>NC_141756.1:108565697-109165697 GCF_982258835.1 Parasteatoda tepidariorum | reverse complement strand
CTTATAATTACTATTAGTTTCGATTAATTTGATTTAATTACTTTTCCAACATTTACAAAAAATACACAAGTAATTTCAAATTCTAATCATTCTTATTTTAATAAGTTCGTTATAAACAACGTTTCTCAGTAATTATTTCTCACATGTTTAGTCAGAGAAAGTGCGTTTTTATGTCTGATTCTGATACTTAATTAGATATTTGAGGTAGTTTCTTTCATCCAAAAAAATCGGCACTAAATTCACGAAAATCTGATCATTAGAGCAAAAGTTATTCCGGGTGATATCTTTCATTTTGTGCACTGTAAAAGCCCAGAAATATGTGGCTAGCGGACTTTACGGGAAATGGGCTTTGTCTTAATACGTAAGCTACAGGGCATAATAGGGTATTGAAAGTACCCCATTTTTCTTGTTAATGAATGGAGATGTATTGAAAATCATGAAAGGTAGTGTATAATAAGATTTAAAAAAATAAAGACAAAATAAAATCACATTTCTGGGATAACTTTTTCATATGAATAGTAAATTCCAAATGAAGAACTACAGTTAGAGTGTGGAGACAGATCTTCCGACAACCTTCAACTATCAGAAGGTACCCCAAAATTGAATCTTTACCCTCATATTATTTAACCGAATTTGAGCAATATATGAAAAGTTATACCTTCAAATATAACAATGAATAATTACTCACAATGAACGGTTAATTTTAGTTTGCAATGCGAAATGTCACGTCATTTGGCGATAGTTTTCTCGATAGTTATTTATAATACGAGAGTAAGGAATTAGTATCACGTCCGTTTGATCTTGAGCCGCTGGAGTCAAAAAGGCTCGTTTCATATATATATATATATATATATATATATATATATATATATATATATATATATATATATATATATATATATATATATATATATATATATATATATCGGGTTGAGTAAAGAGTTTCCCGCCAAAAAAAACAATCCTGTAAAAATGATAAATACATAGGACAAACGTCAAGCTCTAATGCAATGGTTTGTGTAGAAACATTTCTGTCTTGATCAATAATTTGCTTTAATTGGTCACAATTAGGACTGGGCTACAAATTGATAAATCGCGACATATCGATTTAACGCCTGTATCGGTAGGCCGACACAGCGACTTTCGTTCCAGGCGATGCATCAGAAATCTGATTTAAACCGTCGAGTAAAGAAGACGAACAATATAGCGATACAAAACACGCAAGGATCTCTTACATTCCGATGCCAACTCACGCTGGGGAAGAATATGTTCGTATCGTTATATTGAAACGGCCTTGATTGATGAGAGGCAGAATCAGAATCAGTTTTGAGAACGTATATCGTGATCTCACATGTTCGTTTCCGCATCTCTTAGTTTTTTTTTACTTCTTTGTCGCGACTTGATATCGTTTCTTGTAGATTATTTTCAGTGGGACTGACTTTGTAATCGTCGTCGTTACCTTGTTCTGAACGCTGTTCTATTATTGAAAAGAATTTATAAAGAAGTGTTTCTTAATTAGGTAAAAAAAAATTTGAGACAAAACTTTCTTTATTTTTAAATGTGAAAATAAATTTTGATATTATATGTTTAAATATTATTTTACTTTATTGAATTTATTGCAAAAGGAAATCTAACTTAAGGTGCCCATAAAGAATTAAATTAAAAAGTAATTAAATTTGTTAGGCTATTTTTTACTTTATTTTAATTTATTAAAAACTTTTTGGATAAAATAATAATTTAATGTGTTCTAATTACTGATTTTAAATTTATAAATCTTTAGTTGGTTTCATTTTTATAAATAAAATTATAACAAAACTTATTTTTCCTCTTGTGGATTTGGACATAAATCAATCAACTTTGTTTATTCAAAAAAATTAGTAATGTTTGCGACAGGGTTGGCAAGTTTTTGACACATGACGGTTTTTACCGCTTTATACCATGGTTTAATCGTCATGCCGAAAACCCCTCTGTCAAAAACGTCAGAAACTGTCAAAAACCCATAGTTTTGATAAAACTGTATTTTAATTTGAGTTTAACTGGTTGTGATTTAAAATTAATTCCTTTTTAGGCAATAAGATTGGAAAAAAAGTTGTTAAAGGATATTTAAGAACAGAATTTTGCACTTTTCCAACATGATTATATCAAATCATACTATTTGAAGTAAAATATTAGGATACTTAACAAAATTTTCAACATTTCCAAGCATAATTTTGTTTGGCATATTACATTACTGAAGAATGTCAAGTCATTCCTGACTTAGAGTTTGTTAGTAGTTACAAGTTTTGAAAGTTTCGTTTGGCTTATTTCTAATATTTAAGAAATGCCAAATTTTAAATTCTTCTTTTTAGTTCTTGAATTTATTAATAGTTCCAAGTTTTTTTGTTTGTTTGTTTATTTCTAACAATTAAGAAGTGCAAAATTTTGAATCTTTTGCAAATCAAGCTATTATGATAAAAGTTAAGTATCACTATTTTCAATAAGTATTTTACAATATTTCTGTATGAATGTATATCTTTCTATAAGAATACATGTATATAGGTGCAAAATCAATAGCAATCATTTACAACATTCATTTATAAAGGCAATTAAGTGAAAATAATATATTGTCCGCTATATGCCATAAATTAAAGAAAACAGTAGGTTTTTGACGGTTTTTACCGGTAAAAACACGGATTTTACCACTATCATGTCAAAAACCAGTTTTTGACGGCAAAAACACAATCCTGGTTTGCGATTGCGACTTCTTTTTTTAAAATCATTAGGCACTTCGTTTTATTAAAGAGTATAATCGTGTTTTTTAATTTTCTTTCAATATTGTCAGTTGAATATATTATCGAATATCATAATTCTTTTGTTTTTATTTTTAAGAAATTAAACCTTACTTTGTTTTTTCGTTCAGAATTCGGTAATTATTCAATTTAACTTTATTATTTATGTGAAATAATAATGATAAAAAATAGTGTTGTTTTAAAAGTGTTTTTGTTGTTGTTGTTGATTAATTTATTTAGCACTTTGTTTTAAGCATACAAATAATTTTTATCAAACTTATTTTTTAAATTTTCTTTCCATATTGTTAGGTAAATATATTGATAAATTTCAATTTTATTTATTTTTTTATCATTTATCTTTAAACTAAGAAATCTTTCGTTATTTGCGCAATCATTTTTAGAAAATATAAAATTAATATCTTCCTTAAGCAAAACATACAATCAAATTCATAAATTGATTTAAATCAATCAGAGTATGAAGTTTTGATAGAAATCAGATTTTCTGCTCCTTACAAGTAAATGAATTTCAAAAATACTATATTGCGATACATCGCTATGCAAAACTGACGATGCATCACGATATAAAATTTCTTATATCGCCCAGTCCTAGTCACTATCAACCTCAATAGGGCGGCCAGAACGTGGTTCATCTTCAATGTTGAAATTCCCACTATTAAACTTTCGAAACCAAACTTCTACCGTATTATAAGAAACAGTATTGAAACCTAAACTTTCACAGATTTTCTTGTGGCATTCAGTAACACTGTGTTTATTTCGAAACTCATAGTACATAATCGTTCTGATCTGCTTACGTGATAGCTCCATTTTAAACACTTTTTTGGTGCACAAGATGATAAAGTTTTGACAAACAAATTACACAGTTGTGTAGTTTCAACTTTCAGCTTTAAAATGTAAAAGCCCGTTTCAGAAAAGGTTAATGGCTGCTGATGGCACGGAGGTATATATATATATATATATATATATAAATACCGTAGGTCGTAAAAGGGAGATATATGTGATCATGGTCTTGATGATGCCTGTTTGGCAAAATGGGAGCAACCAAGATGATCGAATACATGGATCAAGATATATTGATCAGATTAGGCAGGGTTGAGTGGACACATGAGCTACAATCATTTCGACATGATACGGACATGACGGGAATCAATCATAAAATAATTTTTAAAAAATAGTTTGAAAATGTACTTATCCATTTCCGGCCCTGTCCGCAACGTCTTACAGCCAGTCTTGCCGTTCTTGTCTGAAAGACAAAAAATCAAATATAACAACAAAAATATTAACTTTGCAGAAAAAAATAACGAAATCCATTTTTATAAAGTAGGGTTTCCATTTGGGATATTTAAAACTAGGGATTAAATAAAATTTTCTGTCCTGAACTTAAATATCTAAACCGTTGAAAAAGGAATTCAGAAAAGCCTTTCGTAATTTTTTGAAATACAATAGAATAAATCGCAAACAATAAACAGAAAAATTCCGCGTCATAACGATCACTTTTAGTTCCCCCCCCCACGATTTTAATTAAATTTGGAGGATTTGAACACACATTATAAAATAATTCGGATAATTAAGCTTGAAAATTGTGAACAATAAACTTGTGAAAAATTGAAGTTATCAACAAAAAGGACAAACTTGTAAAAGTTAATGCTACTTTTTTCTAGAGATGTACTGATGGTCACTAAAATTTTGATGGGTCTGGATTACCTGTTACATTGAATCTTCCACCCTCCCAGGTAATCGGCAAAGATTTTATCTGCTACCCATGCGATTCCGGGTAACCAGGCAAATTCGGATTTATCATCTCGTAAGTTCCGGTTACTCAGCCGGGTATTAAAACATTTATGCAAAACAATATAAAAATCGTATAATTTTCTATTGAGCCAATATTTTACAGGATATCCCAGCTAAAAATAAACTCCAGAAAATCTACAAAAAAAAAAAATGCAGTTTGAAGACTGTGGTGATTCGGCCAACTCCGCTACAGAATTTTTGAAATCGTAAAACACTGCAAAATTACTGCAGTTTGTAAACTGCAGTAATTTTGTAGTTGTACCAACTTTAAAATTTTTACTGTAAGTTTACAAAATGCCTGCCATCTATCGTGAATGATCGAAAAATTTTCGTTAAAAAATTTTTTTTGTTAGAAAATGTTTCTGTTAAAAAAATTCCCTTTGAAAAAAAGTTTTTGATAAAAAAACTTTTTTTTTAATTTTATCTATTCTCTATTTTATTCTCTAATTAGGGAGTATAGTACTTGCGAAATTTTTCGTTGTGAATATGTCGATACATTATAGCCTGGGATTCGAACCAACACCTCCTAGATAAGAGCAGGCCTCAACACGGGTTACCATAAATATCCTTTAGTAGTCCAAACGTAATAACATATTTCGTATTTTCAACCACTGCGCAGCCTAGTACCCTTAACGAAATGACATCTTTCTTATTTTTCATCTACTGCGCAGTTAAATTCGTGTGGTCGGACTGCTAAATTCATCCGTACTGAGGCCTTCCTTCTTCTAGGAGGTGTTGTTCGAACTCCCATCACGCCTGGCGTGAAGTTGACCGATTAGCCCTCTCGGCTATCCCTGTGTCAACACGGCTGCAACAAACTAAATAATTTCATGAGCTAGGTCTTGTTGCCAAGGATAAAGTTTCTGTTTGTTAAACCATAAAACACAGTTAATAAATTCTCTCAAGGATAACAGTTTGAATAGCGTCATTTTATGGTTATTTAATTGCTTTGATTGTATTCGGTAGAATAACAATTAAATGAATTATTGCTTAAGAGTGTTTTTCATGAAAAATTCCTAACAGTGTAGATTTGTTCCCCCCCCCTAAATTTTGTTAATTTTCTTTTAAGTTTAATTTTTAAAAGCAAGGAGTTCTAAACGAATTTTTGAAATAGACAGTTTTATAAATCTTATGCTCATTTAGGTTCAATTGAAAATACTGTGAGCTATTTCTTTTTCAAACGAAATTATTTGTTGAAGTGAAACTTCTAATGCGACTTCCAACAAGGTTGCGTTAAGCGTTTAACGCTACCATGGAGGGGGTATGAAAGCACTGTTGCGTTTAACGTTCAACGCTCCTGGGGAGGGGGAATAGAAAGAGACAGAGACAGAGTGAATGCGTGGCACTCAAACGCATGCGCGTAGTATACCTGTTACAGGTCAGCGCGAGAGTTAGCAACGAGTAGCGTCCGATATTCCAACACAAGAGAGAGAGAGAGAGAGAGAAAGAAAGGTAGAAAGTAGGAGAGAGAAAGAGAGTGAGTCGGTAGATCACATGCGCGTGGTATTCTTGCTATGCAGCGAAGTAAACAGTGTGAGCGTCGTGAAATTAGCTGAAATACGTACTTGTTGTTCTATTTTATTGTTCTATTTTAATTTATAATATTCATTATTTCATTTACTTGTTTTTTTTTAGTTTGATTTGATACACATATAATTTAATAGGGTAGTATTTTTTATTTTCAAATTTAGTGGATAACAATTGTAAAAAATGAGTGAAAACAATCCCACGGACAATGCGACGGATTTAAGGTTGTGTCAAGGTACGTCTCTTGTGAATATCAATTGATTGTTAGGTTTTCTCTTTTGAAATTAAATTATGATGCATTCACATACATTATTAATACAAATACATTTTCCAGGGCGAGACGATGAGGCAACCACAAGCACTTCCACTGGTTCAAGAGGTCCACGAGGGAAAAATGCACAATATTACCGGGATTACAGAGCACGGAGGCGAGAGGAACAGGAAAAAGAGTCGTTGAATAGAACTAGTGATCCTTCTACGGCTGCTGATTCTTCTACAATTAACGTCGCAGGCTCAGTAACATCGAAGAAATAATAATCTCAATAACAATCGCTAATAATCTCAATCTTTTAGCTGTCCCGATCGGTCGACGAAATGCTACAATCTATCTTGCAAAGACAAAGAAGTATCTCAGCTAAGAGAAATCATTTTCCACCAGCCTGTGGATTGACGATTCATAAGTCGCAAGGGGGAACTTTCAATGAGGTTGTTTATGATTATGAAAAAAATTCAATCCCAACAGCTGGTTTACGTTGGCCATGTCGAGAGCGGTTTCAATTGAGGGCTTGTGTATCATCCCAGTCAACAAACATAAGAAATTTTACCATGGGAACGGGAGTAACGACCGCTCGTGGGTCGCTTAACGGAATGAGATGATGAAATTGCGTCAAAATCCACTTTCCACCTTGGATGAAGAACTATGTAAATTTATCAACTGGAAAAGAAACTTATCAATCGTAGCATTCAATTGTCAAGGTGTTCGTGCACACGCCAATGATTTGACGGATAGAGTTTTTGAAAAATCGAACATTTTAGTGTTATCAGAAACGTTTATGGGCGATAATGAACCTCCTGTTCTCATACCAAATTTTGATTTCATTGTAAGATTTCAACGTAACGAAATTCGGAATGCAGGGGTTGCTATCTATCACAATCAGAAAAATAGATGTCATATTGTGACTCCACATTTAGATATAAAAGCTCCTTACTCAGGTAACCCTCATGTGACAATTTCAACGTCAAAAAGAATTGGAGACATATGTGCTGTAGAGTGCATAGTCAACCACAGCGAAAATAATCCGAAGAAATTTATTCTAATTGTCATTTATATTTCACCAAATGCAGCCATGAGGGATATTAAATTATTTATTGCAAAATCTTTATTGCCACTATCCACTGCAGGTTCACAAGCTCTGGCAGACGGTGAAGAAATTTATTATTGTAAGCGGCCTGTGGTCCTTGCAGGAGATTTTAATGTGAATTTCTCGTTACCTGAAGCTGAAACATTATTAACTTTCCTTAAAGACAAATTTGGATTGGAAATGATAAGTGGTAGGAATGATCCAACAACCAAAGGGGTAACTACCATTGATGCAGTTTTTGCAAGAAATATTGAAAAAATAGAACTCAAACATTTCGTATCTTACTTTAGTTATCATAATCCTATTGTAAATGTTATAGATTTGGATATTTCTTCACTCGAAAAGGATAATTAAAAGATGCGATCAATTGTGAATTGTAAGCAATGTTAATAAAGTTTGTCTAAAAGAAACAATATGATTTCACTAAAAATTAATTTCTACCCCTTCCTATTTTCATTTCCACATTACGAAGTTTCACTTCTTCCGCGCGGAGGGACTGCACGCACTATTTTTTTTTTTCAATTTATAAAGCTTTATTTTCAAGCAATAAAAAAGGTATATTGTTTTAAGGGTCAAATTAATAAACTTTTGATGGAAAGGTTTGAAGCTAAAAAATCTGGATTAAATATCCATTTTCAAATTCAATTCTGTAAACTCTTTTGATATAAATTTGTTTAAAATCCAAATTGAAGTATTGTTTTGATTCGACAAAATATGCATAATTTTTGTTTAGCAATAATCCTAGCTTTGTATGAATTCGAGACAAAAAAAATATCTAATTAACATTAACTACTTGCCTTTACTTTAATATTGTTTTTACCATAAACTTTGCGCAAACATAGTGTTCTTAAGTCAATAAGAAACAAATAATAAAAATTAATAAAAATAAAATTAGTGATAAAATTACTAAAATACAGAAATATTTAAATACTTAATTTTAGGCATATTTTAAACCAATTAAATTGTGTCAAAATCTTACATAAAAGTTTTTGACACTTCTGAATTATAAATAATTACGATTAAATCAAGTATGTATTTTATGAATTTTAACTTTTTTGAATATAGACAGTGTTCGTTATTTCCGTTATCAATATGCATGTTTAGAATTTTTACCTATTTATAAGAAATTAATAGATAATCAAAAAAAAAGAAAGGGAAAAAAAAAGACATAAGCATTATAAAAAGTTGATATACCAACCAGGAAAGCAAGATTGAAGATATCAAATTCTTTCAATTTTACATCAATACAAAGTAACTGCAGTTTTTTTGCAGATTCAGAAGTATACTTCTGAAACAATGACTGCATAATTACTTCAAATTTACTGCAGAATAACCAGGGATTTAAAGTTTCAGTTTTTCGTAAGTTTATGATTTTAAAGTGACCTACCTCACTTAAACTACAGTAATTTTGTGGACAATAGCTAAAAGTTTTTTCGAAATAAATTACTGATAAATTACTTCCCATTAGCTGCAAAATAACTGTAGTGTTTTTAGAGCTAAGATTGTACTACAGAAAATCTGGAGTTAACTCTAAAAAAACTACAAAATTACTTTAGTTCTGTAGAAAAACTGCAGTTTATTTTTAGCTGGGATAGCTCAAAGGAAAGCTATTTTCCACTTATATAAATAAAAACGAATGTTTTTTTTTAATTCTTTTTAACTAACATGAAATTAAAGTTTATGAGAAAAAAAGTATTGAAAAACACAAGGTATTTTATTTACTTCACATTAGAGCTCTGCACAATGGGCAACAGATAACGGTCTGGGAAACATCCCTGAAGAGGATCCTAAGATTTGCTATCCTAATTTGAAACTTCTGCAGAGGGGATGGCTCCTTCGTTTTGGTAGCCCGATGACCTGCGCGTGAAGTCGAGCATTTTATGGTAGAACAGCTTAACGAGAACCGATACCGTGCACTCTCGGTCCCTACGCTGGTTGATCAAAATGGCCACCCACCCACGACCAGTAAGGCTTGACTTCGGTGTTCTATTGCAAACCGTGTCTTTACAATCAGTTCACTGCGGGACTAAAAAGCACAAGATTAAGCGAGTCAGTAATAGTAATTAAGGGTTATAAAGTTAGAGAGAGAAAAAGAAAATATAGTACTGGAACATTCTTAAAACGCAAGATACTTTTCATTTTTTAACTTTTATTTTGAAATATTACTTTTTTTTAGAAAAAAATGGGCAGAAAAAAGGCAAATTTGACAAATAGGGTGAAGAGAATTATAATATTTAGACTTAGATTAAAAAATCTATATACGAATATTTTTAATTAGAAAAGACCAAGCAGTGATGGTTCACGGGATAGAGCAACCACACCTATCACAGAGCTGATGTAAAATATCCTCAGTGGTAGACGGATCATGGGTTAAAGTCCCCTTGCCGTCAAGCTAACCGTTGGAATTTTTCGTAGTTTTTCACTCCTTGAGAGGCAAATGCTTCTTAGTTCCATCAGAAACTCCTCCACAAAGGAAAATTTCTCCCAATATTTGATTCAGTTCTCTTGTCTTCCGTATTGTGTACAAAATTACAAGTCTGCGGAGTTAAACATTAGTAGTCGTTAACCCAAATATTGGGTTTGACAAAACAAAATTTAAAAAATGAGATCAAATAAAAATAAAATTAAAAAAAGACCACAATAACGATTAATAAATCAATACGAGTACTTACAGTGACCAGTGAACTAATCCCAGATATCATTGATAGTTCAATCAGGGTTCAATGGCCCCTGCTAGTTCCATCAGGCCCCACACCGAGTTCCAACAAAGGCGTTAATTTCTAAAAAAATAATAATAAATAAATATAAAAATAAAGCACCGTTACAATTGAATTGAAACGTAAGATATCAGTGATTACTTAATCCGTGATAAAACTCAAAATATAAGGGAATATACAAGTCATTTAAAGGGCGAAGGGTTTCTAAATAAACTACATATATGGAAATATATAAGAAGAAGACCTAAAACAACAGTGGCTTGATTCTGTGGAATCATATTTTAGAGTAATTGGGGTAAACAATTGGCAGCCCAGGGTCAAAGAATAAGTTTCCCGGGCAAAATCCTCAACTATAGGAACCCACTCTGGGCTGTCGTCATATTTGTAAAAACATAAATAGACATAATCTGCTACATCCCTGTAATCCGGAAACAGTTATAAAATCATTCTTGAAAAAACATCAATAAAGACAAAGTTCACACAGTCTAATTTAAAACACAAAAACGACGTTTTTCCACTTGAAGTGAACAAAATTCAAATTCAAGTTTTAAGTTTTTTTTTTTAAATTGATTGCAAGATAAAGAGCTCAATTTCAATCGTTTTATGTTCATTTATTTTAAATAATTCAGTAGTAACAAATATGAAGTTGTAATAAATCAATTTTTTTTTCAATTCTCGATCTTGATTTGTTGAGACTTTGAATAGCTGTTTTAAAAGTGTCTTTTTCTTTGGAAATATTAAAAGGTCAAAATGAAGCTTTTTGTACTAGGTGTGTCACCTAAAGATGGTTGAGTACAATTCAATTTTGCTATTTGTTACAGGAAACAAAAATGATATTTATAGTGTCAGACACACAATTTTATTTTAGATCTAAACTAATGGAGAAAAATTTAAGTAAAACTTCGATCGCTTTTATCGATAATGAGCTAAATATCAATTTTAAATTTATAAAGCTTATATTGAATTTAATTAGATTAAATTGTAAATTAAAAATATACTTAGGGATTAAATCGTCTACCTATCAACAGGAATGCGTAAAGTCCCTTGGCGCCATCATAAGGAAAAGCAATTTCCAAACATTCAAAACACATTAAATTTATCAAATGATCAAATAATAACAAAAACTTAGTGCAAAATACGTTAGAAAAAAGTATAATAAAAAGAATAAGAACAAAATAAAAACCTCTATTTTTCCCCGCTAAAGAAAACTAACTAACGTAGTCAAGGATTAGACAGTAAAAAAGATAAAATTAGAGTTTATTGGCGCAGAAGCTACCTTTAGGTGATACTATCGGGTTTGGCGAAAATGGTTAACATGATAATCAAAGAGTACTCAAAGAAGAGGGAGTATCAAAAATTAGTTTTAGTTTTAAATTGTAACGGCAGCAATTAAAAATTACAAACTCTACTGTTAAAAAAATAACATGTTTAGCACATCTTAATCGTCATTGGTATTATAAGAATATTAATCTGCCCATTTGCAAAGTACATCTATAGCTAACAAATTCACGTATTAACCATTTCCGAAAAATAAACTAATTGTAATATTGGACTCAGCATTTTTAGTTTATTTCTGAATTTAGTTGTCAATAGAACGTAATTACTTAACGAAACATTCCTTAAATTCAGAAAATCTTTAAAAATGTTTTATTGTAATGTAAGACATTCAACAAATATTTACTGTAAAACTAAAAGGGAAAAAAGTAAATAAGAGCGTGAAATTGACTGTAATGAAAAATTATGTTAGTATCTTGTGGTGTTACAGAAAATATATACGTAACTTATTATTAAAAATAACAAAAACATTAGCTGAAAAAGAACATTAGAAATAAATAACATAGTTAATTTTTAAAACTTTAAATTGCCATTTAAGTAAAGAAACAAATATACAAAATAGCTACATGTTTATCATGAAGAAGAAAAAGTGGAACATTCAAAAAAGCAGTTTTGAGATTTCCGATGTGACGAAAAAAATTCACCTGGAACAATTAGCCGTTCTTCAACTGAGCATTTGAAATGAAAAATATAACTAAAATTTTTCTTCAACTCTTCGAATTAGCGGATTGCTATATCTGTGTAAACTAAGCGTTGTAATCTCTATGCGTGCTCTTAATTTCTGGATTTTTTCAGATGATATTTATTTAAGAAGCTTAATATTTATAACAATGATAAAAAAAAATGGATTTTATATTAACGTTTTGGTATAAGTAACTTAAAATAATCATGTTTCAAACATTTCAAAATTTACAAAACTGAAAATAAATTAATCATAAAAAAAGATTATTTATGTAATTAAAGATTTCAATCTATACATAATAATAAAAGCGGCTGTGTGTGTGTCTGTCTGTCTGTAATCACAATATATCGCCCCAGAAGCCTCGCCAAGGCACGAAACTCGGCACATAATTGTGTTTTGACATAATGAAGAAGTATTTTTTTTCTTTTTCAAAAATTTTGATTAGTTATTTAGTTATCAGTCATTTTGTAAGTCTATGCTTTTCGTCTGCTTTTTCGTCTTCAAAGAGCCATATTCAAAAATCTATTAAAAAATGCATATACTTTTCCCCACTCTTATAAATGCATGCTAATGCGAACCTTACAATTGAAATATTAATTTTCGACAACTTAAACCAATGATATACGAAGGAATTAATAATTTAATTGTAAAGTTCGCATTAGTTTACATTTATTAAAGTGGAGAAAAGTTTAACTTTTGTATTAAAAATGTGGCAACATATTCGATACGTAAATAGAACGCTTCGCTTTGATATATTTGTCGCTGTTCATAATTGTTATAATAAGTTTTTCTTCTTCTTTCCACTCTCTATTTTTTTTTTTCTTAAGCGAAGACGATAATTTTTGTAGCGATATTGTAGTACTTTGTACAACTAAAAATTCTTTTCACAACACTTTAAAAATATTTACTTTATTTTCTTTATATATACAGAGAACAGTCGGCAAAGAATTCGATTAGGTTGAAAAACATTTTGCTAAAAAGGAACGAATTCCAAAAGAAAAAATAAGCAACTTAAAGAATAAAAATGCTGATGCCAGCCAATTTTTTGAAAGTTAACTTAGAAATAACAAACCAAACGATGTTAAATAACAAACCAAACGATGTTAACAAAATGACGTAGAAAGCGCAACTAGATCAAAATTATACAAGCACAACTAGATCAAATTATAATACCTGAGTGCTTGACGTAACAGATATAGAAATAGAATTTGATACCATAAAAAATTATATAGAAATAGAAATTGATACCATAAAAAATTTATTCGTTTTCGTGTTCTTTTCATGTATTTAGCATTTTAGTTTTTTATTTCTTAAGCGTTGTAGCTATATAATTTCAAACATCCTCAAGAGCTATAACACATCTGCAGCAGAACTGGATATGAAGACAAAATTGCAGGACAGGAACACTTTATACATAATAATAAAAGCGGCTGTGTGTCTGTCTGTAATCACAATATATCGCCCCAGAAGCCTCGCCCAGGCACGAAACTTGACACAAAATTGTGTTTTGACATAATGAAGAAGTATTTTTTTTCTTTTTCAAAAATTTGGATTAGTTTTTTAGTTATCAGTCATTTTGTAAGAAAATCTATGCTTTTTCGTCTTCAAATAAGAGCCATATTAAAAAAACTATTAAAAAATGCATATCTCTTATAAATGTATGCTAATGCGAGCCTTACAATTGAAATATTAAATTTCGACAACTTAAACCAATAATATACGAAGGAATTAATAATTTAATTGTAAGGTTCGCATTTGTTTACATTTATCAAAGTGGAGAAAAGTTTAACTTTTGTATTAAAAATGTGGCAACACATTCCATACGTAAATAGAACGCTTTGCTTTGATTTATTTGTCGATGTTCATAATTGTTATTATAAGTTTTTCTTCTTCTTTCCACGCTCTATTTTTTTTTCTTAAGCGAAGACGATAATTTTTGTAGCAATGTAGAAATAGAAATTGATACCATAAAAAATTATATAGAAATAGAAATTGATATCATAAAAAATTAATTCGTTTTTGGGGTAGACTATATTTGAGGGTGCCCCCGCCAAGTTGTGATCGAGGTTGATCGCCAAGCTGGGCGATGTTGAAAACCAATCGTTATTCTGATTGGTTTAGATTTTAATCGTGATTCTGATTGGTTAAGAATTTAGCGTTGTTTTTAAATGTAATTTCAGAGATCCGTTAGTTCTACTTTGGATACTGGCTGGTAAGGTTACTTTTGCTTCTGGTACTAAAAATGAATACTGTCAATAAGACAAATCTTAAGTTTCTGTACGATTTGAATAACAAAGGAAAAAAAGTAGTGATTGACTGGTGTATGAATGAAGGTTTAATTAGTAATAGATATAAATGTCCTGTTTGTGGGAAAGATGTCTCTGGTTGAACGTAAAGATTGATCAGATGGATTTGAATGGGTCGTGTGAAAGGTTCAAATGCTCCCAACATAAAAAGATCTATTAGAAAGGGATCGTAGTTTAGACAGTACCTAACTGCAATTAGAGAATTCTGTGCACCAAAATCTGAAGATATTCAAGCTTAATGAAGAAGTGAGTTATTTTTCTCTTTTTCTTTCTGTGCTTACTCCATTAATTTTTGTTTCGATTCAAAATGCATTATAGTGGGTTTATTAATTTTGATTCTATTCTGTTCACTGCAATTTTAAAAAGCTTTGCTTGAATTTTCAATTGTTTCATTGAAATATCACTATGTTTTGGCCGCTATTCCTGTTACCACGGAGTTCTGGCAACCAAGTAAGACGCCAAACATAAGTCGCCGATTTCGCCAAGGGGCACCCTCAAGTATATTTTCCCCCGTTTTTGTGTTCTTTTCATGTATTTAGCATTTTAGTTTTTTTTCTTGAGCGTTGTAGCCATATAATATATAAAATAGGAATTTAATTGTTTTTGAAGGAACGATCACACTTACCTTGGATCTCTTTGGTTTTTCTATTCTTTATTTTAACAGTTTTTATTAAATGTAATTAGTTATTTCAGAAAGTTTCAGTTTGCAGGTAAGCACTTAGATTTTAATACTGAAGTTTCATGATTTGCTTTCATAGTATGTTCTAAAGTATTCGTTGACTTCTTAAAAACCCGATTACTGACATGACATGGCAGAATCGCCTTCCAAAAAACTTTGTATTTTGTCAAAGAAAAGGATATTAAGAGATTCTCAAAGAAGAAGAAGGGCCCAAGAAACATCTGTGGAACGTCGAAGAAGGATGGAACATGACCGAATTTCGACAAGCAATTCTAGAGCCCAAGAAGTATCAGAGAAACGTCAAAGATTAGAAGAGGTTTTCACCTAATGATGATTTCGAAAGCAACTTTTGTATTATGCTTTTACAATTTCTGAGGCCTTTTTAAAAAAAAATTTAAAAAAATCAAGTCTCCACCTGATATTTATATTATAGGTTAGATTACCATAGGCCTTAGGTTACCATAGGCCTTATGTTACCATACCAAAGTTACATCTTCAAACATCCTCAAGAGCTATAACACATCTGCAACAGAACTGGATATGAAATTGCAGGACAGGAACACTTTAATTGTCCACTAATTTTCAGATTTCCTGCTATGTTTTAAAAAGCTTTATTTGTGAAAACCGTTAGCGTGGCGGACAGCTGGCCGCCTTTAGCGGCTAGTAAGTAATAAAATCAGGCAAATTTAAAAAATCACAGTCTTGTATTCCGTCTATAACAGTCTTAAACTATTTTTTGTTGCTGAATCAAATTATTTTTTTAAGAGATTAGCTGATTTTTGTCGACTAATCTAAATAACATCTTCTTATAAAAAATAAAATAATGTTAGGCTAGTTATTGCCATCGATTAACCGATAGCTCGGTAATCGATTGTTATAACAAAATCGATTTTTATCAAAAAGATAATTTTCATCAAATAAGTTTATGTTCAATTTATATATTTCAGTAATAGGAATCAAAATAATAAAAATGCTTCTGTAAAGAATTTCAAATGAAAAAATTCACAATGTCGAAAAAAACTTAATTATTAAAAAGTTCATCTATTGTTCTGGAATCAACTTATTTAAAATTTAAATTTCGGCATTCAAAATCACATACTACTCTAAAAAAATATATAAATTATATTTTGACTTTCAATCATAGTTAAACTAGAGTGAAAAAAAATTATTTTTCGCATTAAATTTCAATGTAAATTAATGTTTCATATTTTTTAATTCGTTCTATTTTTAGATATTAGTTTTATAGTTTAATACGCAAAAGTAAAAAATCTTTCATACACTTCCTCTTGCCACTAACTTTCAAGCTAGATTTCACATGTTGGAAGCAGATTCAGCACTTTCTTTGTTTCATAAAAAAAAAAAAAGAAATCTAAATCAAAAACTTTACAGAAAATATTTCAGATTAAGTTTTAAATTTGGAAACAGTTCTGGCAGAATAGGGTCTACGAATCCACACCTCATGACGTCACGCAGCGTACATATTACGAAAATCAGAACTAAAAAACATGCAAATCGCAACAAAAGGATATGAAAACTTAGAAGTTATATTTTCTGCAAGAAATGAGTGGAATATTCCACGCTTTTATTTTTATATCTATCTATCTATCTATCTATCTATCTATCTATCTATCTATCTATCTATCTATCTATCTATCTATCTATCTATCTATCTATCTATCTATCTATCTATCTATCTATCTATCTATCTATCTATCTATCTATCTATCTATCTATCTATCTATCTATCTATCTATCTATCTATCTATCTATCTATCTATCTATCTATCTATCTATCTATCTATCTATCTATCTATCTATCTATCTATCTATCTATCTATCTATCTATCTATCTATCTATCTATCTATCTATCTATCTATCTATCTATCTATCTATCTATCTATCTATCTATCTATCTATCTATCTATCTATCTATCTATCTATCTATCTATCTATCTATCTATCTATCTATCTATCTATCTATCTATCTATCTATCTATCTATCTATCTATCTATCTATCTATCTATCTATCTATCTATCTATCTATCTATCTATCTATCTATCTATCTATCTATCTATCTATCTATCTATCTATCTATCTATCTATCTATCTATCTATCTATCTATCTATCTATCTATCTATCTATCTATCTATCTATCTATCTATCTATCTATCTATCTATCTATCTATCTATCTATCTATCTATCTATCTATCTATCTATCTATCTATCTATCTATCTATCTATCTATCTATCTATCTATCTATCTATCTATCTATCTATCTATCTATCTATCTATCTATCTATCTATCTATCTATCTATCTATCTATCTATCTATCTATCTATCTATCTATCTATCTATCTATCTATCTATCTATCTATCTATCTATCTATCTATCTATCTATCTATCTATCTATCTATCTATCTATCTATCTATCTATCTATCTATCTATCTACCTATCTATCTACCTATCTATCTATCTATCTATCTATCTTGCTTTTCTTAATTATCTTTGTTTTTTTTTGTCCTTTTGTATTTATCTATTATGCTACATATATTTAAAAAAATTTAAATTTCTCAAAACAATGTATTACCAAAAGAAAATTTTCTATGCGTCAGAAGAGAAAAAACATAAATTAAGCAGATAGGAAAAGTAAAGAATTAATGTTTTAAATTTGAGAACTACAATAGGAACAATATTTAAAAATAAATAGCAGCATTTTTAGACAAATGTACTATGCTTGGACACATAGAAAATGAATTTAACATAAATTGAAAGTTTAAATACCACGTTTTTTAAGTAGAAGTAAACAGTAAAGTAGACATAATTTTTTTTTGTCATAAAAAATGATAAAGGTAAGGTAAACGGCATACGATAAATACGTTTGAAAGATGGTCGGTATTATCAGCCATTACAGATGGGATTATTTTTTTCCTTTTTATCGAATTAAAAAAGCTTTTAAAAAATGTTACTTCATTTTATTATTTTCTTTTTTGTTGTTGTCTAAGTTTAAGCCAGAAAGTGGTCTGAATTTCGATTGGAATTAAAAATGGAAACACATTTTAGCTTAGAACTTTTACAAAAACAATAGTAACTTGTTGTAGTCAAGGTCAAAGCACCATTTGAAATTTGAAAACTCTAGCTAGACAAAAAGAGGTCGCAATTTTTTTGGTAATGAAATTCGCTTGGCAATATAAGTGTAATGATATTTACTTATCGCTTTCAAGAAGCTATTAACACATGTACTGTCTTTTTTTGCAGAAAGCTCAAGTTGAGATTCGAATCCTCTGGCTAGTCGGAAATTTGTGGAAATTTCGATTGACGATAAATGCTGCTTTTAGAGATAAGAAAAAATAATAGAAATTTGTCATTCCGCCAACAGTTAGTTCCAGCTGAGCCGTGATGGCTCAAGGGATAGAGCTTTTTCCTTTAAATGAGGTGAACCGGGTCGAATCCCAGAGATGGGTGGCCAATACGAATTCCGCGTCTGGCTTGCACCGACCACAGTACTGACGTAAAATATCCCCAGTAGTAGACGTATCATGGGTTAGAGTCTCCTTGCCATCAGGCTAATCGTGGAAAGTTTTCGAAGTTTTCCTCTCCGTGTAACGCTAATGCCAGTTATAGTTCGATCAAAAAGTCCTCCGCGAAAGCAAAATTTCTCCCAATACTTGATCCAGGAGTTCCCTTGTCTTCTGGATATGGTTCAAAATTACAAGACTACGGAGTTTAATATAAGTAGTCGTAAACCCAAAAAATGGGTTGGCTGTTCAACGACTATTATATAACAGTTCCAGCTAAAATTTTAGTCCTCTAGATCTTAAAAGATAGGTTTGAAAGTTTTCATGATTCCAGCCAAATACATACAAAGGCGTGTATGTCAGATACATGTAGCAAACAATACTTAAAATTAAACAGTTGTCTAATCAGCATATCTTTCTTTTATAAGAATAAAGTATTTTTTAAAGGTAATGCAAACGTATAATAACTATATAGAATAAATGACATGTATTTCTCATAAACATAAAGATAAGATTGTATAGGAGAAAACAATTTTTTTAAAGTTCATATAAATTTTGACATCTTTAATTTCAAGCTAAGCTTGGATTCTAACCCAACTCAAAATATAACTTTAAAAAAAACTTTTTTCTTTGCTTATTTTATTTCTTCTTTCTGTGAAATCTTTTTTTATTTTTTTGTTTTCCGATTTGTTTAAAGAGTAAAAAAAATATCGTAGATTACTTGAGTACAACAAAATTTCATAACTCTTGGATATTAAATGGAAAAAAATAGTTTTTTAACAGATTGAACTGTAGGCTAGAGTTTCTGATCCTTAATTAAAACAATATAAAACGAAAACATCGTTCAAATGATGAAATTCTCGTTTATTCACAACACAAGAAACAGTTCATGGAATCTCCCTGGTTCCATACCTCAAAAATAAACTCAACAACTTAATGCGTAGCAAAAATTAAAATGAAAAAAAGAATTCTAAATATATCTATTTGGAGTTAAGTAAAGTTAAATACATGGAAGGTAAATAAAATCTCAGTTATGCGTAGCTATAATTTTTGATTGATTTGAATTCAAAAAGTAATAAGTGATAAAAGAAACTTTTGCTTTTTTACCTAGAAATTTTTGTCATTAAAATTTTGTTAAGAAAATCGTGATTTAAATTGCCTGAATTCCGTGAATTTTTTAAAGGAAATAAAAAAAGATCTGAATCACGAGTAAAAATAGCAAAACATGGCACATCAACCCGAGTATGCACTTTTGAATCTCAAGCTGGCAATTTTAAACGGAAAAAGTAATTTCATCATTGTTGCTGTCAATACTCCTGGCCATAATTTATTTTAAATGAAAGTTTGAATCATGTTCTTTACTATTTTCCTTATTGTTTTTTCTTTTCTACGTTTACTTACAAAGTGGAAAATTCTAAAAAAAGAAAATACAATATGTAAGCTATATAAAATAAATTGTTAGATTGCAAAATTAATTTTATAGTATTCAATAAAAAAACTTAGCTAAGATTGCCTTAATTTTCAATTTATGTAACAGTAGGTACTATTAATTTAGAGAAAATATTAAATTTCATGCTTCTAAAAAGAACTGAAAGCAAACATATTTTAAAACTAAAGTTTAATTACGCATTCTTATATTATTTTATAATCGTCGTTAAACAGTCGATAATTTGACAGGAAGAACAATTTATTGCTTTATAAGGCGATTGGATCAGAAATTACTATGTAATGCGTGTTCAACGTATTGCATTCGATTAGTTGCACATTTTTGCAAAACTGTTGCGTAGTTAATTCAATCAGAATAACTGAATTCAAATTTCAAGTAAGCACCTAAAATTTCAGATTGGCATTTTTATGTAAAAAAAAAAGCGACGAAAACTAAATGTTTTGATAAGTAGCTTCTATTTAATTTTGATAGCTTTACTTCATTTCTAACTAACTGATAGTTCTTACCCAGAAAAATGTCGAAACAATCAAGACAACACAAGTTCTTCCAAGAAGATGGATTAGGCGAGGAGGTCCAATTCCTTGGCCACCTAGATCACCTGATATAACGCCGCTAGACTTTTTTCTTTGGGGATTTATTAAAGACAATGTTTACAGGAGGATCGTGTCGAACATTGATGATCTAAAAGCCAGAATTACAACCGCAATAGCCTCTGTGGATGCCGACATGCTTGCCGCTACCTGGCGTGAAATTGACTATCGACTTGATATTCTCCGTTCGACAAGGGTCATGAAACTTTTTGAGTCTATCTAACCATTTATGTTATTAATTTTAATCCATCTTTATTATTTTATGAGTTATTAAACATCAAAATGGGTTCGGGACTTTATAAACACCCTTGTATTTTCCTTGATAATATACTAAATTATTTTGTTTAATTTTTATTGCTAATTAAAGGTTTTCTTTAAATTATTACTCGTTGTAAGCGTTTGCTAAGCTTTTTTTATATCTGAACTGTAGCCAGTTAGCTGATAAGATTTTAAAAACAATTTCTATGTTAAAATTAGTCAGTGCAAAACGTCTGACTGATCGTAGTAAAGAAGTGCACACCTTTCTTTAAGATTGAACAAACAAATTATTTACTTTACTGTTTCTTATTTGTTTGGTTTGTAAGAAGTAAATACATATTAGTGCAACTCCAAAAACCACAACATTTTGCTTTATTTTTTAAGCAAACAAATTTGGACTGCAATTTTTTTTTTGACGTTTAAACTTATATATTAAGCAGTTAATTTTAAGAAAGTTGCTCTTTTGAAAAAATATGTTGAAAAAATTTACTTCTATTAAAATTATTTTTCAACCCAAGTACGATTCCCAAGATATTATTATAGCATAATTTGTTATTAGGAAAAATGCCTTATTTTGTTAAACAGCGAATATTAAATATTGAAATTTGTAAAAAGATTCTGAAAGCATGCCAATTTTAGAATCCTCATCTGATTTTTTAAAAAACTGCAATAAGAAATACGCGATTTCCAAACTTATTTTGATAAAAAAAAATAATAAATACGCGGAGAGAAGGCTAGTATACTTTTTACAGAAACTGTGAAAACCAATTTTTTTCCTATATATTTTGTCATAAGAGGATAAGAGTAACATTGCTCCAAGAAACCTACTCAATAAATTTCATTTTTTCCAGAGTTGAAATTCCAAATCTCTTGAGCCATGGGTTATATCATGGGACTATGGGTTATCTTAAAATATTCATTTGCGGTGGCGACTTTACTTGGTTGTTTTCAGGGACTATCGCCAAATATATATAAATCTTTATTGCGACCCAATTTACAATCCAAATTTTTCGAAATTTTGTCTACTCCCCTATTTTAAGGGTCAGGATTCCAAATATGTAAAAAGAAATATATGTTTATTCAGAGAAAGTACGTTTTTGTGTCCGTTATCGTAACTTAATTAATAGTTAGCACTAATTAATTAGCATATTTGAGGTCACCCCCAGAAACCATTAAGATTGACAACTTAATTCGTGAAAATCCAAGGTGATTCGCTTTTTTTTTTTTTTTTCTTTTTTCTTTTTTGAGGACTGAAGAAGTAAAAAATGCGTTGAGCAATAAATTAAAAATTCTTATTCATTGTGTTTGTAATGCATAAAAATTGGCAATATACAATTTTGTTTCATTATAATGAATTTTTTTTAGTTTATTTTCTTACTCACATTCATATTTCATTCATTCAATTAAGAAACATAAAATCCGGTCGTTTGACCATCCATGGTAGAAGTAGGTATGTATTAAGTGTTGGTAGGTTTAGTGTTAAACGCCATTGGCAAATTGAGTTCTGATTTGGATTTAATGGCGTCCAATAACTTTTCAACTGCTTTCAAGAGTAATAGTAAACCGTGCGCATGCGTCGTCATTGCATGCGTTGCTAAGGCGACCGTTGTTATCTTCCTTTTTATTTTCACTAGCAGGCATTTTCGATGTATTTACATAATAATAATTTAAAATATTTTTACATTCTTTTTATTATTAACGTATCATTACTGGCTTGACGGGGATTTCAATATGAATGCTAAAGAAGGAAAAGTATTTTGTGAAACACGTACATAGGCAGAATTTGAAAACTAATCCGACGACAAACATCCATTGAGACAGTTTTTGCAACCCATGATTTGATATGTTTAACGGAGTCAATTCAGAAGGAAAAAAAGCATTTGACCAATGGGTAGCCAGTGATCGAAATATGGCGATCACAATTTTTTTTAAATTTTTAAAAAATGGATGAAAAAAGTTAATTTTAACAAAAAAGGTAATAAAAATCACAATATAGAATAATAATGCCGTTTTTACACTTAGATTAAAAACCTATCTACCAATATTTTTAATTAAAGAAGACAAATATGATAATTAATAAATCAATACGAGTACTTACATGCAGTGCCCAGCATACTCCGTATCAAGTTCAATCTGGTGCCGAAGGTGGGTTTTACCAAGTTACATGACAAGTTCAATCCGACGGCATGACAAGTTTCACCAGATGGCATGACAAGTTCCATTTGACGCCATGACAAGCTCCACCCGACGGCATGGCTAGTTACGTAAAGCGCCATGGCAAGTTCTTTAGGACGCTACACCAAGTTCCGTCAAGGCACACAGCTAGTTTCAGCAGAGGCTTTTAATTCCTACAAAAATATCAAAACGTTTTCACAATTGAAACATAAGATATCAGTGATTATTTATTTCTTGCCAAACTCAAAATATCCTACAATAAAATGACACTTTCAGTTTTTGATATTTTTTTTAAAATTTCTCAAGAAGTACTTTGAAACTTTAGAAGTGGTCATGCGATTTTTTTTTATTTTTTTTTTCTAATTGTCGCTGAACAGCAGACTGGAATTTTCAGTTTATGTCAGCCAATGTTCAACTCCATAGCCTTGCAATTTTGAGCCCAATCCAGAGGACAAGAGAACTCCTGGATCAAGTATCGGAAGAAATTTGACTTTGTGATGGAAGTAACCTACATTTACGTTACGTAGAGAGGAAAACCTCGAAAGTCTCCCACGGTTAGCCTAACAGCAAGGGGACTTTAACCCTTGATCCGTCTACCTCTGAGGATATTTTACGTCAGCACTGTGGTCGGTGCAAGCCAGATGCGGAATTTGTATCAACCAGCCCTCCCTGGGATTCGAACCGGGTTCAAATCATTTAAAGGCAAAAGCTCTATCCCTTGAGCCATCACAGCTCATCAGGAGCTGTTGGCGGAATGACAAAGCTTCTATCATTTTTTCTGATCGCTAAAAGCAGCATTTATCGTGAATCGAAATTTCGACAAACTTCCCGACTAGCCAGAGCATACAAATCTCAACTTGAGTTTTGTGCAAAAAAAAGACAACACATGTGTTAAATAGCTTCCTAAAAGCGATAAATAAATATCACTACAATTATATTGCCAAAAAAATTTATTACCAAACAAAATTGCGACCACTTTTCATCTAGCTAGAGTGTTCAAATTTCAATGTGTTCGTGGAATAATTTTTGCCTGGAAAAATTTTGCCTTCGTGGAGCACTTTGGGAAACAACTAACCCGCATTTGAGTTACATGGAGAGGAAAACCGCGAAAGTCTCCCATGATTAGCCTAACTGCAAGGGAACTAACCCATGATCTGTCTACCACTAAGGTTATTTTACGTCAGTAC
Organism: Parasteatoda tepidariorum; assembly: GCF_982258835.1. Lineage (NCBI taxonomy): Eukaryota > Metazoa > Arthropoda > Arachnida > Araneae > Theridiidae > Parasteatoda > Parasteatoda tepidariorum. The sequence goes on along the minus strand of NC_141756.1, from coordinate 109,141,332 downwards.
TGTGATTCATACTTTGAAGTACATTTTAAATCTTTTAGAAATTTGACAGACTAGCAATACTTGACGAAAGAAAATAAGTATTTTTGAACGCCCTAAAGCAAAAAATCCAGCAAGTAACTTGTAGCGTATATATATATATTACTTTGGTTCTTGTTTGTAATAACTACATAACATTTAGTAAATCTAGCTTATATATTTAAAAAAATAAGAACGTTCTTATAAAAAATTCATTTTTCTTTTTCTCTTTTGCCTTAACTTTGAAAACTGCGAAATTAAACAAAGCTTTTGAAGCGATTTAAAATTAATTACAAAAATACTGTTTTATTGTTAGAAAAGAAATTGCGCAAGATATAAGTATTAAAAGTAGTTTTTTTTAAACTGCGCATGCGTGGAAAAATTAAAAATTATTTTTTCATAATTTTGTAGTGAACCATATTTGAAAGCTAATGGGAAAATCTGATTTAACTCTCTTAAAGACTTAACACGTTTCAAACAATTTTCTAAGCTTCTTTTGTAATTTTTTAAAGAAAGCTCTAAATGATCAGGGAGTTTCTACAAATTTCATAATGTACGTAGTATTGCAAATTAAATTACACTACATTGGAATTACTGGACAACATGAACCAAATTTAATATGTGAAAAAACCCTTACTATTTTGAGATTTTGCTTAAAAAATACAAAAACTCTTTAGAAAATGACTTGAAACTTTTTACAATTGTAAGATATTTAAATCAATATTTTTTCCATTAGTTGCCAAGTATGGTTCTAATTACTAAATTATGAAACAATAATTTTAATTTTTTTCCACACATGTGCAGTATAAAAGATCTGCTTTAAATACTTTGCACATTTTCCAGAACTTTCTCTTCAAATTTTGGAACAATAATTTTGCAATTAATTTTAAGTCGCTCCAAATGATTTGCTTAATTTTACTGAATATTTTCAACGTCACATCGAAAAATCATAAGATAAAAAAAATTAGTTTTTTTTTTTTTTTTTTTTAATAAAAATGTCCATATTTCCTTAAATATTTAAGTTAAAAAAGCTTTTAAAAAAGCTTAGATTGAATTTAATTAGCTAAAATTGCAAACTGAATATTCATTATATTAAGTATTATATTAGTATATTGTACTAATTAGACCCAATATGTTTCTATGTAATACTTTTTTACACAAGGAGTTTGCAATACTTTTATACTTAAACATACATGTAATTGGTTTTATTCAGGAGATTTTTTTTTATACTTCCTACTTGTATTTATATTTAACGTATTCCATTACAATGTTAACCAACTGATACACGAATGATGCAAACCAGTTTCAGTCACGTAAAAAACAATAAAGCTGTATGATATCAACCTGATAATTACGATTTTATATAAAATCTTATAATCCGTCTAATAATTTGGCCAGGGATTGTACTAGACTGAACATTTTTTAATTTCTTTCCAAATCAAACTATCGATAGAACATAATTACTTCAGCTCATATGAAAACATTTATTGTATTCAGGAATTATTTCCAATGTTTTATAATTATGTAAGAAACTTAACAAAGCATTTACTGTAAAATTAAATGGATAAATTTAAAATAATGGAAATACAGCGTGAAACTGACGGTAATGAAAAATCAAATTGGTATCTTGCGGTGTTACAGAAAAAATAAGTACGTAATTTATTTAAAAACACGCATACTACATCAGAAATAAATAACATTCTTAATTTAAAACTTTAAATTGGTATTGAAGTAAAAAAGCAAATAAACAAAATAGCTATGAAGAAAGAAAAAAAGAAAGAGGAAAATTCACAAACGCCGTTTTGAGTTTTCCGATGTGAATAAAAATAAACTCACGTGCATCAATTTGCCGATCTTCAACTGAACATTTGAAATGAAAAATAAAACTGGAATTTTTTTCTTCTAATTAGCGGATCGCTACTTCTAAGTAAATTATGCTTTGTAACATTTGAGTGTTTTCAACTTAATTTCAGGATTTTTCAGTTGATTTTTAAGAAGATTAATCTTTATAACAATGATAAAAAAAGTTAATTTTAAATTAACGTTTTGATATAAGCTACTAAAATAATCATACTTCAAACATTTCGAAATTTGCAAATTCAAAAATAATTTAATTCCAAAATAGGGTTCTTTATGTGATTAAAAAGTTATATTAGTTTTCAAATCTAGCAAATTTATAAAACCACAGTTTTGTATTCCGTTCATAACATTCTTAAACTTCTTTTTGCTGTTGAATTAAATCGCACTTTTAAGAGATACACTATTTCTGTTGAGAAGTCTAAATAACATTTTCTTATTAAAAAAAATAATAATGTTACCCCAGTTATTGCCATCGATTAACCAATAGGTAATCAATTGTTTAAAAAAAATTCGATTTTTTACAAAAAGATAATTTTTATCAAATAACTTAATGTTTAATTCATATATTTCAGTAATAGTAATCAAAATAATTAAAATGCTTCGGTAATGAATTTTAAATGAAAAAAAAAACCACAATATCGACAGAACTTGAGAAATAAAATAAAAAGTTCATGCATTTTTCTGGAATCAACTTATTTAAAATTTAGATTTCGGCACTCAAAATCACATACTACTCTAAAAAAATGTATAAATTGTATTTTGATTTTCAATCATAGTTAAACTAAACTAGAGTGGAAAAAATTTAATTTTTTGCACTAAATTAAATTTAGATGCAAATTAATGTTTTAATCGGTAATAATATTTTTTTTATTTTTTCTATTTTTTTATTAGTTTTATAGTTTAAAAAGCCAAAAGTCCTCCATTAGTTTTCAAATCAAGCAAATTTATAAAACAGCAGTTTTATATTTCTTCCATAACAATCTTAAACTATATTTTGTTGTTGAATCAAATCACTTTTTTTAAGAGATACTTAGGTGTGTCTACAGAAATCAGGGTAATATTTTCTAATAAAAAATAAAGTATTGTTAGCCTAGTTAATGCCATCGATTAAACTAATTACAATAGCTGGGTAGTCAATTGCTGTAACAAAATCGATTTTTAATGCATTTTTCTTTTGATGAAAAGATAAATTACACTAAATTAATGCTTAATTCATTTACTTCATCAATAGTGATCAAAATAATTTAATAAAATTAATAACAGTTAATAATAATTAAATAATAATTTAATAACAATTTAATAACAATTTATTAAAAATTAGATTTCGACACACGAAATAACATACTATTCCAAAAAATGTATAAAGTATATTTAGATTTTAAGTCACAGTTAAACTAGATGAAAAAAAATATTAAAATTTTTGCATTTGGTTGCGATATTTTTTTAATTCGTTCTAGTTCTTTCTATTCGTTTTATAGCTTAATACGCAAAGCTACCATTCAAGCTGGATTTTACAAGTTGAAGACTAATTTTCAATTTCTTTGTTTCATGAAAGAAGGAAATCAAAAAATTTACGGAAAATATTTCGAATTTAGTTTCAAATTTGGAAGAAGTTCTTGTAGAATAAGGGGTGGTTTCATTAAGATGCGACGATATTAAAAAAGCATTTCTTTGCGTAGCATACAATCTGAACATGTTTTAAATATGAGTGGTAAGAAAAATTAAGAAAAAAAAACAGTTATTAAATGCTTTTTCTCTCTGGATTGACTCCGTTAAATGCCACAACATTTCAAATCATGGGTTGCAAAAACTGTCTCAATTGATGTTTGTCGTTGGATTGGTTTTCAAATCCTGCCTATGTACGTGTTTCACAAAATATTTTTCCTTCTTCTTCATTCATATTTATATTGAAATCACAGTCAAGTCATTAATTATACTTTAATAATAAAAATAATATAAAAATACTCTAAATTATTATTATGTAAATACATTAAAAATGCCTGCTAGTGAAAATGAAGAGAAAAACATCAGTGGTCGCCATAGCAACGCAGCGAACAAATTTAAACTTGCTTAATCGCCAAATTGCTCTTTGCATACCGAAGGCTATAAATTTTGAAATTAAAATCACCGGTAAATTCATTTTATAGTAAAACATCTGTGTAAAGAAATTCGTTATAATTTGTTTTTAATAAATATTTCATGCCTTAAAATTCTGTTACTTTAAAAAAAAATTGAAAAGCAAAATAAAAACTGTAACAAAAAATTACGTATGGAAAACTTTCAAATTTGGCATTAAATTTGAATTTGGGTAGAGAAAAAAATTTGAAAAGAATATTTGCGTAAAGTTTCAGTTTCAAGAAGAATGAACAAAAAAGAAATACACAAAAAATAAAGAAATATTAAACCTGAAGAAATATTAAACTCAAAATTTTAAAAAATGAACTAAAATATATTTCGTTTTTAACAAAGTTAATCTTGTATTTGAATTTAATCCTAGAATTTGAATACTAAACAAAACCCCTGAAAAATTCTTACGTAAGCAGCGGCACCAACTTTCCGAACTAGCAATCGATAATCACAGTCAAATAGAATTAACAACAATAACATAAAAATGTATACACTATACAGTAAACGTTTACAAAATTCAAAATAGTGCAATTTTAAGGCACAATATACTTAAATCTATATTGGTATACAATATTAATAGATTAGACCAAAACTTTGCTATTCAATAAAGAGTTAAAGGTATTAAGTTAAAAATTAATATGCACTGAAAGAAGTCGGACCTCTAGTTAATGAAGTCTTTAAACCCGATAATAACTTCGTTATATGGAAAATTCGCTAAAAAGAAAATAGCCTTTTGAAATACTTAACACAAGCAAGTTTTAAATTCATGAACATAAGACATAATTAAAATATCAATTGATACACCTTTATCTTGCAAAGTAGTATCTACGATTTATTTTTTAAATCTTTACCATAAAAGAAATTTGCGTGAAATGCAATAATAGAGCAAAACATTATCCAGTGTTACACTATCATGCTACATATATTTTGAACTAACGAAAGCTAAATTTATGCATAAAATTATAGCTGCATTTATTATAAAAGTAATTTTAAACATACATTAACCACATGCGTTCTTAAGTTTAATTTCTACTGATAAAATCCATTCATTTTGTCTGAGTTCTTCGTTTGAAATGCAAACAAAAAAGGAAAGGGATTTTACTGCTTTCTCTAAAAATTAAGTGGCTTCGAAAATCAACTCTCAGTCATTTCCCCCCATAAAATGCGTTAACAAATCTAAAATGCTCTGAAATAATTTGGGAAATAGGGAAAGTGGATTTCAAGGAAAAGTTCGTTAAATAGAAAATTCGATTCGCTATTTGGAAGCTATTTTACGAAGAAATCTCCAAAATGTTCTTGGTTGCCCGAAAAAATTCGCAAAATGGAAGTTCGTTAAATAGAAATCCGAATGATTTCATTAAAAAAACAAGTCTAAATTGATTACTCGGAATTATTATTTAGGCAAAATTAGAACTAGCCCCTATAACATTTTTATGATCCTGTATTTGAGACACAAAACAATTTTGTTCACAGCATTTACGATTTGAGTTTATGATGTATTTATGAAATTTAAACATATATGTTTAACCATCTATATTTCCTTAAATATGCTTACAAAAACTTGATAATACTATAACATTCAATACTTTAACTTCAACAATAAGTTAATATAAATTTAAAAAAAAAATTAATGCAATCACAATTATCAACTTAAACAGCAATAAAATAAAGGATTAAACATTATATAAATCTGCAATAAATGTGGGAAAGAAAATAGAAACTTACTTGATAGATCGCAACTCGATTTTCAGTCTTATTAAAAATAACACGGATTTGACAGACAATATATTGAGTTACTACAAGAAACAATTTAAAACACGCTATTACTCCGCTCGAAGATAGAGAATACTAGTTAGGTTTTCAAAGGTTGCTATAATCTGATTTTATTTCTTCCTAGTTGGCTTCCTAGTAAGTCGCCAATTCAAAATTCACTGATTAAAAAGGTTTCAACTAAATTTTACATGGAGTTTTTAACTATAAATTTTCTTCAAGTATGTTTAAAACAAAGTTGTGAAATGTTTTATTTAACATGAATTCGATTACCTAGATTCGAGAACGAAATACTTAATTACTCATTTTAATCGCATTGACGAAAAAAATTAATGCATTTTATTATAACAGATACTTTTACATAGATCACGATTTTCTAAATAAATACTACTATATTGTCAATTTTTAAAACCTTGTTTTTGTATTAAACATAATAAATCCAATTTTTAATATACTAGTTTGAATCGTTTGCCTATCCATTGCATATACAATCGTTTGCATTTACTGTTTTAATCGTTTGCTGTAATAAGTAGAATTAATCTTTATTTTATTACTAAAATGTTGTTGTTGTTGTTGTTAAAGCACTTATCAAGTTTTTTCAAGGTAATATTTTTAATAAAAAAGTATTAACTCACGTTTAACTTTAAATATACTAATATGTAGGTACTTTTTATATCTGCTTTTTTCATAATTTAATAGATTAATTTATTTTTTGAAATTAAAGGAAAAGTTCAAATTATTTATCTAAAAATGAAGTCTTTTTCTTAAGGTTAAATATTTGAAAAAATGGGACAAGTAACACTGATACTCCTTGTAATTATGCATAATTTTAATTTCACTTTCTATTAATCTTATAAAAACATGGAAGACCATTAAAAATTTATTTCAGTTTTTACTGATTATAAAAGACTTACTCATACCTTAACAATATGTTGCAGAATTAATTGGTTGGTATTATTTTATTTTTAATGACTGTTCCTTATTGTCTCTTGCCTTAAATACACTTGTTCACCTTTCTTAATAAAATTTTTTACTTCTATTGCAGCAAAGATGAGTCAAAATTTTTAACAAGCTCCTGTTGGGGAAACTTTTAAATGAAGCATGGAAATTATTGAGCTCTTGAAGAAAAATGAGAACATTTGGAATGTAACATTTCGCCACCACAGGAAACATCATTTAAGAGCTCATAAAAATTTAATCGAAACTGCTTTTAAATTTCTTTTGGAATAAATTGTTCACTTTTATCAGTTCTTGTTTTTCCTAAGTTTTAAATAGTTTGTGTTATTCATGTTAAACAAAACAGTGCCGTTTAATAGCTTTCTATTTTTTTTAAATTCAGCTTCACATAAACTTTTAATTTTTTATAAATAGCACAATTTTTCTCAAACTAGAGTATTTCACTAAACTTATATATAATAATACTTATCGAACTCTAAAAAACTATTCTAATAATTTTTCAAAAACTTAAAGTCAACATAAAAAAAAATAATTGTAATGGCATTAATTTGGTGCAAAAAATTATCAAACTCCTAAATTTTATTATTTCTGTTTATTTTTTCTTTTATATTAAATTTTGCTTTCTCCGTTGTAAAATATACATATTAAATGTAAATTGCAAAAAGCTATATTATGTTATTAAATATATGAAAAACTTAAAGGTAATTTATTTGAATAATTTAAAATAAGTATATGACTAAAGGTAAAGAATAATCTAAAAATATATTTATTAACTAAAGATTAAAATGTATTAACTATAGATAATCTATTAGAAAGATTAGCATTCGAAATGTGTTCCATGGTTAAAATCAAGTGTCTTTCTTGGTGAAAGAACGCATAATGGAATAAAAAATAAAATAAAATGGCGGGAAAAAGGTTCAAATTTCAAGCCCTACTAACTCCTTTTATTATTAAGTTATAAATTTCAAACTCGGACGGAAATTTGGCCTCTATGAGCCGAACCACCTTACAAAGAAAAATTTTTATAGACCTATTAGGGGGGCTGCAAACGCCCCTTAAGTCTTTTCTTTAGCTAGCCGGGAGAAGGTACTTTAATCTATGTAGTAGCCCGATCTCCGTGTAAGCGTGGTTCAACGGTTAAGACTGTGTGTTAGCAACTTACGCCTTAAGCAATTTGGTGCGGGTTCGAACCCCAGATAAGGTTAATGTTTAAAATTTTTCATTTTTTTTCTTTTGCTTATTTTACATTATATTATTTATTTAATGTGTTTTTCGATATATTAAAGGATCCTAAACTGCTGTTTGTAGAAAATGCAACACCATGAAGGAATCATCAGAATCAAATGAAATTCGCAGCAAATGTCAATTATAGGATATTATGCAAATTAATAAAGTTTCAGAGCCATCGCGCGTAAGTGGCGCGCGCAGCGCCCTCTGAATTGATGCTGAAAGCGTATAAATAAAGTGCTGTAGCGGGACGTTGAAAATAGTCTATGATTATTTGTTAGTGGCAAACGTTTAGTGAGACCTGAGTATGCCTCCACGACGGAAGAATAAGAAATTCAAGCAACTTACGGAGTTTGAACGAGGGAGGATAATCGGCCTTCGAGAAGGAGGATTTTCCTATCGCGCAATAGCAGCTCGTATGCAGCGGAACAGCTCCACAGTGATGCGAGTTTGGAAGCAGTGGACCGACGAGCACCGAACAACTCGAAAAACAGGCACTGGACGACAGAAGGTGACGTCAGAGCGCGATGATCGACACCTGCTCCGCATGGCGGTGAATGATCGCACAGCTTCCTCCAGGCAGCTGGCAGCACATTGGTCTACTGCTACAGGTGTACAATTGTCGGCTTCGTCAATTCGTCGTCGTCTGCTGCGCCGTGGATTGCGTGCAAGGGTGCCATTATACAGGATTCCCCTCACGGCGGATCATCGACGGCTACGTCGGCAGTGGGCTCTTGAGCACAGAGACTGGCGAGCTGATTGGCACCAAGTTGTCTTTTCAGATGAATCACGCTTCAATTTGTGGACCCATGATGGCCGTGTTCGTGTTAGACGTTATGCCGGTCAACGCTGCCTTCCTGAGTGTATTATTGAACGACATAGTGGTCGAACACCCGGAGTTATGGTCTGGGGTGCGATTTCGTATCATGGACGATCCAATTTGATACGAATTGAGGGTAATCTCAATAGCAACAGATACGTCCGTGAAGTGCTACAGCCCGAAGTCGTTCCTTTCCTTCAAGGCATCCCTGGAGCTATCTTTCAGCAGGATAATGCACGCCCACATGTTGCGCGGACTGTTAGAGACTTATGTTCAGCACAACGCATGCAACTTCTTCCTTGGCCTGCTTATTCGCCGGATATGTCGCCTATTGAGCACGTGTGGGATATGGTTGGTCGGCGTCTCACTCGTGATCCGCGTCCTGCAGTTTCCAAAGACGAACTTTGGTTGCGCATACAAGCGATATGGAATTCTCTTCCTCAAGCAGATATTCAACATCTGTTTGACTCCATGCCACGTCGTATAGCAGCACTTATTGCAGCGCGTGGTGGCTGCACCAAATACTGATTTCGGACGCTTAATTTGTTTCTTTTGTTTTGAAAATTTCATCATTTATTTGTATCAGTACAAGTCGTTTCTGCATTAAATTTCATTTGATTCTGATGATTCTTTCATGGTGTTGCATTTTCTACAAACAGCAGTTTATAAATAAAAATAATTTTTTTTATTCGGGAAATTTCAAATAATGCTTAAAAATTCAAAAAATCCCAAAAAATAAGTTTATTTTTATTATATCATTTTTCAAATTTCTTTTACACGATGGTTTAGCATGCGAAATGTGTTCTGTGCTTGAAATCAAGTGTTTTTTTTTTGGTGAAAGAACGCATAATGGAATAAAAAATAAAATAAAATGGCGGGAAAAAGTTTCAAATTTCAAGTCCATCTAACACCCTTTATTATTAAGCTATTATTAAGCTGCAAACGCCCCTTAAGTTTTTTGTTTAGCTTACCAGGAGAAGGTACTTGAATCTATATAGTAGCCCTATCACCGTATATACGTGGTTCAACAGCTAAGACCACGTGCTAGTGACATACGCCTTTAGCGAGGGGGTGCAGGTTCGAACCCCGGCTGAGGTCAACTTTTAAAATTTTTTATATTTCTTTCTTTCCTTTTTTTTACATTATATTATTTATTTAATGTGTTTTTCGATATATTAAAGGATCCTATATGTAAAAAATAATTTTTTTTATTCGGGAAATTTCAAATAATGCTTAAAAACAGGAAAAATCCTGTAAAAATAGTTTATTTTTATTATATTTCTTTTAAAACTCCTTTTACATTATTTTCACGATAGTTTAACATTCGAAATGTGTTCCATGCTTAAATTCAACTGTCTTTCTTGGTGAAAGATAGCATAATGGAATAAAAAATAAAATAAAATGGGGGGGGGGGGAAAGGTTTAAATTTCAAGTCCATCTAACACCCTTTATTATTAAGCTATAAATTTCAAACTCGGATGGAAATTTTGCCTCTATGAGCCGAACCAACCTGCAAATAAAATTTTTTATAGACCTATTAGGGGGGCTGCAAATGCCCCTTAAGTTTTTTGTTTAGCTTACCGGGAGAAGGTACTTGAATCTATGTAGTAGCCCGATCACCGTATAAACGTGGTTCAACGGCGAAGACCACGTGCTAGTGACATACGCCTTAAGCGAGAGGGTGCAGGTTCGAACCCCGGCTGAGGTTAAGTTTTAAAATTTTTTATATTTTTTTCTTTTCTTTTTTTTACATTATATTATTTATTTAATGTGTTTTTCGATATATTAAAGGATCCTATATGTAAAAAATAATTTTTTTTATTCGGGAAATTTCAAATAATGCTTAAAAACAGGAAAAATCCTGTAAAATTAGTTTATTTTTATTATTATATTTTTTTTAAACTCCTTTTACTATATTTTCAAGATAATTTAGCATTCGAAATGTGTTCCATGCTTAAAATCAAGTGTCTTTTTTGGTGAAAGAACTCATAATGGAATAAAAAATAAAATAAAATGGCGGGAAAAAGGTTCAAATTTCAAGTCCATCTAACTCCCTTTATTATTAAGTTATAAATTTCAAACTGGGACAGAAATTTGGCCTCTATGAGTCGAACCACCTTACAAAGAAAAATTTTTATAGGCCTATTAGGGGAGCTGCAAACGCCCCTTAAGTCTTTTCTTTAGCTAGCCGGGAGAAGGTACTTTAATCTATGTAGTAGCCCGATCTCCGTGTAAGCGTGGCTCATCGGTTAAGACTGCGTGTTAGCGACTTTCGCCTTAAGTGAATTGGTGCGGGTTCGAACCCCGGCTAAGGTTAATGTTTGAAATTTTTAATTTTTTTTCCTTTGCTTATTTTACATTATATAATTTATTTAATGTGTTTTTCGATATATTAAAGGATCCTATAAATAAAAATAATTTTTTTTATTCGGGAAATTTCAAATAATGCTTAAAAATTCAAAAAATCCCGAAAAATAAGTTTATTTTTATTATATAATTTTTCAAATTTCTTTTACAATATTTTCACGGTGGTTTAGCATGCGAAATGTGTTCTGTGTTTGAAATCAAGTGTTTTTTTTTTTTTTTTTTGGTGAAAGAACGCATAATGGAATAAAAAATAAAATACAATGGCGGGAAAAAGCTTCAAATTTCAAGTCCGTCTAACTCCCTCTAATATTAAGTTATAATTTTCAAACTCGGACGGAAAGTTGGCCTCTATGAGCCGAACGATCCTACAAAGAAAAATTTTTATAGACCTATTAGGGGTGCTGCAAACGCCCCTTAAGTTTTTTGTTTAGCTTACCAGGAGAAGGTACTTGAATCTATATAGTAGCCCTATCACCGTATATACGTGGTTCAACGGCTAAGACCACGTGCTAGTGACATACGCCTTTAGCGAGGGGGTGCAGGTTCGAACCCCGGCTGAGGTCAATTTTTAAAAATTTTTATATTTTTTTCTTTTGCTTATTTTACATTATATTATTTATTTAATGTGTTTTTCGATACATTAAAGGATCCTATATGTAAAAAATAATTTTTTTTATTCGGGAAATTTCAAATAATGCTTAAAAACAGGAAAAATCCTGTAAAAATAGTTTATTTATATTATATATTTTTTAAAACTTCTTTTACATTATTTTCAGGATAGTTTAGCATTCGAAATGTGATCCATGCTTAAATTCAAGTGTCTTTCTTGGTGAAAGAACGCATAATGGAATAAAAAATAAAATAAAATGGCAGGAGAAAGGTTCAAATTTCAAGTCCATCTAACTCCCTTCATTATTAAGCTATAAATTTCAAACTCGGACGGAAATTTCGCCTCTATGAGCCGAACCACCCTACAAAGAAAAATTTTTTATAGACCTATTATGGGAGCTGCAAACGCCCCTTAAGTCTTTTATTTAGCTTACCGGGAGAAGGTACTTGAATCTATGTAGTAGACCGATCACCGTAAAATCGTGGTTCAACGGCTAAGACCACTTGCTAGTGACTTACGCCTTAAGCGAGAGGGTGCTGGGTCGAACCCCGGCTGAGGTCAACTTTTAAAATTTTTTATATTTTTTTCTTTCCTTTTTTAACATTATATTATTTATTTAATGTGTTTTTCGATATATTAATGGATCCTATATGTAAAAAATAATTTTTTTTATTCGGGAAATTTCAAATAATGCTTAAAAACAGGAAAAATCCTGTAAAAATAGTTTATTTTTATTATATTATTTTTTTAAACTCCTTTTACAATATTTTCAAGATAGAGCTTTCGAAATGTGCTCCATGCTTAAAATCAAGTTTCTTTCTTGGTGAAAGAACGCATAATGGAATAAAAAATAAAATAAAATGGCGGGAAAAAGGTTCAAATTTCAAGTCCATCTAACACCCTTTATTATTAAGTTATAAATTTCAAACTCGGACGGAAATTTGGCCTCTATGAGCCGAACCACCTTGCAAAGAAAAATTTTTATAGACCTATTAGGGGGCTGCAAACGCCCCTTAAGTCTTTTCTTTAGCTAGCCGGGAGAAGGTACTTGAATCTATGTAGTAGACTGATCACCGTAAAATTGTGGTTCAACGGCTAAGACCACTTGCTAGTGACTTACGCCTTAAGCGAGGGGGTGCTGGTTCGAACCCCGGCTGAGGTCAATTTTTAAAATTTTTTGTATTTTTTCTTTTCTTTTTTTCACATTATATTATTTATTTAATGTGTTTTTCGATATATCAAAGGATCCAATATGTAAAAAATAATTTTTTTTTATTCGGGAAATTTCAAATAATGCTTAAAAATTCAAAAAATCCCGAAAAATAAGTTTATTTTTATTATATAATTTTTCAAATTTCTTTTACAATATTTTCACGATGGTTTAGCATGCGAAATGTGTTCTGTGCTTGAAATCAAGTGTTTTTTTTTTTTTTTTTGGTGAAAGATCGCATAATGGAATAAAAAATAAAATAAAATGGCGGGAAAAAGTTTCAAATTTCAAGTCTGTCTAACTCCCTCTAATATTAAGTTATAATTTTCAAACTCGGACGGAAAGTTGACCTCTATGAGCCGAACGATCCTAAAAAGAAAAATTTTTATAGACCTATTAGGGGGGCTGCAAACGCCCCTTAAGTTTTTTGTTTAGCTTACCAGGAGAAGATACTTGAATCTATGTGGTTACCCGATCACCGTATAAACGTGGTTCAACGGCTAAGACCACTTGCTAGTGACTTACGCCTTAAGCGAGAGGGTGCTGGTTCGAACCCCGGCTGAGGTCAACTTTTAAAATTTTTTATATTTTTTTCTTTCCTTTTTTTACATTAAATTATTTATTTAATGTGTTTTTCGATATATTAATGAACCCTATATGTAAAAAATATTTTTTTTATTCTGGAAATTTCAAACAATGCTTAAAAACAGGAAAAATCCTGTAAAAATAGTTTATTTTTTTTATATTATTTTTTTAAACTCCTTTTACAATATTTTCAAGATAGTTTAGCTTTCGAAATGTGCTCCATGCTAAAAATCAAGTGTCTTTCTTGGTGAAAGAACGCATAATGGAATAAAAAATAAAATAAAATGGCGGGAAAAAGGTTCAAATTTCAAGTCCATCTAACTCCCTTTACTAATAAGTTATAAATTTCAAACTCGGGCGGAAATTTGGCCTCTATGAGCCGAACCACCTTGCAAAGAAAATTTTTTATAGACCTATTAGGGGGGCTGCAAACGACCCTTAAGTCTTTTCTTTAGCTAGCCCGGAGAAGGTACTTCAATCTATGTAGTAGCCCGATCTCCGTGTAAGCGTGGTTCAACGGTTAAGCCTGTGTGTTAGCAACTTACGCCTTAAGCAAATTGGTGCGGGTTCGAACCCCAGATAAGGTTGGTGTTTAAAATTTTTCATTTTTTTTCTTTTGCTTATTTTACATTATATTATTTATTTAATGTGTTTTTCGATATATTAAAGGATCCTATAAATAAAAATAATTTTTTTTAATCGGGAAATTTCAAATAATGCTTAAAAATTCAAAAAATCCCAAAAAATAAGTTTATTTTTATTATATCATTTTTCAAATTTCTTTTACAATATTTTCACGATGGTTTAGCATGCGAAATGTGTTCTGTGCTTGAAATCAAGTGTTTTTTTTGGTGAAAGAACGCATAATGGAATAAAAAATAAAATAAAATGGCGGGAAAAAGTTTCAAATTTCAAGTCCGTCTAACTCCCTCTAATATTAAGTTATAATTTTCAAACTCGGACGGAAAGTTGGCCTCTATGAGCCGAACGACCCTACATAGAAAAATTTTTATAGACCTATTAGGGGGACTGCAAACGCCCCTTAAGTTTTTTGTTTAGCTTACCAGGAGAAGGTACTTGAATCTATATAGTAGCCCTATCACCGTATATACGTGGTTCAACGGCTAAGACCACGTGCTAGTGACATACGCCTTTAGCGAGGGGGTGCAGGTTCGAACCCCGGCTGAGGTCAATTTTTAAAAATTTTTATATTTTTTTCTTTTGCTTATTTTACATTATATTATTTATTTAATGTGTTTTTCGATACATTAAAGGATCCTATATGTAAAAAATAATTTTTTTTATTCGGGAAATTTCAAATAATGCTTAAAAACAGGAAAAATCCTGTAAAAATAGTTTATTTATATTATATTTTTTTTAAAACTTCTTTTACATTATTTTCAGGATAGTTTAGCATTCGAAATGTGATCCATGCTTAAATTCAAGTGTCTTTCTTGGTGAAAGAACGCATAATGGAATAAAAAATAAAATAAAATGGCAGGAGAAATTTTCAAATTTCAAGTCCATCTAACTCCCTTCATTATTAAGCTATAAATTTCAAACTCGGACGGAAATTTCGCCTCTATGAGCCGAACCACCCTACAAAGAAAAATTTTTTATAGACCTATTATGGGAGCTGCAAACGCCCCTTAAGTCTTTTATTTAGCTTACCGGGAGAAGGTACTTGAATCTATGTAGTAGACCGATCACCGTAAAATCGTGGTTCAACGGCTAAGACCACTTGCTAGTGACTTACGTCTTAAGCGAGAGGGTGCTGGTTCGAACCCCGGCTGAGGTCAACTTTTAAAATTTTTTATATTTCTTTCTTTCCTTTTTTTTACATTATATTATTTATTTAATGTGTTTTTCGATATATTAATGGATCCTATATGTAAAAAATATTTTTTTTTATTCGGGAAATTTCAAATAATGCTTAAAAACAGGAAAAAGCCTGTAAAATTAGCTTATTTTTATGATTATATTTTTTTTTAAACTCCTTTTACTATATTTTCAAGATAATTTAGCATTCGAAATGTGTTCCATGCTGAAAATCAAGTGTCTTTCTTGGTGAAAGAACGCATAATGGAATAAAAAATAAAATAAAATGGCGGGAAAAAGGTTCAAACTTCAAGCTTACTAACTCCCTTTATTATTAAGTTATAAATTTCAAACTCGGACGGAAATTTGGCCTCTATGAGCCGAACCACCTTACAAAGAAAAATTTTTATAGGCCTATTAGGGGGGCAGCAAACGTCCCTTAAGTCTTTTCTTTAGCTTGCCGGGAGAAGGTACTTTAATCTATGTAGTAGCCCGATCTCCGTGTAAGCGTGGCTCATCGGTTAAGACTGCGTGTTAGCGACTTTCGCTTTAAGCGAATTGGTGCGGGTTCGAACCCCGGCTAAGGTTAATGTTTAAAATTTTTAATTTTTTTTCTTTTGCTTATTTTACATTATATTATTTATTTAATGTGTTTTTCGATATATTAAAGGATCCTATAAATAAAAATAATTTTTTTTATTCGGGAAACTTCAAATAATGCTTGAAAATTCAAAAAATCCCGAAAAATAAGTCTATTTTTGTTATATAATTTTTCAAATTTCTTTTACAATATTTTCACGGTGGTTTAGCATGCGAAATGTGTTCTGTGTTTGAAATCAAGTGTTTTTTTTTTTTTTTTTTTTGGTGAAAGAACGCATAATGGAATAAAAAATAAAATAAAATGGCGGGAAAAAGTTTCAAATTTCAAGGCCGTCTAACTCCCTTTAATATTAAGTTATAATTTTCAAACTCGGACGGAAAGTTGGCCTCGATGAGTCGAACCACCCTACGAAGAAAAATTTTTATAGACCTATTAGGGGGGCTGCAGACGGCCCTTAAGCTTTTTGTTTAGCTTACCGGGAGAAGGTACTTGAATCTATGTAGTAGCCCGATCACCGTATAAACGTGGTTCAACGGCTCAGACCGCGTGCTAGTGACTTACGCCTTAAGCGAGGGGGTGCAGGTTCGAACCCCGGCTGAGGTTAAGTTTTAAAATTTTTTATATTTTTTTCTTTTCTTTTTTTTTACATTATATTATTTATTTAATGTGTTTTTCGATATATTAAAGGATCCTACATGTGAAAAATAATTTTTTTTATTCGGGAAATTTCAAATATTGCTTAAAAACAGGAAAAATCCCATAAAATTAGTTTATTTTTATTATTATATTATTTTTTTAAACTCCTTTTACAATATTTTCAAGATAGTTTAGCATTCGAAATGTGTTCCATGCTTAAAATCAAGTGTCTTTCTTGGTGAAAGAACGCATAATGGAATAAAAAATAAAATAAAATGGTGGGAAAAAGGTTCAAACTTCAAGCTTACTAACTCCCTTTATTATTAAGTTATAAATTTCAAACTCGGACGGAAATTTGGCCTCTATGAGCCGAACCACCTTACAAAGAAAAAATTTTATAGACCTATTAGGGGGGCTGCAAACGCCCCTTAAGTCTTTTCTTTAGCTAGCCGAGAGAAGGTACTTTAATCTATGTAGTAGCCCGATCTCCGTGTAAGCGTGGTTCAACGGTTAAGACTGTGTGTTAGCAACTTACGCCTTAAGCAAATTGGTGCGGGTTCGAACCCCAGATTAGGCTAATGCTTAAAATTTTTAATTTTTTTTCTTTTGCTTATTTTACATTATATTATTTACTTAATGTGTTTTTCGATATATTAAAGGATCCTATAAATAAAAATAATTTTTTTTACTCGGGAAATTTCAAATAATGCTTAAAGATTCAAGAAATCCCGAAAAATTAGTTTATTTTTATTATATCATTTTTCAAGTTTCTTTTACAATATTTTCACGATGGTTTAGCATGCTAAATATGTTCTGTGTTTGAAATCAAGTGTTTGTTTTGGTGAGAGAATGCATAATGGAATAAAAAAATAAAATAAATTATCGGGAAAAAGTTTCAAATTTCAAGGCCGTCTAACTCCCTTTAATATTAAGTTATAATTTTCAAACTCGGACGGAAAGTTGGCCTCTATGAGCCGAACGACCGCGCAAAAAAAATTTTTTATAGACCTATTAGGGGGGCTGCAAACGCCCCTTAAGTCTTTTCTTTAGCCCTCCGGGAGAGGGTACTTGAAGCTATGTAGTAGCCCGATTTTCGTATAAGCGTGGTACAACGGCTAAGACTGCGTGCTGGCGACCTACGACTTAAGCGAATGGGTGCGCGTTCAAACCCCGGCTGAGGGCAATTTTTTAAATTTTTTATATTTTCTTCATTTCTTTTTTTTTACATTAGTTTATTTATTTAATGTGTTTTTCGATATATTAAACGATCCTATATGTAAAAAATAATTTTTTTTATTCGGGAAATTTCAAATAATGCTTAAAAACAGAAAAAATCCATGAAAAATTGTTTATTTTTATTATATTATTTTTTTAAACTCCTTTTACAATATTTTCACGATAGTTTAGCATTCTAAATGTGTTCCATGCTGAAAATCAAGTGTCTTTCTTGGTGAAAGAACGCATAATGGAATAAAAAAATAAAATAAAATGGCGGGAAAAAGGTTCAAATTTCAAGTCAATCGAACTCCCTTTATTATTAAATGGAAATTTGGGAGATGGTAAACGGGAGAAGGTACTTGAATCTATGTAGTAGCCCGATGACCACATAAACGTGGTTCAACGACTAAGTGACTGACGATGACGATGACCATATAAACGTGGTCCAGTGACTGACGCTTAGAAAGGGTTCGGGTTCGAACCTCGGCAGAGGTTATTTTTTAAAAAAATTTTTCCTTTGTTTATTTTGCATTATATTATTTATTTAATGTGTTTTTCTTTATATTAAAGGATCCTATAAGTAAAAATAATTTTTTTTATTCTGGGAATTTCAAATAATGCTTAAAATCTCGAAAATTCCCGAAAAATTTAATCCAGGGAAAAATAGTTTATTTTTATTATATTATTTTTTTTAATTTCTTTTACAATATTTTCAAGATAGTTTAGCATGCGAAATGTGTTCTGTGTTTGAAATCAAGTGTCTTTCTTAGTGAAAGATCGCATAATGGAATAAAAAATAAAGTCCAATTAACTAACGCTTCTCCGTTACAAATTTTGAACATTTTATGCCAGTGATATAAACGAAAAAGAGCTAGATCTATATTTAGAACATTTAAAGCATGATTTGGCATATAAGAATAAGTTAGATAAATTTGGAATAGATGCATAGAATAGTGAAAAACAACAATCTCGAAGACACTTTTCCATACATTGACGTTATCATATTTTTTTCAAGCGTGGCATTGGACAATTGTCACTCATGGTAACTATATGTAGCGGAGCACGTTTATTCTCCATTCTGAACTTGATTAAAAATGAACTAAAAAATGACTTTAGAAAGAATGAGTCATTATGAGCATTGAAAATGATGTACTGGAAATTGATTTTAGCAATGTGATAGAAGGCTTCACCCCTGAAAACGCGCAAAAAGTATTGCTACCTTAAACTTTTGATGAAAATAATGTAAATAAAGCTTTTATAATAATGTATCAATGTTTTACTTTCGTAAAATAAAAATTATTCAAAAGTTAAATTTTTTCTTTGAAATTACTCATAAAGAGCCCCCTAATGAAGACAGGCCGAGGGCCCCTCTAAACGGCTCTGCTTTTTGGATTATACATTTTCATTTAAAAAAAGTACAAACAAAAGTTTCGTGTACAAAATGAATAAATAATGAAAATGTGATCGAGATTACACTTTATCTTTCTCATATATCTGCTATTTAACTAAAGTTTTTCTGGAGAGTATGCATAGCGCTATCGAAAGACGAAGCTCCAAAACTAGCACAGCAGTACGTTGTAGTTCTGGGAGGTAATGTCCCAATAGTTTCGTCAAGAGAGCTGTCCAAAGTTTAGAACAATTAATGTAAATTTTACTTTGTGTGTATTTCACCATATCGCGAAAACTTATAAAAAGAATTTGAAAAATTTTTGCTCTCAGTTATAAAGATCGTTTATCCAAAAGAAAATTCTATGCAAAATATAACTTATAGTAAATGCTAATTATTTTATTTAATAATAGTCGAAAAATTGAACTGCAAGGTAGAAATTTTTTTTCAAAATTTAACTTTTCACTAATTGACCGATTTTACTGAAATTTTGCTATTTAAAATTGCATTCTTTAAAATGATATAAAAAAAAAATATCTACTATACAATTCAAAAATTTTAAGACTTACATTAAATTAAAAAAAAATATCCTTTACTGCAAGATATATTTTGAGTGGAATTAAATTTAAATAAAGGAATTTTACTATTGTGAACAAAAATTTTTCAATTCGTTTAAAAAGTACTCAACAAAAAAAATTTAACATGAAGGGATCCAAATTTTGGAATTATCTTCTGTCCAAACCATTGGAACCATACTTCCAGAGTTCCGGCTGCCCCCAATATCTTGGGGGTCAGACATCTACATCACTAAAAAAAATTAGGTTGGTTTACTCAGAGAAAGTGCATTTTTGCGTCTGATTTCGTAAAATATTGTTACTGTAAGACTGTCTTTTTCGTGTTAAAAGGGCATTTTTATTCTATTTCTTTACTATTTGATTAAAAGCGGCCAAATACTGTCTTTGGAGATTCCTGACCTCATTTCAAATCAACTTAAATAGAGTTAAACCGTTTAAGCCTCATTATATGAATTATTTGCTTATGCTTTTCTGCTACTTTATAACCTGAATTAATAGTGCTTTGTTCTTTTAATCAAGTGGAAAACTGTATTCTTTCTTCTTAAAATAAATCAATTATAATTTAAATGGGAATAAAAAGTACATTGAATGCTTAATTTCTGGATCATTTTTATCAATATTAATGTACTTAAGTGTGTACTAAATAAAAGTTAATTTAAAAAAAGGTGCTATTTTTTTCAAAAATGCTGTAAATCAAGTTTCGTTTCTTTTTTACCTACTATTGCAGGTAACACAACTTTTTTTTATTATAATTAATTTAAGGCAGAAAGTAAGATTTGTATACTATTGAATTTGTAGTTTTTGTTGAGAATATAATTACACGTATAGAATTGGCATTTTATGTTTAAATATCATATTGGTACAAAATGTAAGTCACTGATCCTAACCAATTTCAAGCATTAATTTGAAATAAATACTGTACTAAAATTTGGATATATGTCCAATTTTATTGTGCTTTTAATCGAATTTATTAACACAGAAACTGTTCGTGTAGAACAGTTTCTGTGTTAATAAATTAATACAATTAATTCAAATATGGTGTTTTATGTTTTTTAAAGTGCTGACCACGCTGTAGTTGGTCTTGTACCTGGAAGGTACTGGGTTCGAATCCAGCTTAGTGCATAGATGTAATCTATCTGTCCTTTTAGGGTTGACGATGATCCACCTTAATGGGACCTACAAAACAGAAATAAACAATAGTGCCTGTCACGTGCCATATGTTGCCAAAAGTGGTGGGCATTGAAATAATATTTCTGAAAAATATTAATCTTTGGAATGTCTTGCACATCAAAATCATCTTAAAGACTTAACAGTTAAAATTGAGTCAGCTACTCTAAAAAAAAAAAATCTTTCTTGTGTTGCAAATTTTATAAATTAGAATGTCTTTAAAGATTAACAGAATATTGTATTTTAAGTTTATACGATTGTATAATATTTTCATGCTCAATTGACTGAATTAAATGATAAATTTTATATTATGTCTTTTGAGCTAACAATATGTCTTTGTAAATCTGTTTTGGCTCTTTCTTTTAGTATCTTGCTTTTTTTTATGTGTCACGTTGATGCATTCTTTTATATATATGTTACGGCGAATGACCGAAAAAGGTGGGTGTTGACTTTTACTGGTGAATGTCGACAAACACCAAATACGTAAGTGAAGGATCGAATATTTCATTACATTCTTGTACATTCGGACCCTCACCGGTGTATGTCAACAATCACATAGTCGCTTTGGTGAATATCCGAAATATTTGTTATATCCAATTTTATAATAATTTATTCGCTGAGATTATTATATTTATTTGATATATTTATATTTACTCTGTATTTTAATACTTACTGACGATAGATTAGAAGAAACATCAGTGTTTGGAGTATCGGGCAAATATATACCGGGCAATGGCACTTGACTTTAAAAAAACATCAGTGTCGGGTATACCGGGCAGTGGCACTTAACCTTAATAAAACATCAGTGTAGGGTATACCGAGCAAATGTAAATGTATGGTCCGATACTCCACACACTGATGTTTCTTCTGATCTATCGTCAGTAAGTATTAAAATATCGAATAAATATAAATATATCCACGAATAAATTCATATCAAATCGAATGTAATAAATATTTCGGACATTCACCAAAGCGACTATGTGATTGTTGACATTCACCGGTGAATGTCGACGTTTTCGAGACTTCGGTCATTTACCGTAACATATATCTAACGTCGTTGCCGAGAGGAAGGATAAAAACAGGTCTTAGGCAGGGAAAGAGGGTACAATATTTAATTTTTAGAGAGAGAACAATCATCAAAGTGACACAAAATCGTTGTGTTCTTCAATAAAAG
Source organism: Parasteatoda tepidariorum (assembly GCF_982258835.1). Taxonomy (NCBI): domain Eukaryota; kingdom Metazoa; phylum Arthropoda; class Arachnida; order Araneae; family Theridiidae; genus Parasteatoda; species Parasteatoda tepidariorum. Next base: position 109,119,208 of record NC_141756.1, on the reverse strand, counting down.
TTATGTTTCCCTAAACTGTGGCTTTTCTTCAAGTCAAGTGCTAGCTTCTATTGTTCAATACTTATCAGTGTTTCAATCAAATAGGTCTACTAACGTACTATTGGACATATTTTCTAAATTTAAGAAGTTTTTAATTAAATACAGTAGCATTAAATTCTAAATTGAAATTTATTTAAACTGAAACAGTTGCAGTGAAATAGTAGTAAGCTTGTATATAAAGTGAATTAAGTACCTTGGATATATATTCTATAAAATAACAGCTTTCCCTTAACATGTATCTTCAAGAAATGATACATTTTCTTTTGATAATTTTTATTTTTACCTTTTTATTTATTTTTTAGTGGTAAGTAAGAGTACAGCATATGTAAAAAGTATAAAATAGGACCAAAAATTTTTTTTATAAAATTGGATCAGACAATTTGAAGCATGTATATTTTTTTCATTAGATCTTTCTATTTAATATATAGGTTTAACGAGTTGCTTTGCACTAATTGGTATAAAATAATTTCTATATGTTCTTTATGTCCATTATCTGATATAGCTATAGTTTAAAATTGTTCTATGCTATCCCTTCGAAAATAAATTTGATATTGAAGTACATAATGATTAAAACAATTTTCTGCTCCTAATTAAAAAAAAAAACTATATATCTATTTTCTCATTCTTTAAACAAGTTTTTTTTATCAAGCTTAGTTCTTTAAAAGAAAATTTCATTGATATTTAAAATCGAACAATTTAAATCAAATTAATTTAGATAGCGTTTATTGATTAGTAGATGTAGTTTTAATCTGTTTATCAAATATATGCGATTATGTATATGTAAATATATGTTGTTTTATTGTTGTGTTATTCTAGGTCCTGTTTTATACTAAGACGTACTTATAGAGGCTAATGTTGGCTGGAAACTTGTAATAAATTGTCACAATTTTTTTTACTGATAAATGAATTGTAGTGGTATCATCAATGAAGAATTTTCCACCCCAGATAAAAGTTGGATAAAAATAAAAATTATTATTACAATATCTGGTTATTGTAACTAAAATTGTCCGCAATATAAAGAAATGTCTACCTTTTCAAAATGTTTGACTTATGAGCAGGATTGTTGATTTTGCAAATTCTTATGAAAAAAAGTCAGCTTTTATATACTTTATTTTTGTTTTGTTAAGACATATCTCTTAAAAATGCATAGAAGGAAAATAATTCAACAATCAAAGTCTATTTTCTAATTAAGGATTAAGCTTTTACTTAAATATATCAGGATGCAATGAGAATTGTGTATTACAGTATACACTCAATATGTTGAAAACCTTGTTATGTCAAAAAAATATTTTTCTCCTTGACATTATACAACCACCAAATGCTAATTTGAATTCCTATGTTGTAGAGTTTCTTCTCAGAACATTATGTTGATTTTTTTTTACATAAAAAATCATTTCTAATTAATGCATAATTATTTTTGTCTCACTTTTAAAAATAAAATTATTGTTGTGTTTAAAATTATATGTGAATGTACATTTCTGAAGCATTGATGATAATTCAATAGAAGGGAATATATACATTTTCTGTAATTTTTTAATCACTTTGTATTTTAGAGTAAATAAAAAAGCATTAAATACCTATCAAAATTGAAAATAATTTATGATTTTTTACTGTTTCTTAAATACTGTTGAGAAATACATAAAGCTAAAGGTTAAAGTAATTTGTTAAAAATGGTTTAGAATTACATACTCGCTCCTGTAAACATGAATAAATATTTCATAATAATTCATGTTTAAATAAACAATTTCCTTATTCAAAACCATTTTCAACAAGTGTGTGATTTAATTTCTCCAGCAAAGTCCGTCTTCTAAAGATAGGAAAGTAATCGCTATATTTTTTAAAAATAAGTTGTTGTAGTTAACTATATTTATAATAAAGTAGTTGTAATTAAGTACAAAAATGTAGTTTTTTGCACATCTGTATATGCATATATACTATACGTATATGCATACATATTACTTGCTACGAATTTATAATTAGACTAATGTAATCTGCTTCTGTTTTGTGATTTCAATTGAAAATACAGTTTTCTAAATTTAAACCTGTTATTCTTAAAATCTGTTTTGATAAAACAAAGATTATTTTTTACATAAGTATTTAAATATTTGATGAAAAACGCTTGAAATATAAATGGAACAAAATCTATATTTTTGCATCGCTGTTTTTTTTTTTTTTTTTTTGCGAAGATATAACTTTTGAAGTGATACATAAAAAATTGGGGAGTGTGGTAATGAATTGGCCACTAATAATGTATGAAAAAGTATTTTTATTTATGTGAAATAAATTTAAATGCTACCGATAAGTGGAGTTACTTGCTCTGTCGAACACATCAAATGTGAAAAATTTGCAACTTCTTTTTTTTTTCTGCAAACAAAATACTACCTAAAAAATATCTGTTATTTAATGACAACTAGAAAACCTTTTGTAGACTAACTTTAAATGTGTCAATGCTTGAATTTAAATGATCTTCAGAATTCTGAATACATGTACAAAAAGTAATACGTTCGACTGAATGGACCTCATTTGCCCTGATTATGAAGATTATTTTGCTTTTGCTTGCTTTTTTTTTCTATTTAGAATTCTTTTTTCTTGATGTATGAAACTATTAAAATGGCTGTTAAAGATTTTAGATTAAATGGCAGTTCAAAAGGCATAATTTATATTCATTTCTAAAGAAAAATGTTGCCTGATGTTAAATTCTTCAGAATATTAGTTTATTAGAAATTGATTACTTGAAATTTAATTAAAATAAGTTTTTGTTTCAGATGGACAGTGTTTTCAAGTCAAAGACAGACCAAGGATATACATTTTAACAGATGTAAAATTAATTTTGATAAATCATTATCTGTTATATTTAGTCAAAAAAAGAAGTTGATACTTACTTTTTAATAGAATTTCATGTGGCCCATTCATATTTAACAATGGCACATTCAACCTCACGTGTTGGAATTGAATGGGCTAAATTTCTATTTTTTTGTTTATCTATTATTTACAGTAAGCATTTTCTAATCCAATTTTTATAAATTTTTCAGATAACCAAATATATAAAATAAACATACAATTTTGAGCTAAAGAAATAAAATCGAAAATATTACAAAACTAACTGAAATTTGACTCATTTATGAGCACTCTTTCCTATGAGGGATTTCCTGGTTTACGAAAAACAAAAACGACCTTGCTTTGTTAAAAGTAAATTATTTAATTTGTTACATGCTTCCATCGTGAAAACCAGTACAAATATATACTAATTAGTCCTCACACTACAGGCTCCAGAAAAAGGTGTAATACAAATGTTTTAAGATTTATAAATTCATTTTTTCAGAAATTTGGAAATTCTCTCTGCATCATTTTTCTTAAAATGTATAAATAAATATTTCACATAAACTAATTTATGTGAACACTCATTAGACTTACAGGGTGGCCACTCAAAACATATTTCAAATTTCCCTGATTTTTCCAGGTTTTCCAGGTAAAAATCTTAAAATTTCCAGGTTTGTGTTTTTTTCCTTTATTCTTATAAAGTGTAGGATGTGTACAAGAAAAGTGTCTGCATTATAAAATATCTTATTCAAAAAAAAATTTTTTAAACATATCTTGAAAAAAAAATTTTTTTTTTATTATTTTTAATGTTTTGGTACAACATTAATTTTTTAAAAATTACGACACGGAGAAAATAATATGTTTAGCTTGCAGAATATATTGTTTTTATTGAATAATTTTAATTGTTTTTTATTGAATTTAATGTATTACTTTAAGTAGTATTTGCTCAAAGTGTACCTACAAAATGACAAAATCAGAATCACCAATAAAACCTTGGATAAGTATTGTTTAATATATTTTTATTAAGGAAAAGAAAACCGTTTCAGGTGATTATATATCAATAATTTTTAATAATTACAGTGGCTCCCAAAAGTGATCACTCACTTATAACTTATATTGAAATAGGAAATAATAATTCAATAATTAAAATGAATATTTCACAATGGGTATTTGATAATAAGATTTATAATCTATTCTTAGCAAAACTGCATGGAATATTTGAAAAACAAAGCAAAAGTAAATTTTTTAATCAAATAGTAACAAAAATGTCACCCCACGAAAGTCATCGTACATTTAAATGTTTTGGATCTCAGAATTAAAATTATTGTCAATTGCTTTTTTTATTTAATTATTTTTCATTTAATTTTTTATTTCTTTATTAGCAATTTAGTATCAAACCTATAATAGCAAAATTATATTTTAATTTTTGTTGCTAACTCCATAATATTTTATTTTATCTTTTAAAAATGACTATTTTGAAATAGCATTTTTATTTTAAGAGATTCAGTATAAAAAAAATAAATGTCAGAAATGTAAAATTGTCTAATTTTTAGTTCTATACTCTATAGAAGAAAAAAAAATAGATAAAATTCCTTAAAATTTATACTTTTTTGATTTTTTTTTTGTTATTTGAAATTAAAACATTTAAAGAATTCCAATCTAAACACACAGTTTTTTAGTTTAGCATAGTTAATTGTTTTTGTTTGAACAACTGGAATCTTGTACAGTGCAGAACTGAAACACTAAGTTTCGTTTTCCTTCTCCTGACTAAACACATATGAATAAAAAAAATGATATTTTATGTATATACATCATTTAATATGATATGTTTCCTATATATTCCTTAGTCATTGTCAGCTTTTTTAGGTAAAAAGAGGAATAGTTTTGAAATATCTCTAGAATGGAAGCAACATTTACGAACTTTCGATATTTTAATAACTATGCAATTCTAATTTTAAATCAAAAAACTAATATTTACCTACAAAACCGTAAAATTTGATATTAATCTATAGTTAGTTCTAAAAAAAACTTTTTTCAAAATAAAAATATACTATAAAAGGTTAAAATGAAATAGAAAAAATTAGCATTAATGCAAGAATTGTAACAATTTGTCGACAAACATTGCTGTTAGTGATGGGGGGAAATGCGTGATTGGTTGGTTTGCTGAGAATATATAATTTACAGATTTCTTTGAGTTCAAAAGCTTTCAGAAAAAGAGTGAAATATAAAATCTATCATTATTAAATTATAACCAACTAATTTTTAGAGAATTTAATAAAGTTAAAAATACAAAAACATATTGACTCATTTTGTCAAAATAGAAAAAAATTACCACTCTCAATTGCGAACTATCTTGAAACATTGTGAACAAACCCACGGACAGAATTTAAAAACCGAAGGAAATATCCTAACCCCGTCTTCCACATCCACCATAATCTTTGCCTTTCAAAAATTGCACAGTCCCATAGTCTGCATAGAGATCGAAGGTTTCTACATTTGCTTAGCAACCATGGGAGAATTTTATGTTGTATTCTAGTTTAACAGGGTTATAATGGAGCAAATTTTGATGAAAGCAAAGTAAGTTGATGATATTTTAACTATTTGGAGATACATTTCCGTCTAAAAAATGTGGGTATAATGGATGAAACAATTTAAATTAAGAAAATTAGCAAATAATTTAATTTAGTGAAATTAAAAAAATATGTAGGAAAAAATTTCCAGCCTTTCTTTAAAATTTCCAGGTTTTCCAGGGTTTTATCCATATTTCCCTGATTTTTCCAGGTTTTTTCCAGTATAAAAAAAATTCCCTGATAATTCCAGGTTTTCAAGGTTTTCCAGGTGGGTGGCCACCCTGACTTAATATGCATTGAACAAAATTAAAGACACAGTTTAAAAAAGCCCAAATAGTGTTTTGCTATTTATAGGTATTTATTTCATGAAAGATAAGAGATACATTAGGTAACATACTAAGTAAGCTGAACAAAATAAACGAATCACAAATTTTCAGCTCATTTTAAAATGAGAAAATAAATTGTGCAGCACGGAGCACAGCTTAATTCCAGAAATTATTTAAATACTTTTTTTATATGTGTACTACAGGTCAATACTCTCAATTAGACTTCGTGTTATGTCAATCATTGTCCTTGAATATTTCTGATGGTGCAAAAAAATTTATTACATGTCAAGTTTTGTTTTAGTTTTTCTCATTTTAACATGATTTTTAACATTATATATTTACAATAAATTTTAAAGCATAAAATGAAAGTAAATTAATTTTTATATCTTTAATTGAGCTATCAATGCTTTCAAGAATTAATTTTCTGGTGAAAAGCCAATCCAACATAAATTATGATACAGTTGAATAATGGTTGAAATTTAATGATACGTCATGTCATGGCATGATATTGCAGAATTACACATTTTGAAAGTTGGTTCTTGTGAAAGTTTTGAGTAATTTATATTCGTCAATAAACATATAATACAGGGTTAAAGAATACATAGAATCACTCAAATAAAATAGGGCAAAGTATGCAAAATTCCTTATTAATTAATTTCATTTATGTAAAAGTATGGTGACTGAAGGTAAGAAATGCTAAAATAAAAAAAGAGGAATCAGGAATTATAAATAGGTTACAAAGAAAACAAATTTAAAATACATGAAACTTAAAATATGATCTCAGAAAATAAATATTTTATTGCTAGTTAAGTAGGTTTGTAAAATAAAAGTAATATTTACAAAAAATAAATAATTCACATTCTCTGACATAAAATTGAATTAATTTTCTTATGGAAAATCAAACTAGAATAAACTTGATTGTGAAAGATTAGCCAAGGGTCCCAATCCTTGCTTCCGAAACACGCGTGGCAGTGCCTTTCCATGGGGAAATGTATGGAATTAGGTTGCCGGACGCTCTTTCACTGTGTTCATATAACTTTTGCTAAAAATAAATAAAGTCTTGTTATATAAAAAACATACTCTCTTAAAAAAAAGAGGAACGAAACCACTCAATTTAAGGAAAAATTTAGAATTAAAACCTTTCACTCCATTAAAAGAAGGCGTAAAATCAAACAAATATTAAAATATTCGAGAACTTGTTTACTTGAAGAATTAAAGTTTACTAATAAAATCTTCTTAAAAAAAACAACTAAGCCACACAAAAAATTATTAAAAATGTCTGAAATAAATAAATAAAAAGCTAAATTATTAAAATTTCTCAATATCACTCATGATAACAAATTCTCTCACTATAGAATATTTTACAAAAAATTTTTAAGAAAAAAAGGATTCAAGCATCTTACATAAAAAAAATATGCTTTTTTAAAATATAAATAAATAAAAACAATATTCTCTGGGGAGAAAATTTTTCTTTAAAAAATTAAAATCAAGAGCCTTAAACGTAGGACAGGATATACTTTAATTGCTTAAACCTCACTTGCTTATTAGTAAATGGTAAACTTTAGTTACTGATATGCATGCCATGAAAAAATACATTATTGAAGAAAAATAAAAGTTTATATCTGTAAAATAATAATAACCTAGTTCCCGAACTAAGATTTATTTAAAATCAATTTAACAGAATGCGCGGATAAAAAACAGAGATTGAAGTTTGAAGAAAATATTTAATAATTAATTGAGATATATAAAAAATTAAATATATTGTGTGACAAGAAAAAGATGCTTTTGAAATAAAATAATGAAAAAATAGTTAAATAAAACCAATAAGCTAAATATAAATTTTATCGTTTGTTCTAATACTTTTAATCAATTTCAAAATTTAAATGAGTATAAATACAGAATGATAAAGCATTACTTAATATGGTAAGACAATTTATACTACTAATTGGCAATTGAAAATGAAATGTATTTGATTGAATTATAAATGACTAAGTAAATTATCACCTTACATGGAAAAAAAGACATTTTGTTGTTAATATTTTCACAATTCATAAGCTTGTTATGGTCAATAATGAAGTAATTGAAGTGATGAATAATAAAATAAATACAGATATAGTAAACGTGACTTTACGCCTAATTTTTCCAAGTCAATAAATAAAATAAAACCAGCATATAAACAGATGTAGAAAAATGATTAGTTTAAAATTAATGATAATTCACAGCATAAATTAGTCAACACCTTTTTCTCCTCATGGCAGTGAAGGAATTTTGTAAGAGTCTCCCACAAATTTAATGGATGAGTAACTTCTATCGCTGCTAAGTTCTTAATGTTTTTCTTAAAAATCAGAAGAGGGTTCTACTCTAGCACGCTAGTCATTGAAAATTCTAAAGCAGTTCTTTTCCAGCAATCTTCTCACTCTTTTCTCCAAGTTTTATTTAATACTCCAATTTTTATGCCTATATATTTTTCTTAGTTTATTTTAACTACATTAAAGGCTATGCCCCCTTCTATTCATTGCTCACCAATCCTTAGAGTTTCACAATTTAATTTCTACAAAAAAATTAGAAATTTAAACAAAGACAGGTTTAAATAAAACATGAGAAAATAAATTTTCATAAATATGACGAATGGCCAAGAGTGAAACTGTATGAAAGGTCAAAGCAACCTCCCATCCTGCAGTAGCAAAACATGAGAATTTTTCTTTAGCATTTTCAAATTTTCTTTGACCATAGTCGAACCAAAAATGGGATAATACACCTTCCAATTACACATATCATTTTCTTCCAGGATCTCGTTTTGCAGTCATATCTTGGAGAATGTGACATTACAGTTTAAAAGAAATCAACAACAGCTGAAATTAAAATATATTTAAGAATTAGCAATAGAATTCACCAAACATTTAAAATAATTTATTAAAAATATTATTATCAAAGCTACATTGTTTTTAATATTACAAGTAGCAACACATGCTTTAGTAAATAATAAAAATAATTGATAGCAAATAATAGTTATGAATAACACAAAAGAACTTCATAAAGCATATAAAAGCAAATGCGTTTTGTCTGTAAAAGGGATTGTTTTAAATAATAATCACACAAGTAAAATTCATTTCAACACGATTTAAGCAATATTTTAAATAAGCAGTCTAGGATAACAAACTTGATCTTCCATCCCTGAGTGCAGGATGAGGGTAAACTTTGAAATCATAATTATGAACTCCCATTTTTCTTTATTTCATGATTCTCAAAAAAAATTTACTCTTCTGTTTTTGTTTTACCCTTATCTATAGGTTTATTTATTTTGCATTATAGATGACGTTGTAGAGGAGAAATTTATATACATTATAGGTACCAACTGCTTAAAATGAATTGTTGAGTTAATTGAACAAGAAGGATATCCATATTTAAAATTTGCTATTCAATTTGATAGTAAGTTGGAAATATTAGACACCGAACCTTTTCAACAATTAAGTTTTATCAATACATAAAAATCAAACGACTTTTTCAGCTATTCAAAAACGAAATCGGTTTAAAATTTTTAGTGAATATAGTTGACTCTCATTTTTTTAAAGCACCCAAATTTTTTTTGATTCTTAAACAACTGAACTTTTTTGTGACATAAAGAACATTATTTTAAATGAAAATTACATGCAGTTACATAAACACAACACAAAAAGGAATAACAGGAAAAATGTAAATTTAAAGCTCAATTAGCAAACTCTAAAGTTTCTTGTTCTTCAGGAGGTGCCGCTGCTGTTGTTTTGCAGCTTCAATTTCTACACAAAGTCAAATATAGCACAAAGAGTAAAGGAACAAAAGAAAAGAAGAAAGAAAGAGTTGCGCCAACACAAATTATAAAGAAAATATACATGTAGACCAGAATTGACTGAAGGTTGAAAATTTATATTTAGGACATAGTTTAAAAATTAGCAAGTTGTTTAAAGTAAAAATTATCCCTTAAAAGAAAGATAAAAAGCACTATAAGATTATATTAAGTGATGAACTTAAATTTTTTGGATGAATCCTATACTTTTCAAAACATTTTATATTATACTTATTTTATAGTTTTTTCAGCAAATTAGCAATCTTCAAATCCCCATAGTGTAGGACATGACATAAACTGCTTGGTTTCAAATGCAAAAACCACCAAGCAATGACAATTCTATTTTGAGAAAGAGAGATAGGCCGAAAGGAATACTTTCTCAAGTTTTAAAGCATGTTGTCACACTTCTTTATTCTTTCCTTTCATTTTGGTTTAAATAAATTTCTGAATTCTGCAAATTTAATTTTATTCCAACTAGAATAGAAACATCTGTATTCTTCACAATTATATCCTAATTTTGCTATAACAAGAAAAAAGGATATTTTTGAAAAAAGCAAACAGAATGAATAAAGCAAAGATGAATTAGATTGACAAACTTTTTATGTATTATTCCTTTATTTTTAAATGCGAAAAGTTATTAATTTCAAGGGAAAGTTTTTTTTTTATATATATAATTTATAAAAAAATACATTTAAAGTAAAAAAGGTTTATTTAATTTTAAAAAAGTTTTCTTTGAAAATTATCACAGGCTTAATTAGCTTCAAAAATTAGAATGATTGTTAAATATATAAGTCAGCAATATTTTTTTTAAAAAAAATTTGCATATTTTTGCTTTAAGAAAAATACTTGTGAAGCATTTTACCAAATCTCAGTATTTTTCACCAAAAACACATTAAATAAAATAAAGAAATTTCAGCAACAGCACTGAAAAAAAAATCCTATCTTTATGAAATCAAAGTAGACCTGATACATGCATAAACACATTTTTGGCTTTTTGATAAGAAAATATACAGTAAACACTAATATTTCTAAATTTAAACTGTCAAAACTCACTTTTTAAAAATAAAATATTTCAATGGAAAGAACTATTCATTATTATTGCATGTCCTGGTGCATAAGTAAACTTTTCAAATTCCAAAAATTTTACAAAAATCAGGGGGGTTCGACTTATACATTGGTATAGTTCATTCAACAGGAGTTGACACTTGGCTCCGCCTCCATCACGTGGTTTTCCAACGATACTATTTTGCTATTTTTTGGGAAAAGGATGTTAACAAACCTGAAGAAGGTTGCTATTTGGTAATCGTATGAGAAAAATATTTATTTCGCAATCTTTATGTGTATTTTTTTTAACATTAAATATTTCATAAATTTGACAGGGTGGCCACTCAAAACAGAGTTCAAATTTCCCTGACTTTTCCAGGTTTTCCAGGTAAAAATCTTAAAATTTCCAGGTTTGTGTTTTTTTCCTTTTTTCTTATAAAGTGTAGGCTGTATACAAGAAAAGTGTCTGCATTAAAAAATATCTTATTCAAAATGTCATTTTTAAAACATATCTTGATAAAAAAAAATTTTTTTACAAGATATTTTTTTATTATTTTTTAATGTTCTGGTACAACATTAATTTCTAAAAAATTAAGACGTGGAGAAAATAATATGTTTAGCTTGCAGAATATATTGTTTTTATTGAATAATTTTAATTGTTTTTATTGAATTTAATGTGTTACTTTAAGTAGTATTTGCTCAAAGTGTACCTACAAAATCACAAAATCAGAATAACCAATAAAACCTTGTATAAGTATTGTTTAATATATTTTCATTAAGGAAAAGAAAACCGTTTCAGGTGATTATATATTAATAATTTTTAATAATTACAGTGGCTCCCAAAAGTGCACACTCACTTATAACTTATATTGAAATAGGAAATAAAAATTCAATAATTAAAATGAATATTTCACAATGGGTATTTGATAATAAGATGTATAATCTATTCTTAGCAAAACTGCACGGAATATTTTAAAAACAAAGCAAACGTTAATTTTTTTATCAAATAGTAACAAAAATGTTACCCCACGAAAGTCATCGTACATTTAAATGTTTTGGATCTCAGAATTAAAATTATCGTCAATTGCTTTTTTTATTTAATTATTTTTCATTTCTTTATCAGCAATTTAGTATCAAACCTATAATAGCAATTTATTTTATCATTTAAAAATGACTTGTGGTCGTAATAGAATAGACCAAATTTGATTATTTGTCTTCATAAGAGGTAAATCAGTAATGAATATGTTAAATTAGTTTACTGTATTCAATTGAACTGCGCAATATGTGATAAAATGCTTAAAAGAAGGACTTCATATCAGAGATTAAAATCATAAATTTTGTGGAAAAAATTCATAAATTTGCAATTGAGTGTTGTAAAAGTTTCTGTAAAAATTTTTAAAAAATATTCTGCACGAATTTCACCAGACAAAAAAAAAAAAAACTAGTTACACGTATTTTCAACCTTTAAAAGCTATTGTAGATGTTAAAAGAAACTCCACTAAATGTTAATTTAACGAAAAATTAGATTTACTAATAGACTGAGTTTTTACTTTAAAAGTGTATGATGACTTTTGTGGGATAAAGTTTTTGTCACTTTTTGATGATTGATTCCTTAAAAATAAACTTTTCCTTTGTTTTCAAAATATTTCATATTGTCATTTAAAATGTTTCAGTTTTGTTAAGATTAGAACACATTTTTTATCATTAAATATATATTCTGAAACATTTATTTTAATTAATGGATAGTTTTATTTCATTGAAAGTCATCATAAGTGTATCAACACTTTTGTGAATCACTGTAATTACGTTTCAATATAAAGCTTTAATGTATACTGTATTTCATCTTACCAGTGCTTTTTATAAAATTCACTGATCATATTTTCCTTAAACCAATATCTCAAGTCAAATTTTTAAATAATGGCATTTTAAAATAACATTTTTATTTTAAGGGATTCAGTATAAAAAAATAAATGTCAGAATGGTAAAATTGTCTAATTTTCAGTTCTATACTCTATAGAAGAAAAAAAATAGAAAAAATTCCTTTAAATTTATACTTTTTTGATTTTATTTTCTTATTTGAAATTAAAACATTTAAAGAATTCCAATCTAAACACACAGTTTTTTAGTTTAGCATAGTTAATTGTTTTTTGTTCCGTCTAAAAAATGTGGGTATAATGGATGAAACAATTTAAATTAAGAAAATTAGCAAATAACTTAAATTAGTGAAATTAAAAAAAATATATAAGAAAAAATTTCCAGCTTTTCTTTAAAATTTCCAGGTTTTCCAGGTTTTTATCCATATTTCCGTGATTTTTCTAGGTTTTTTCCAGTATAAAAAAAATTCCCTGATAATTCCAGGTTTTTCAAGGTTTTCCAGGTGGGTGGCCACCCTGATTTGATATTTCTCTCTTTTGAGTGAAAAGATAGTCACTTTTGAGACATTTTGCTGGGAAAGCAGCAGTTTTTAAATTTAAAATATATATTCAATTAGCCAGAGTAATGAAAGGTATAATAGCGGATGATAAAGAGAAGTAAGTAAGTGAAAAAGAATTTACTGTTTGCGTTTGGCGCGCATTAAGGGTTGTCTCCTTTTTAACAACAAAAATGTTTCTCCTATCCAGCGCTAAAATTAACTCTGCGCCCGAGTAGGTGGAGCCAAGTGCCAACTCTTGGTGAACCAATTATAGTAAAGTTGGGCATTCGTTGAATGTGAAATATTCATGCATTATAAACTATAAGATATGTATGAATAACTCAGTATCAATTTACTCCTTTCAAAAACTATTTTTACTATGTTATGTATAATTAATTCTGAATTATCTCTCATATTTTCTTTACATATATTGGTTTTTTTAAAAACAATTCCTTAAAATACGTTCTGAAAAATTAAGATTAAGAAAAGTTATATATTTCAAAAAATATAACACAATGGAAACTTTTAAGACAGACCATAAAGCTACAAATTTAAAGATTTCAGATCACCTGTCAGATTCAGTACAATTAACAGTGTCTTTATTCGGATCTCACATTTAAAACTTCATCTGCTGAGTCTTACAGAAAATAATTTTAATCCTCATTCAAAAAATTTGTATTTCCACACTTTTAAAAAGACTTCACAATAACAATTGAATTTATATTTTGGAGATGGTCTCAAACATCATCTTTACTTAAGGGTAAACGTATCATATTCAGAGAGATTTAACAATTTTATTTATTTATATTCTAATTTTAGAAATTTTCCTATTTGGTTTACATAGTGGTTGACTTATACACCAGACCATACCAGAAACTTGATATGTTGTAATCAAAATTGGGTTGACTTTAATCACAGGATATACAATAATTCATCTATTTAAGATTATTCATAATAAACAGTAGAGTAAACTGAATTTAAAAAAAAAAACAAAAAACAATAGAAGTCATAATATTTATATCCAGTAAACCTGTTTTAAAAGAAGGAATAGAAAACAGACAATATAATTTTAATTTAAAACACTTACAAAAATTTTTTGTTCACACAGGGTATTTGCGACATTTTAGATTTTAAATTCATGGCTTTCCATGACAAATTCCAAGAATTTTTCATGACTTAAGAAAATTACTATTTTCTCCGAAAAAAAAAATCAATAAATTAAAAAAAGCATTATAATAACATTAATTGAAATGATAGATAAAACCCAAACTGTTATACTTTGCATCTTCATAATTATAGATTTTAAATTTAAAAAAACAGTAATGAAAGAGTTAAAGCAATATAATAGCTGAAAAATACAGAAATGCAAATAATTTTTTTCTTTTTTTCTGCAGAATTTTATTCTATAGATACCTTTATTGTTTAGTCGAAATGAAATAAATACTTCTGATTTTTCTGTTCTCATTTCAGAATAAAAACAATTTGCCAATGACTGGCTTGCTTCAACTGGAATTTTAAATTGATAAAATAAAAAATTCTGAAATCACAGAAGTTTAAAAGATAATTCGCTCTATAAATGATGTTTTTTCTTTCATTTTTTGAAAGATTATTTAAGATTAATTTTTTAATTAACTTTAAGTAAGCAAAATAATATTAAAAAACTCCTAAAAATTAAATAGTAATATCCTGAAATGATGAATATTTATCAACTAAAATTAAAAAATGAAAAAGAAAAAAGGCAGTTTATTTCAAATCGCATTGAAAGAAAAATTAAAGGAACATTAAAATGAATATTAGAGGCATGAATTAAAGCCTTAGCATTTAATTACACACACTAAACTACAAAATAAATAGATTTAAACAACATTTTAAAATTTTTTTAAAAAAAAGTTGAGTTAGAGTAGAGCTTCAAAAATTGGCCATACTGCATCAAATGTAAACAATATGATCTGCTTCAGATAAACTTATAAAAGTTTGCTATTAACTAAGTCCAGGGCGAAAAAAAAAAAGGGAACTCGGGTACATTAGAGACAACCTCTAAGAGGATAACCAAAACTTATGAGAACAAATTTGCGAGTGGATTTTAAATAATAAGCTAATTTAGGGTTAATTATAAAGAAAAGAGTAATATATTTACCTAAAATGAGTAATTCGGTTTTCAAGAAGTATTCGTAATTGTACCTCAATATTGGCAAAAATATCACTTTACAACAGTCACAGTTCCAATACCATCTGGCCTTAGGTAGAAAATAATTTTTACTTTTTTAGTATATTATTTTCATAAAACACATATAATATTACAATAAAATTAGTATACTAAATTATTTATAATATACATAAACTTGTTCTTAGCATTGATGCAATCTTTATAATAAGATATGAAGTTTATTTAAAAATGTTTTTAACTTCCACTTTACATATTAACTTTACATTTCAATCAAAAAAGAAAGAAAAGAGGAAAAGAGAAAAAAAAAGAAAGGTAAGTAAGAAAATAAAAAAATAAGCGAAGAATAAAATATTAAGCATATTTTATCGATTTTCTTTTTCTCCTATCTTTTAGCATAAAGAGGCGGAGATATAATTCGTCACTTATACAGGCCCGAAAACTAAAAGTGTCATTTGGCCTTCTACTATTAATTGGTTACAAGACCTTCATTGTATGCCATTATTAATTTTAAGTAACAATGAATAGATTTATTAATAATGAGAAAGTGTAGAGTTGGTATAAAAATTTTTTTATTAACTCGAAAATTTGAAAAAAGATAGAAGAATAAAATCCAAAAATATTTAGCATATTACGATTTAAAAAATGCACTTTCATTGTTCTTTAAAATTTGCAGAACTTTTACATAAAACATTAAAAAGTTAGCATTTTATTAATTTACTATAACCTAAATATGAAGTCTGGAATTGCTTATTAAATAGTTTTAAAAAGTAATTCGATTTGAAATAAATATTTTAAAATTTTTAAATAAATATTTATAAGAATTTTTTATTCTAAAAAGCATTTCTCGAAGTATAATATTTAAATCCGTTTATATTCTTTGTTTTGAAGTAAATATTTTTGATGAAATTTAATACTATTTCCCTTAAAAATAAAATTATTACAACTTATAACTAGAACAATTCTTAAATTTATTGAAAAATGTTTTTATTTTAATTGCTTATTATAAAATGTTTAATATGTTGTATTAAGCACATATTTTAAAATAAAGACTTTTCTTTTATTAGATAAAAGATATATTTATTTTTAATGTTACATGATTCCTAAAAATTTATTATTTTAATATTAGATGGTAAAAACAAGTAGTTAAAAAAATTTCATATAATAGCAGGAAAAAGATAAAGGTACGTTCTTGTTTGTATTACGGCATTTTAGGAAGAAGCCTGAAATGAGCTACTATAACTACTTATAACTATATACATATATATATAATTACCTTTCTTTAAGCCTTCTTTAAAAGTAAAATTAATACGCAATTCAGAAATGATGAAGACATTCAGAAATAATGAATATATTTATAGATAAGAAAAAAAAGTACTTTAAATTGCTGAAATCCTCCTTTTAATCATACATTTTTTTAGTTCAAAGTAACGATTTTTTATGAAATATACTTTTTTATTTTATTAATTTGCTAACTTTAATTACAATTTAAGTATTATGTTATAATAAATGTTAAAATAGGACATTTTTAATTTATATAAATTGTTTTAATCTATTTAAATGTTCAATATTTAATGTTCATTTTAACTTAAAATCTCAGTTAAATTACTTACTTTTTAAAAACGGGATTCAAAAAGGGTTTTAAGAGTTTTGCATAAATAAAATATGTTTAAATTTTTTGAATTTTTAGAACAAAACTCTAGTATAATAAACTCAATAATATATTTTTCAAAAAATTTTGGGATAATATTTGAAAATAGTAATTGCTAAAGAAATTCTGTTTTTAAAAATTGATTTCTCTCAATATTTGGAATTTTTATTAATTGAATTTCAAAATATTAGACAATTTACAATAAAACGATTTACTGATAAAATTATTACTGATAAAATGATTTTATTTTAAATTTTAATACAGAATATAAATGAAAATCAAAATTATACTTTAAAAATGCTCAACATATTTATTTTTCATTTACATAGCAAAAATATTTTTTCATGTAGCATCATATTTATATTTAAAATAGTTTTAAAAAAAACTTAAATAAAATCTTTCAAATGTCATATAGAGAGAGGGAGCTGTTTATTATTTTATTATATTAATCAAAATTATACTTTTAAAATGCTCAACATATTTCTTTTTCATTTACATAGCAAGAATATTTTTCCATATAGCATCATATTTATATTTGAAATAATAATAAAAAAAAATCTTTTAAATGCCATATAAAGAGGGTGCTGTTTATTATTTTAGACGTGCTATCAAAAGCTTCCGGTAGATGGCAGGGAAATTATTTTTCTAGCTTTCACATCATATACCTCCTCAGCAAAGGGAGAAAGAGGGCTTTATTTTCTTCAGAATTCGAAAAGATTAGAACAGTCAGTTTCATATCAAATCGCTAAAAATCAAGATAAGAACAACAGTATCAAAGATTATTTTCTTTAAAATATTATGGCAAAACAACAGCATAAAAGAAAATGGGAATCCCTTTCCATAAAATAGCATGGCTAACTGATGGTTAATAAAATTAATTTCTGCTAACTAAAGCTCTTTTCAGTCATAGATGACTTAATACTGTCAATAATACTCTAAATAAAACCTATTTTATACTTAATATGTTATTTTTTAAAATTTAATGTTATTTTTATAAAATTAAATTTGAAAAAAAAAATTTCGTGCCATCATTTTTTTAAAGTATTCTTATTCTTTGTGAGTGGAAAGTTTATTTAATTTTTTCCTATGAAGGGGAAAAATACTAATTGAGCTCTAAAATCAAAAATTCGTTCTTTTTTTAATTGAAACTATAGAATTATGTAAAGGAACATTATGTTTTATGGAGACAGCTAATCCATGTTATCCACTACGGCAAATCTTACATTAACAAATTAAAATGTTATAGAACAAATAAATAAAGTTTTATTTTAATTAATTATAAACTCTTTCTTCATTAAAAAAAATTAATAAAGAAAGTTGATTTTTAATACTTTAAACTTTTATGAATAAAGCCTTTTTATAAGTAACCCTTTCTAGTTCAAACGAAAATTACTTTTAAAATGAATGTTGTTTTTCTTATGGTACTTGATATTTATCTGGTAAGAGATTGAGTGTTACATATGAAAGCATCAAAAAATGAGCTGCGAGTTAAGTAAATTTTTCCATGATCTTGGGATAAATAGAGTAATTTGAGTAAATCTATTTTCTTTTTTATAATATTCTGTATTGTATTATACCATTCCTTTTAAATAGAATTTCTTTAAAAAAAAGAACTCTATAATTCAAAAAGAAGTCTATGACTAAAATAAAAAAAAGTAAAATAGTTTGAAAATCAATTACTTAATTTTGTGGTGATGTTCAGTTCATCACCACACACATTAAGATAAGAATAAAAATGAATAACAATTAAAAATAATATACTCTTAAGTAAGAGAACAAGATCATTAGAATGATCACTAATTGCAAGGTGTTAAAACTATTTATTTAAAGTTGATCATTTAAGATATTTAGAGTTACAAATTTTGTTCCAGGAAGGCATTCACACTAATTAATAATAGGTACATAAAATGAATTTACATGAAATTATACATTATGAAGCTGCACTGCTACAATATAAAATAAATAAAAAAATAATTAAGGGGTGATAGAAAATCTTATAATATAACTTAGCTGTTGAGGATCCTCATATTTTTTTTGTGTCTTAACCTCAGCTCTCCAAAAACATGTGTCCCTTTCCTTTTCTCTCACCTCCTCTAACCAAGCCCCCAAAGCATACTCAACTCTTATTGGCTGTTACCACCATCACAAAATAAGTAGGGCTATACTTGCTATTTCTTTTTTTTTTTTTTAATTTTATTTTTGGCTAAATTATTTAAGGGCAGAAAAAGGCAGGTGAAAACTTATGAAAGAGAAACTAAAACTTTAAAGTAATTATAGCAGTGCAGAGCAGTGCAGCAAAGATAAAAGTAACAAAACATCATAAAAGCAATACCACATATATATAAAAGTAACAAAACATCATAAAAGCAATACCACAATTTATGGTGAGCTTCTTAAACATTCCAGAGGAAATATATAATAATTGTACCAAGTATAATCATATTTTTTTTACTATCCCCAAGTTGTATTGAAAATACTGTTATATAAAACTGTTATGTGTTATATGAAAGTACTGCTTCCCTCATGATGTTCTGATGATTTTTTTGCCTGCTCTTCTCTTTTTTCTTTTTCGAATTTACAGTAAAATTTTCACTAACATTTCCTTGACTTATCACTATTTTAAGAAATATTCTCTTTTACGAAAAACTTATTCCCTATTCTTGAAATAGTAAATTTTTTCCCTATGAGTTTTTAATAAACATTTCAATCATTACTATAAAAATAATCTTAAAAACTTATGAGAGAACGTTGTCTTACAATATTTTCCTTTTATTGATTAATAAAAAAGGTTTGACAGAAGATGCAAAGCAAATATTTTGCATGTAATGATTTACATATGGAAAAAAATTATTTATGAGTATAACGTTATAAATTGAAGATAAATGCAAGATAAGTTAACTACGAATTTGTAATTGTTAAGAAATGCGATATTATATATTACAAATTTAAATCCCTTCCGAAAGAAAATTCTGTCTACGGCTTGATATATAATATTTTAAAATGTATGAACGAATCATGAAAGCACAAAATTATTGGCAAAAGATCCGATACTTCTTATCTTGCTGTTGAAAATTTCTTAAATTATATATTTTTTGCAATAAAACACAAGTTTCAAGTGAGAAAAAATCCAAAAAGCATGTTTCTCTAAGACAAGGTGTGGGGTTTTGTAGGGTTGATTTGCTTTTGATTCTCTAGAATCTCGCAAAAAAACATTTACACGGGTGTCTGTAAACTGATCGGTGTGGCTTTTGACCAGAGAATGAGAGGAGGTATTGTAGGGACCCCCTCCCCCCGGGCTTGACCTTCAAACCTTAAGCTTTCGCTATCCATATCAAGCAGAGAAGAAATTTATAACTCATGTGTTGCAATAGCATAAAATGCGTCATTCGGAAAATATTTAATATAAAAATAAGCAACTTCATTTACCAATTAAAGAGCAAAATAGTTTTTTTTAAACTAGAATTATTTCATTTTAAAAAGTTTTATTTTAAATTCAATTTTTTTAATATCAAATTAGACTAAAATAAACATTAAAATTTTCTCCCTTTCAATTTTGATTTATAGTAAAATTTATCATATAATTTAATTCAAGACTTACATAGCACTCTAATTAAAGCGGAAAATAGTACAAGAGTCATAGCATAGTTTAAAAAAAGTTATAAATTTTTTCTGCTACTAAATCAATTTAATATTCAAATCAAAAGACGTATAAAAAATTACTCCTTTCCCAGTAACTATTGAATAATGAAAGAAACATAACTTGCAGTGGCAACACAAAATAATAAACACACATTTAATCATTTTCAATGCTGATTTGGAAAAAATGTTTCCTATACATGCAGATTTCTTGCAACAAATTTTTTGGGGGAGTTAACAACTATAAGTATGTGTAAAATGGTTTAAATCTCTGGAGTTAGTTGAAGAACCCTGTTTGAAATATAAAAAGAACGTTAAGAGTACCGAAATTTTGAAATATAAAAAGAACGTTAAGAGTACCGAAATTTCGACTTTTATCGAGTTGAAATATTAGTATAGTTTCCAATTTATAGTTGAAGATACAGAATCTAAATATTTCAGAAAAGGCATAATTGTTTAGATGAAATAAAATTATTTTATAATTAGGACTTATTAGGGGAGATCTTTAAATCATGAACAGGTGAAAAATAAAGCGGTATTTCTTGCTGCCTATAAATGACAATTTTCATGCTACAAAAGAAAATCATTTTCATACCTCCCTTTTAATTAGTGGAACTCTTTTAAAATTAGTCAAGTAGAATTCCGACAATAATAATTAATGCTAATAATAACTTTTTCAAAAACACGCCTTAGTAGATAAATTACTTATCATGCACATATTTCACTAATAAAATTATTTTTAGATTGTGACATGATTTATGCCTTGACTGCAGCAAAAGATTTGCCTACAGTTCATCAGCCTCCACAGTCGGACTTTTGGAATGATTCTAAATGTGCATCATACACTCACAAATAATTGTTTTTCGTCACAGATTATTTGTAAGCATCCTTTTGTTTTTCTACTGGGAGGCTCCGTTACCTGTTCGTTTCACTCATCAGCCCCAGTAGTTGCTTGTCATTCATGATTGTAGATTAAAAGAGGAGAACTGTTTATGTTCCCCTTTCTTTTATAAAATTACTGCCATTAGTTGTATTTTGAAGATTACTTAGTTTAGCAAATATAAACAAGGAAAAAATCGGTTCTCGCAGAGAGTTATTACACAATAAAAATGCAGTTTCTGCCCATGCACAAATTTTTTTCTTCTCAAAACCAGAAGCAGTGGACATAAACCGTTCCTTCCCCTTGTTCTTAAAAGTTGATTAAAAATCATTTTGTTTGTAAAATATATAAGTATTATAATTTTCGCGTAAGCATATTTTATTTTAAGAATCCTAACAAAAATTAGATGATAGCTGATTTGAAAATAATCAAACGTACTTGAATAAATAATTAAATTAAGAACAAAATGTGTGAGACAATAGCAATTAAAACAAGAAATAATTTTTCTTGCTAATAATATATAATGATGATCTTATATGATATACCGGATCATATTCAAAACTGCTTTTATCCCTCTTTCTTCCTAATATTTTTTATTTTTTAAAACGTCTATATAAATGTTTAGATTTATATTTGGCAATATTTATAAATTTTTTTTTCTTTTTTAGTAAATTTTTATGTCAAGGGAAGTTTGAAGTTATGAAAATCACGTAAAAGATAAATTTTTCTACATTCCAATGGAAAAATATTTATTATATAGGGAAAAAATCTTTAAGTGAAAAAAAACTAAAAAAAACTCTGTATTAAACTTGGTCTTTTCAGCATGCCAAATTTCAACTTAGTTGCATTCCTGCAGAGTAACTTTGGTCTATTTTCCCATCAAGTTTAGAAGTTACAAATTCTCAAATTAACTATCGAATGCTAATTTTTTTTCTTCCATTGTAATCCTTGTATAGTTTTCCACACACCTTAGTAATTTAAAGTTCTAAGTGAGCAGAAATGCAAAATGAATAGCAAACGTTAAACTCTCAAAACAATCCCTTTCAAGTTTCTGATATAGAAAAAAATTTATTTGATATAGAGAAAAAGCAAGTATCAAGTTCGGTGAGCATGGCAGTTTTTTTTTTTTTCTTTTTCCAAGTTCATATGAAAGGAAATTTTTAGGATTGGTCAGAGAGCAACTTAATCGATTAGATCAACTTCAACACTATAGTCTCAAGTAAAAATCTGTAAGAGTCAAAATAAAAAAATAAAAAATCAGGTTAATATAAGCATTAATAAAAAAGCAACACACAAAGATCAAATCAGGCTATAATTTTTGATCTTCTTATACTTGTAGTTGATTGTTTCCCAAGATGAATTTCTTTCTTTTTCTTTTCATCAGGGAGTGATTTTAATATTTTTACATGAAATTACCTTAAAGTGTTTTTATATTCCTGTATGGTTAATTTATACATAATTACTGTCCCTTGTCTTAGCATTATTTCTTATATAAATATGAATACCGAAGAAGGAAAAGAATTTAGTAACTTCCTAGGAAACATATTTAGGTTAACTCTTAAATGTTTGCAAGCTTTAATGATGCATTTTTATTGGAGTTTTCATTGACAAGTCTGGTAAATCATAGATTGTTCAAAAAACTTGAATGAAAATATTATTTCAAATTATTTATATAAAAACAGATACGAATTTTACCCACTGCCTCCTCGTTGCCCTGACTGGTCAACGATAAAATTATAATAATTTAAATATTTTTAGGAATGAATGCTATAAAATTAGTAATTTGTAGTTTAAACACTTTTGTATGTGGTAAGAACTAGAACTCTTTTTCTGCACATCTAAAAATGTTAAGTTTTTTATGTATCAATATGAATTAATCAGTATGTATTATTATAATGTAATGTCAAAATGAGAATCATAAGGATCAATTTTACCCAATGCAATTTTAGGAATAAAAAAAATTTGTATGTATATTAGTGTATCCGTCATGATATTTAAATATTGATTACTAGAAGAAGTACAAACGTTTGTTTTAGAATAAGAATTAGAATTTTTTTTTAATAGGGATGAGCTGTTGATGGGGTGCAGCTGTAGATCCCCTTTCTGTAGGGTAAAAAGGAAAATTAATGATGTCCGGCTATGCGTTTTTCATCCCTCCCTGTTGGTGGTAGTTCTTGAGAAGCCTTGGGCTTTATCGGCACTTTGTTTCATTTTCTTATACTTTACTTTGCATGAAGCTCCCCTAAACATCCATTTCATTTTTTACTTCTTTGCTAATGATGCTGATCATTATTATTATTTAACATTTTAATGAAATTACTTTTTTTAAATCGTTTGTGATTAGATATCCATTAAACTACTTATTTTCCTTAAAAAAAGTAAATAGATGAAAAAATAAAAACTCTAACAACACAAAACTCTCATATTTTGTATTTTACTCATTAAACAGTTTTAACGTAAGTAATACAGAGTAAAAATCTTTTACAGCTCAAAATGCAATTTAAAAAAATATCAAACAAAAGTGTTTCTACCGGAAATGGAAAATTACAGAACTAAATAAAAAATAAAAAAATAAGTACATTAATAAACTCTAAATTTAAAAAAAATAAATTTAGATTTACTATTAAGATCTTATTTTTGATAAGTAAGACAACTTTACTTGATGAGGAGGATTTCAAAATGGAAAGAGCTTCACTTTTATGCTTTATGTAAACCATTTATAGGTATGTACTGTTCAAATTAGTACCTTTCTAGCTTATTATTTCTTGCGGTTCATAAAAGGACATAACGGTTGAGGCCACACAACATCATTTTCTCCTCTTTTCTTTATCTTTCAGCTCTTTATCTAAACAGTCGAAAGTTTGTAAATTATTTAAATCATAGCGAACAACTATTTGAGTCCTTCACAACTATTGAGATAATAGTATGTTTAGTACGCCATGATACAAATTCATCAAGTTTCTTCAAATGCTTCAAATATAAACAGATATATTATATAAAGCTACAATACTTGTATATTTTGAAAATAAAATGTTATGTGTTCTGTGAAAAATATTGCAGCTTACGGAAGTATATATAAAGAAAAAAAATCAATGATGAATGAATGATAAGCAATTACGGGAGTTGGTGAGCAGAGTAAGTAAAGGGTAAAGCCTGCTAGTTTTTATTTTTGTATAAGTGGAATTATTTTTTAACAAAAAATAGACAGGTAATTTTTAACTATGCATTTAATAAAATATTTAAAGTTTCAAATGATAAAGAAAAAATAACTTTTTTTACAAGTTACAGTTATGCGAATAATAACATAATAAAAACTGATGTTACTTCAAAAATATTCTATGCATGTTTTAAAACTGTGTGAAAACTAATAATGGATTTCTAAAATCAATGTTGTTGCTCAAACGTAAATAAAATAAAGTTTTAAAGTTAAGATTTTTAAGTCAAAGATTTTAAAAATCATGAATTTTAATGCCATAGAAAGTATAAATCTGCATAGCTAAATAGAATATCATCTGTAAAAAAGTTAAAAGAACATCATTATCCTTACGAAGATAGTTAAAAGAAGTAAGTATTTAGTGGAAAAGTAAAGTAACTTCAAATTCTTGTTTAAAGTATCCAAAGCAATGAATTCATTGCAGTTGGCTATTTAGGATTTTAAATCTTTGTGATAATTAGCTTTCAAACAAAAATATAATTATTATTTATGGATGTAAGTGAATGATATAAAATAACACAGTCTTCATGCATTCATTTATAAAAAAAAACATAATATTTTTTTTTAACGAGGGAAGTAATTTATAAAGACTTTTGGACGAAAATATATATATTTTTTATTAATTTATAATTTTGTAATACTAATATTTTATTTTGCACAGCCAGTTTGCTAATGTAAATAAATTTGCCCAATTAAAGATACTTAATTATTTAAAAAAAATATTTCATAAAAAAGAACGTGTTTTTTATATACTAAAACTGTTGAAAAGCTGATGAGAAACAAAAAAAATGGTCTATTTACTTAAATGTGCTTAATTATAGCAGCTTTACTGTTTATTATAAAGAAATGATATTCTAATTTACTTCTCTGCGAATCAAAACATTATTTCATTAGCATCAGTTAGCATTATTTCCCAGTTTATATGCATAAAAAATTTGCTTATGAAAAGTATTAAAATGAATTTTGATTTTAATAATTTTTTAATTTAGTAAGCTTGCTTATCGCTAATAGTTAATAAAAGGTTTCAGTGCATATTAGTTTTTTATTATGAGGACCAGAAATAGTTTTTAATAATTCAAAATAGATATTGATTACTATAGATAAGTATGTTTGAAGTCCTTGAAGTAAAAAGAATGTGGGAAAGAGATGGGAAAGAAACACATTTTGTCCCCTACCCCCAATTCTAAGAAACATTCTTTTCAAGTACGGAAAATCTGCCCAGTAGGTGGTCCTTGATTGCACAGATTCTTTTGGCGAGAAAGTTTTTTAAAACCCACTGACGGTTATGCACGTAAAAAGTCGCATTTTAACCTGCAGTCTTCCCTGCATAGCAAAACCGGTTTTCCCATGTTAATAGATAGGGGAACTGTGTGTAGGGGAGAAACAATCACCCAATTTTGCCCATTTCCTTAACCGCCAGTGGGTTAAAAAAGGAGATAAATACTCCTTTCTTTAAAACTCTCTCGCCAAATGAATCTTTGCTTAGTCTCTAGTCCCCAAAGGGGTCTACTTTCTTCTTTGCAAAAAGAGAGAACTAAACACTTTAAAAGAGCAAGTAAGTAAAATGTTTTTTTCTCTTCAGCTCATGCATTTATTTTATTAATTACATACTTTTTATAATTAGTTTTATTCGTTTTAATTGTACTTGTTAAGTTTTTAGAAATTATTTTTTATAACAATAATTTTTTAGGTGGCTTTTTGATTTCATGCTCTCCTGTAAGCTGCTAGTTTAGTTTTAAAATGAATTAGAAGATTTTTTTCATAAATAAAAGTTCAATTAACTCTATCTAATAAAAGAAGAATTTATAATTTCTTAGTCATTAATAACAAATGTTTCTTTCACTTTTCAGAAGCATTGCTTAATTTAATAATTTGCTTAATTTCGGTAGCCATTTTTTTTCTTTGAAGGACTGTAAAAAAACATTATTTGAATAATCTAAACCGCGGGTGTCAATTATTGTTTCAAAAAATACTTTTGATTAGATATGAGAAGTAATTTTAAATAATTTTTAAACCACCAAAAAACAAACAAATAAAACAAATATTTATAAACAATTTATTTGTTTTGATACTCAATATAATATATTTTGTTTACTAAATAAATGAATAACAAAATGACATATTAAATAGAAGGATCTTATTTCTAATTTTTATTTTGTTGTTTTTATCTCTTTTTTTTTTGCATTTAATGAATTGCTGTAAAGGTAAGAGAACATTTAAAATCTTTATATTAAGTTTAATTTCACAATTAAATTTGTTATAAAATGAATTAATTTGTTATAAAACTATTATTACGTTGTAAAATTAAATTTGTTATAAAATTAATTTACTTCAAAATTAAGGTTCAATTTTTTTGAATTGAAATTAGAATATTATTTCATGGCTATTATTTTAATTTACTATTTTGAGTTTTTATCTGTTTTTATATAGTTGTTAACCTTTAACCTTCACCTTTAAAAATTTTGTTTTTAAGAAACTTATAGTTGACATATTTTCAACAATAAAGTAACATTAATTAATTGTTTAATTAAAATTTAATTTGTGATGATAACTGTGTAGATATAATCCAGAAATTGTTGGAAACTTTTCTCAAAAATTCAGGAAATTTTATTTCTAAAATTGAGTGGGAGTCCTGAATAACAAAAGCTTTATTTAGAATTTATCTATTTATTTTAATTCTTATTGGCTCCCATGTCTTATTTTTTTTCATACATATCTTATTCTTTTTCTAAATTAGAATCAAAAAAATTGTAAGAGAAAATTTTTCACTTTAAAAACAACTTCATTATTTTAGAAAAATACTTAACTTATTATTATTTTGTAATTTTATTATAATATTATTAAATATTTAGTAGTTCACATATTATACATAATTAAAACTTATCTTTAAAAATTATACTTACATTTAAATTATAATTATATTTTGTTAAAAAATTCATCATCACAAAAATTGTAGTTGGGTATAATATTAGGCAGGTGAAAAACTGAAAACTTCAGCCAAAACGCCATCTTCTTCACGTATGAATAAACACCAAATTTACAAAATACAGAATATGAAACTTCTCATTGAAAAACAAATTATGAAAATAATTTTAGAAACTAACAAGTAGTAGGTAATAAAAAATTTGAAAAAAAAAAACTCATTATAAAGCTTAAGAACACAGATTCTTTTCTTTAAAAAAAATTAAGTGATATAATTCAAAGATGATATGAAAAACTTGTGTTACCTATGATATACTAACAAAACTCATGATGTACTAAAAATTTAGAAATGCAATAAATATTACTTTTAATATTTATCCGTGTTTAGAAATAAAAACTTGTTATTAAACGAAATTTGAAAATATTTACAACATTTAGATAAATGACTTAGTTTAAAAGAATGAATGTGTGTAAAATATTCAATTTAAAAATTATTTTACAACAATGAGCTCATAAGTAAATAATCAATTTATTTTAGAAAAATTACATATAAAATCTTTATTTAAATAATGATAGTAGACAATAAAGAGAGTAGAACTTACAAAAAATTAACTTTTTAAAATTGTTTGATATTTTAAGAATGTAACAAAAAATAATCAAAGATTAATTAGGCTAAACTTAAAAGTTTAAAAATAATGATTGTAAACAAAAAAATATTGTAACTTAGGCAAATATACTTTCAAAGAAATTCATTATACTACACTTAATTTTAAAATATTTAATTTTCACTTTTTTCTTAAACAATCAATTTCATTTTTAAAAACAAAATAGTTTGCCATTTTTTGAAAGGTACCAAATATTAAAATAAAAAATTAGATTATAACTAAAATAATAATAAATAAGCTTTTACTAAACAAAAAAAGTTTTATTAAAATCTCATTCAATAAAATCTTAACAATTAATAACTAACAAATTTAAATTTTGATATTTTAATTTGATTTTAACCAAAACATTTAATTAATCAAATACGGTATAATTAAAATAAAAGCTAAAAATATACAAAGATAATTGTTACTTTTTTATACAAATTGACAGCACATGAAGAATATATATTAAAAAATACTGAAACTGAATATAAACATACTCATTGAATATTTTTGACTGGTAATTTAAAAGCCAATATAAAGAAATAAAGAGTTTATACCAAAAGAATATGGTTAAAGGATATTTGGAAAAAAGAATTAAAAAAAACTGTGTCAAAGATTATATTCTCTTATTTTCAAAATTTAATATAAAAACTAAACTTTAATTTCTTTCAATAATTTTTTTCTTTCAAAAAATGAAGTAGAAATAGCAAGAGGAATAGTTCACACTACTTTTTGTACATACAAATAACTATTATTAAGAGTGTTCTAAGAGAATGTTTGTATAGTTAGAAAACATTTTTAATTATTTTAACATTTTTAATTACGTTTGTTTAGTTAGAAATTTTTTTTAATTTTTTAATTCTTTAAAAAAAAACGAAGATTAAGCAGTTTCAAAGAAATTTGAAAATATTATTCATCTATTAACTAAAGATATCTAAGAAACTACGGAAGATGCAAGAATTCTAAATAGATTACATTTACAGATAAAGACAAGCATTTCTATAATCATTACTAAAATAAATCTTACTCCATCATTTCTGAAATAGTACCTTGTAATTCTGTACTTCCTTCTTCTACCATCATAAAGAAAATTGAAGCATGAACATAAGTATAAACCGCCAGAGACCACTCTAATCTCAATATATCAGAGCATTTTGCTGCTTCTTTCCAATCACATTTAAAGCTAATTAAAATATAACAAAGTTTATCATAAAAACAATGTATGTTCACAATTATAAAGCAAGAAGGTAATTAATTCTGAATGTTACCAGTGGCACCACAGCAATTCCCAATAACAAACATAACGAAAGTTTTTACACTCTTGCTGAACATTAATAGACAGTTGATATGTGTCAATGGCCTAGATACCCAAAATGCAATTTTTAGTGCAAGATGATAAATACTATCGACACTGGTGGACAAAATTAAGAGATGGAAAGCATTTTTGCCCATTTCTATTATGCTATATTCTTCTATGATGCACATTTCTATGACGCTATTTCTGGACGGTTATTGATATGGAGGGAACCCGATACCATCCCAGCAACATTATCGAAAGGGATCATTATGCTGGTGGAGGACTCATGGTTTGGGCAGGAATCATGCAAGATACCCGCAAACCGCCCCCATCTTTGTTTGCTTTTTAGGTTAAATGGAGGAATAGTTTTGGAAACATCATCTCTGGAAAGCAAGTAACATTTACGAACTTTCGATATTGTGATAACTATACAATTAGAATTTTGAATTAAAAATCAAATATTTACCAACAAAACAGCAAAATGACATATTAATATATAGTTGGTTCTTGAAAAAAACCTTCTTTTAAAAATTGTAATATGTTATAAAAGGTTAAAATGAAACAGAAAAAATAGCATTAATGCAACAATTGTAACAATTTGTCGACAAACATTGCTGTTAGCGATTGTAAAAAAATGTGTGATTAGTTGGTTTGCTGAGAAAAAATAGTTCAAAAATTTCTATGAATGGTAGTACAAAAGCTTCCAAAAAAAGAATGCAACATAAAATATATTATTATTAAATTATAACCAACTAATTTTTGGAGAATTTTATAAAGTTAAAAAAACAAAAACATTTTGAATCATTTCATCAAAATGGAAACCCTACGCAGACTGATCCAAGTGGTCACCCACCCGCACACTGATTGCAGCCAGTGATGCTTGACTTCGGTGATCTGTCTTAACGATCAGTCAACTGCGGGACTAAAAAGAACTGTCAGATTTGTTATTTTATATACATCTTTGAATTATCATGCTTTATTTTTTTACATGATATAAACTGTCATACAAACATGATATAAACTGTCATTTTATGATTGCAATAATGTATTCACTTGTAATAACTTAATTCAGAGTATAAATTATAGTCTTTTAGAAAGTTTATCTAAAAGGCAAGTAAGATAATCCATGGATTTTGATTTTCCAATATATCTGCAGTCTTTTGTGGATGTTAAATAATCAGAATTTGAACTATTATTTAGCTATTAGACAAGAAATTCATAAAAATATTCGTCAATATCAACACAATAAATGAGTAAGAGACATTTAAATTTAAAAGACAATAATTGAATAACCTCTCACTTTTACAACATCTAATTCTCCTTAGAAATGTTGAGCTGTTGTTCGTAGATTAGATTGTTGATCTTTGAGTTCTTTCACATTGCTTTCTAGAGCTGTCATTTTACTTTCAAACTTAGCAACACTCTAAGAATAAAATTAAATGATTATTTACAGTCCTTTTCTAAAAACAGAAATTACTGTATTTTTCACATAAATGATAGTACGTTTTTTTAAAAAATAAACAAATACATCAATTAAAAATTTTATTCAATAAGTTCCAGTATTACCTTTCTTAAAATAGATTGAAAAATACTTTAAACTAGGGGTGCGCTATCTCTTGATCTGCAAACCAAGACAATATCAAAAATATAAATTTTTTTTAGAAAAAAACATCCCAGAATTTTGAATTGCACATTTAATTTTTTTCTCTTTTTTTAATGAAAAGGAAACTAAAAAAATATCAGTTTTGCATTTGTTGAATTTTAATTTATAATTTTATGTCCAATGTTTAAAATAATTTAATTTTATTGAGTTAACTGATAAAAAAAATTTAGTATCTAGTATATTGATGTTTCTGTATGAAAAATACTATAATTGCTAATATCTGTCTAAATACTTGGACAAGCAAATTGGTCAACCTGCTGTCCAAGTGGCCCTTCTCTTAAAAAGATTGTGCATCCCTACTTTAAACACTTTTAGGTTTTTTAGGTATTTTAGGTGTGAAACTATCTTCCGCAGTCTTAGCACCAAACGTTTTTTTACAGTTTCCCGTACGAATGATTTTGCTTTCAAAAAAGATGTCTATAAATTCTAATATAAGGTATAGTGTTTTCTAAACTAATTTTTAGGATCTTCGTTAAACACTTTGGAGGTAAATTAATGAGGTCGGAAAATCATTGATAGAAATAGAAATGTTACTTAGTGATTTAGTTTCATCACACTAGTAATGATCTTTGTGCTTCAATTATAACAATTCTTATTTCAAGTTGCAGAATTAGAATTTTTAGATCATTCTAAATGAATAAAAATATCATTTCATCAGATACTGTACATTAAATGGTTATTTTCAAAGAGAGATGACCCATCTTGAGTACTCATGGTACAATAAAACTACGAAGAAACAACACCAACAGAAATCACACTTTTTAAAGCTGGAAACTAATAGTTTTTAAAAATTGAGTCATCATAAGCAGCAGAAATGAGTTGTATTTTTGAGAATAGATAAGCTTATTTAATTTTGTATAATTCTTATTATTTCAAATGATAATATTCCTCTGCATACTATTTGTTTTTGTAAGTTTATTCCAAAGTAAAATACTTAGACGGAAAATTCAGGAATATTACAATATATTTTAACAGTAGAATGAAATGAAATTGTTTTAGTACATTAATACATTAACAGGCACAATTTTTTTTCTTCATATTAACTCAAAAAGTACATGACATATACATTCAAACTATACCAATTAGTAAAATAATTTTTCATAGAATTAATATAATTTTTTTTTTTTTGTTGGTACGAAAAGAAAGACCTAAATGGACATAAAATAGAAATACTTGACTAAAAACTCAGAGACTTAGTTATTGGTCACAGAAGTATATTTTTATCAATAGAACTATTTAAAAAGGCATTAAAACTGAATTCTCAATGTATTTATTTCAAATATCAATTAATTCATCAAACATTGTGAGAAGATTTTAAATTAATTTAAGAAGAGAGTATTGAAAACAGTATAAAATGGTTTTGAACTGTTTTCTGTAAATGAGGTTCGCTTCATTGTGTATAAGTAATACTTATTTAAATCAAGCCTGTACAAAAATTCTATTTCATAGGAAACTGAATCAATTTTAGTGAATTTCTAAAAAATACAAAAACTGGGAGAATTGAACCAGGAGAAGCTGGCAATAAGCACTTACATTCATCGAAGTAAAAAGTATGCATATAAATCTTAATCTAAAAGTCATTTCTTTAAACCATTATGCATAATTACTTAAACTATTAACACTCAACATACTGCAGCACAGGCCATATTATCACACTGGTAACCTGTTCAGAGATAAAAGAATTATTTTCGCCATCAGTGGATATTTGATCGCCCAAAAGTTTTTTTTTTTAAAATTTCTTCGACAAATATGGAGAAATTTGGGAATATAGGAGTAAACAGGAGATAGTCGTAAAATACAGGAGTCTTCTTTACAGGTACACATATAAATAATGACCTTAAAACATATTCCTCCAAAATATAAAGGGCTCCCACTTAAAACCAGAAAAAAAATTTCCCTGACTTGTCCAGACATTTCAAGTAAATTTCAATGAAATCCAGACCATGTTTTATCTATAATAGGGGGTGCACAACCAGAGGAATCTGAACGAAATAAAAAATATTAATTCCAATTTTTTTTTCCTTTAAAAAAATTAGGAAATTTTACATTTATATATTCAAGTTGAAACATCTTTCGATGTTTTAACACATTATTACGAATTGTGAGTAAAGATTCGCTAATTTAGATCACGATTTTTGACGTGGTTTATTTGTGCCAGTATTATAGCATGTCAAGTTATTTTTCAATTGTTGTTTTGGCAATTATTGGTACAATTGCTACAAGGTTTTTAAAGTCCCGATATATTTCATATGCTATAGCTACGTCTTAATTTCGAATCCCACATTTAAGTACATCACTTTTTGACACGCTTTATTTACGTTGATTTTATTTTAAATATGAAAGGATTTTGATAGATTTGTTTGGTAGTTTTTACTCTGTGATTTAAGAAAATTCTTATATTTTTAATACTAGTCAGAGAGCAGGCAAGTTTTGAATCTTGCATTAAAATAATAACTTTTTACGTGCGCTATTTGCGTCGATTTGAACATTAATATAAGAGGTTTTTCGAAAGTGTTTTTTTCTTCTGTTGTGATTTAGAATATCCTGATATTTAAACACAATATTTGCAAATCGCGCAATTCGTATGCGTTTATTTATTTATTATTTTTTTTGTAATTTGAAAAGTATTTATGTATCTTATCAAAATCGACACCTTCCTGAAGAGAATTTTAAAAAAAACGAGATGAGTAAATTTACATAAAACACGGTCCCATTTGCAAAAAAATAATTCAAAACATGTGCATATTTTTTTTAGCCCCATGAACACGTGGAAGTTTAACAGCACACACTTAAACTATTCTTTTTGCTGTCATGTGATTTAAAAATCACATATTGCGATTCGAATTTAGGCGTTTTAAAAATAATACGTTATGATTCTTCTTGCAATTTAAAAATCGCACATCATAATTCGCATTTACGCAATCTTAAAATTGCACATCGCATTTCGTTTTAACAATAACGAGATTTGAAAAATCATCCATCGCGATTAGTATTCACGAGATTTAAAATCACATATCGCGATTCATGTTCAGTCGTTTAAAAAATCATACATTGCGAGTCTTCTCGCAATTTAAAAACCACATATCACTATTCGCGCTATTTGAAAACCATGCATAGCGATTTTTATTTGAGCAATTTAAAAATAAATAACACATCGCTATTTGCATTCACGAGATATAAAAATCAGGAAAGGAAGAACACCGTTTGTGATAGATTCCAAAACTGATGAAGTTATTTACCCTAAGTTTAATACTGCCTACACCAGCTTCTGTCAAAAGGCAGTTTTCCAGAATGAATTTGGCCTGTTAAAAATTACAGAGCAGTTTTCAAACAAAATCATTAAAATTTTTTATTTAATAACTCGAAAAAGCTATCATATGATCAAGTAGATAAAATTATCACAATATTTAAAAACTTTGCAAATTATAGAATAAACATTAAAAATTTTTTAAAACCATTTTCTTCCTACTTAGACCATTTCAGATCATATGCTGGGAAATGATCTCTATATCATTAAATTTTAACTTTAAAAATTTTTATAAAAATAAGTTTCGAAAAGTATTGTAAATTTTAATTGATTTTAAATATATATGTGTAACTGTAAATAGTAAGTGTCATTTTAAAAAAGCATTGGTCATAAGGAATTGAAAACAGGTATCTTAATAGTTTTTTTTTAATAAGTAAAATAATTCCTTCAAAATTAATGGGTTTTTTTTTTCTTCTTTTTCTTCCCTCTCTCAGCCTCTGCTGCTTATAATTAATTTAAAATAAATGTTTTAAAGTTAAAGTATATTCCCGACTAAATGCTAATTCTTTTTAGCTGAAGGGGTTTTGTTTTAATTTTAATCATTTTTAACCCTTATCTTTCTTTAAATCAAAGTATTTAAATTGCATTTTTTTTAATGACAAAATATTTTTTTTTTTAAATTTAATTCAGTGGACAAATTTTTTAATGTTAAAATTTATGTTTTAATGGACTTTTGTATTATGTAATATGATAAAAATAAAAATGATTTTTCCAAAATTTTTAATTATTTTAATTTATCTAAAAAACAATTTCTGATAAATTGATTCTGATTCTGTTTCCCCCCCCCCTAAGTAATCAGTTTTGCAGTTTCTCATTTTAAACATTTAAAATTATTCAATTTTATGCAAAGATATTACAAGGTTAACTGACAAAAAGAATTTAGTCTTGAGAACAATGATGTTTATATAACAATTACTACCAACAATTGCTGCCAACACGACTGTCTAAATATTTTGGCCTGCGGCCTTTTATTGGTAAATCTGCTGAGCATGTGGCCCTTCACTCAAAAAAGGTTGTGCACCCCTAATCTATACCATGCAATTTGTCATTAGAAAACAGAGTTTTTAATTTGTAAGGCTTATTGCGTAATAAGACTTTTAGAAGGTCAAAAAAATCTTTAAATGTGCCAGTTTCCCGAAAATAAGAAATTTTTACAACAAATAATTGTAATAGACATTGGAATTATTGAACTTGAATCTCAATCACTGATTACTGTAACTGATAATTCTAAAATTGGTTATTTTTCTGGAATGATACAAGAATTCTCCAGCTTTTTGCCAGAAATTGCAATCTTTCCTGACTATTCCCTGCTTTTTAAAGTTAAAATAAAATTCCCTGAGAATTCCGGGTTTTCCCAGATCCGAGGGAATCTTGATATCATAAATCTGTTTTTAGTAGCGAAGCAGAATATGCATAATGATATGCAGAATTATTCAATATTAATACAAATATTGAAACATTTATTATTTACCATTTAGGAGACCAGTGAAGCATTTGAACAAGGCTTCACTCAATTCTCTCTCTATTAAAAAATCGGAAAGGCTACTGTTTTGGGCGTACAATTTAACATTACATTTTGTTTTGTTGTGCAAAAACTAAACAATTTAGAAACTTGAAATTATACAGGTAAACTTGTAGGAAAAAATACTATGTGGGCCGCTCTACAGACAGCAGGAATACAACTTCAGAGTTGAAACTAGGAATGTTGAAAAGGCCTCGATTGTTTATGCACAGCTTTTTTTTTCTTCATTTTTTTTTTTTTTTTTTGAAATTCCAATTTGTTGAAAGTTATTGCACTTTTAAGGGCTTTTTTATCTTCTTTTTTTTGCTTTAGATTACATTTTGCTCTGCTGCACAAAACTCTATAATCTACTGTGACAATGTCACTGCCACGGGGGTATTATTTATAAATTTTATCCTAGTTTTTGTTGGTAAGTGTATAAAATTCTTTAAAAGAAAAGATCGATTAATTAAAATAAAATCTAATTTTCTTGATTTAAAAAAAAAAAAAAATTCAGGAAACTCATCCTCATATCTGATATCCTGAGTAGAGACTGATGTCTAGAAGGGATATACAGAACAAAGTTCACAGTTGTTCAGACAAAATTATAAACTATAGGGGAGAGTGGGGTCAATTGTAACAGGGTACGATTGTGACAGAGCAAAAATTTCGAGTGTCCGGTTCTAGATTTGGTTCCTAGGTGGTGCACAAGGTGTATTTAATAAATCTACATGCACACTCCTGCTGGCAACCATTTTTATGTACTTTTGAAAGAGTTACATCACAAAAGATATTTTCATGCGATGTAAGTGCTTTTTTTGGCATTAGAATATTATATTGTAACAAAGTAATTTTGTTTAAACAAAGAAAAATTATTATCCGAATATGTAAGTGGACACCTTAATTAACATTTAAAAAAAAGATTAGTTTTGTTAATAAACTAGCATTGCTTTTAACAAATGAAGCTGAAATGGCGTCTTGGGGACAATTGTAACAATAAGTAAAGGGACAATTGTAACAGCTGAAAATAAATAAACTTACGTTTACAAATCATTACTTAACTCTTTAAGAACCACCAATAGTTTCCTACGTCATTTATATTATGTTGCATGTGCATTATTTTATTTGTCACCTTTCACAGCATAAATTAAAATTTTTAACCCCTTAAAGTTAAAAGTTTAACCCTTTAGGTTTCTGCTCATTATTATTTTTACTCCTAATATATCACTACTATTTTGATCAATAAAAATACGTATATATCACAACTATGATAATATGTATAATTAACTATGTTTTAGTTGAATTTATGAACTGTTACAATTGACCCCGTAAGAGGGGATAATTGTAACAAGTGCACGACTATCAAAAATTGTTAATAACTAATATAATAACATTTAAAATAATGTATTTACTTTTTTTTCTAGTAGAGGATAGTCTACTTTACTCGTCTGTCAATTAATACTAATAATATATTGGAAGTAAAAAATGTTACAATTGATCCCACTCTCCCCTATCATGATCGGAAATTAAAACGCTGTATCTATATTAGTAATATAAGTTTATAACAATATTGCTAATATATAGATTCTTTGCACAGATTTGGATAAGTGAGTATTAAAAAAATAAAAATCTGTGACTTCGGGAAAACAATGCAAAAAATTTTAAAATTATTTTCTTATTGTCTGTATGAATATTGAATTTATGTGACAAGTTATGCTTTGAATTATGAGGAAACCAGAGACGAAACTTATTCATTTTGCTCGGCAATGCTTTGAAATTGAATGAATACAAGTATCACGATATTTGATTTCTCGAACGTGTGAATACTAATAGGAACATTCACTTTTTAAATCGCACAAAAAACTAGATCATTTTTTTCACAAATTAATAAAAGGGAAAAGTGCCAAAAAATCATTCTCTTATTATATTTATATGCCACAATATATGAAGAAATAGTTCCCTAAATATTCAAAAAGTCACTATTTTTGAAGAAAAAAAAAGTCTTTAGACACTTTTTTTGCTTAAAAGAGCTGCCATAGTCACCTAGGAACAAAATAGGTGGCAAGTATAGTTTGTCTATGGTAATAACTCCCCCATACAAAGTCTGAGGCTATCTGCTGCTATGGAAACAAGAATAGCACATCTGGAACAAGATAGCTTCTCTTCTCTCTAGGGCTAACACAATAGACTGGAGAAAAAAATTCCCCTTCTCCCGCCTACCAGAGCCAAACACTTGTCTAAACAGTGACCCCCCCCCCCCTACTTGGGATAGTAATACCACTGTCACCGACACTGGACTAGACGAATTTTCAAGATCAGATAAAAAGATAATACCAAGTTTATCGTCAATGTGGTTGACCAGAGGTGGTTACTGTTAAGACTGAAGAACAAATTCTTTTTCAGCATTCATGGAAAGGTGAGTTAAAATAGGGAGGGAAGTCATGAACAAAACCTAAAAAAAAACAAAAAAAATCATTTTAATCGGGATTTCAACAACTCAATTTAAGATCCGAAAAACAGTTTCTTGAATTTTCAATGTGTTTTCAAAATTATTAATAAAAAATTCTTATATACCACTCCCAGGCAAGGTGTAGAACAGAATGGATTAATCCAGAGTTTAAATCGTCATGCCCAAAATCCTGTTATTAAAATTATGTCACAATTAAAAAAAAAAATATTCTGATAAATAAAAAGTTAATTTTTGAATATGAAACGAAATGAAGACAAGTTTTTGTTTTATTTAAAAAGTTTATTATTATTTTTAACATTGCATAATTTATCCTTATACAAAAACATAATTTATCTGTATTAAAAGCATATTTATTCATATTCAAAGGATAAGGTATTCAATTTTGTTGTTCAATGAATTGTGGAGCTTCAAAACTTAAATATTTTTCAGATTATATTATTTTTCTTTTATAAGTTAAAGCATACTGTATAAAAAACATTAAATATTTATTAATATTAGTAACTATTATGTGTACAATGGTTACACCTATAGAATTTTTACCAAAGTTTTGGGACACTTTAAGAGTTTAAGACAGTAAAACCAATGTATTCTGTCCAAAATCTTAATCCTGTTGTTCTCAGGGTGTGAAAATATGAGACAAAATTGTGGCAGAGACTTAGATTAAATATGCAAACATGAAGCTACAGACGGATACATCCGAGCAATACAAAAATCTAGATATGTCTCCAAAAAATTGAAACTTTAAATACGTAGTAGATCAAAGAATCCTACTCAATTAAAGATCTTTTTACTTCTTTTAAGTCATAGTTAAATATTTATGTCATTCACTACTACATCAGATGAAGAAATGTAACGACAATTTAGCTGCTTTAATGAAAGACAGTTAAATTTTTAAGTTTTTCAAATGTGACATGGTCAGGGATGAGATTAGCCAAAACGCAAAAAAGCTGAATTTCCACGATAGTAAATTTTACGCAAGCGCAACCCTTTAATAATAAATTCCAGACAGTTTAAGGTAATAAATAATGTCTTGACATTCAATTGTGTACTAATCTATTATTATAAAACGATTACATTGATACTTAACATTTAGTGAAAATAAAATTACCAATTGAAAAAATAAAGCTGGAAATTAAATTTTTCCTCAGTTCACGTAAGAGACAATATCTACTTGAAAAACTACCTGGTTTTGCAAATTAAAAATACTGAGGATATAAATTAATATTTCATTTCTTTTAATAAATACTGTTATGTGATTTATAGCAAATATATCAGTAATATTACTTTTTAAATTATATTGGAAAAAAAAAACTTTAACAATGGACTGAATCATTATGTTCATATTATAGTGTGATCTAACTACAGCCCTCTGAAACATATCAATAACAGTGAAGTAGAAATATATAGTAACTCCTTAACATACAAAAATTGCTATTTTAGTTTGAAAAATTACATGACAATCAGCAACTGTTTAGATAATTGTTTTTTATTTGATAAGAATTTTGCATTTTATAGCATAAATAACAGCAATTATAAATAAAATTTTGATTAATTAACTCTTTAATTAACTCTTTTTCCCCCAAATTTTTTTTTAATTAAATCCCTTTTTAAGTGATTGCTTTTGTTTGCTTTATCTCTTATGTTTGCTATATTTAGTCGTTAGTCCATCTTCAAACATCTTGTGACAAATCCTATTTTTTCTTCTTTGCAAGCACAGAATAAGTTTTGAATATATTCCCTTCCAGTTTCTCTGATGTTGTAACACTTACATATACTAATAATCGTCGTTAGAAAAACAGTCACCTTTATAGTAACTAATTTTAAAAAAATTTACTTCTTACAAGAATCGCGATAGTTGATCTTAAAATTGCGTGAATATGAATAACAATTATGGATTTTGAAATCACATGAATATGAAACTAGATATACGATTTTGAAAATGAGAAAATACAAACTGGGATATAGAAATTTTAAAATGCGTAAATACAAATCACGATTCATAATTTTTAGATAGCGTAAATACGAATCATGATGCGTAATTTTTAGATTGCATAAATAAGAGTTATGAATTTTTAGAGTGCGTGAATGCGAATCCCAATGCCTTATTTTAAAATAACGTATAAATACAAAAATCAATGTTTGATATTATAAACCGCATGAGCAAATCAACACATTGAATTTTAAACTTGCGTGAATACGAATCACAATATCGGATTTTTAAATCTCGTAAATAAGAATCGCAACGTACAATATTCAAATTGCTTGAATAAGAATCGCAACACGCAAATATGAAAAGCTATGTTTGATATTAAAATCGTGTGAATAAGAATCAAAATATTAGCAGATTCCTGGCTTGGGACCTTTAAAAGGCTTGTCAGAAGCAGCGTCATTTGAACTATGAAAATCGGATCTATCTGTAGGGCGGGTAAAAAATTCGGAAAATCTTATCAGCTGCGTGTAAAAGGGGTGAAAATAGGTAAAAATGAGAAAGGATTGGTAGCTACGTAGTTTGAATTTTCTGCTTCTCTTTGAAAATCGGTGAATTTTTTAAAAAAGCGGAATACTTATAAAAAAAATGAAATTTTTAGAAAATCTGAATTTTTGATAAAAAAAAAAAAAAAAAAAAGCTGAAATTTATGAGATAAAAATGAAAAAAGCGGAAATCCGCTAAAAAGCGGAAAAATCTCATCCCTGCATGGTTACAAAAATGACGCTCTGAGTGTTTTTTTGTTTTTTTTAAACGAAAATAACACTATGGCGAAATAAATATTACTCAATCTTGGAAATTAAACTAAAGGAAAATGCTATTTGAAAAAGTAATCGCTTTTTGAAGTAGCAAAATAATAAAAATTAAGAAGCGTATAATTATACAGATTATTACAATTGCTAATAAAGTATAACAATTTTGGTTAATTTGCGAGTCATTAAATGAAACATTAGTGATTATAAAATAGCATTAATTGCTCTATAAGTTACGAAATCAGACATAAAAGTATCCTTTTTTTTGTTGAATTTCTAAAACTCACATTTTGGATTAGCAATAATCTGGGAAATATAAATTCAATAGTTTAAGCAGGAAAGCTAAAAAAAAGTGTGAACCCCTTAATTCATTAACGCCCAAATTTTCTCTACTTAATATATTTTAATGAATCTTTCAAATCTTATTTATTTTGTCTGAATAAGAGTTTAAAACTTAAAATTTAAGCATAATTTGAATTAATTTTAAAATTATTGCATTGAGCTCTCGAAGAAAATTACAAAAATTTAAAAAAACACCTAAAAGGAGAAAAAAGTTCGTAAAATAACGGATGTATTGTTTAAAATATGTCTGATATTTCCTAGCAAATGAAATAAAATTCATAGCAAATCAAATAATTCAAAGCAAATCAGATAATTCAGATGTATTTAGTTTATTCCAAAAATAATTGACCTTAAATTAAAAATATTAACTTCCTGGCTTTTTCATTTTACAGTTTATTTTTCATCTGAGTATACTAGGACAGTCACCAAAATTAAAAAAAGCAAGCCTCTCACAGAGACATAAGTAAGCTTTTCTTCTGTTATCTGTTCAATATTAGATGGCTAAATATATGGCTCATCATTAATTTGGAAGTATTTGAGATGCAACAACATCCTCAAGAATATTCATAGAAAAGATCGGTATAATTAATGTTATTGTGATGTCATAATTAATGTCATGAAATTACTAAAATATTTCTTGTGAACTTCGCTAAAAAATTTTTCTCCTTTTAACTCTGAAATGTAAACTAATTATAATAAAAGGCTAAGAAATAGAAGTTCTATCACTTTTTCTTTTTTATTTGTAGTGACAAGTAGTTCTGGTATGATAACAACAAATGAAAAGGAACAATTCCGGCACTGCTGAAATAGAACACACGAAGAGAAAGATATTTTGTTGCCGTTGAACATAAAAAATTTGAAAATGGTTTCTCCTATCTTCCAAAAATATATAAACTTATAAATACAGATTTTATATAAATGATAAATAGGTTTAAGAAGCATTAAATTTTACTCAAAAATGATAACTAGCATATTAGATAAAAAAAATTTTTTTATTTAAATCAGTGACATTTAAAAAAAAAATCCAAGTGGTTTAAATTATGATTTTTCCTCTTTCAATACCTATTCATGTTAAATAATTCCTTGTTAACAATGCTTGATATTTCCGATCTATACTGAAATAAATACAATAATGTTATCTTTTTAACATATTAATAACTAGCACAATCATATATTTTAAATAGGCGCTAAGAAAAGATGTTGGTGCATGCAAAAGTCTAATTCAGACATGTATTCTTTAATCCAACATGCTAAGCAGGACATGTATTATAAAAAAATGCTGAAATTTTTTAAGCACTGGGAGATTCTGAATAACACACAAAAATAATGGGTTAGCGTTATTTTTAAAAAAATATCTATATATGTATGCATATAGACAAATTTATTAAAGAAAATTATTTAGAGTCAGATAATAAGAAGAAGAACAAACAGGTATGAAAGTTACAACAATAAATTTAACATGTTAAGCAACATACCGAGCTGGTTCCAAGAATTCTTTAGCAGTTACACCATCTCTGTGCTTTAACTTGATCAATGCCAATTCAGTCATAATGAAAGGTATCAAATACACATCATCTTTAACTCACTTTTCAAACTTACAAAAACAAGTGCTGCCTAATTCTACAGACTGTGAAACATCTTTACTCTATTGCCATGTAATATCTGCAAAATAAAGTTTCAGGGATTGTTAAGCTACTTAATTTTATTTTAATAATTACAAAGATGATAAATATGTACATTGCACAAAAAAATAAATGGACTACCTTGAATAACTTTTTATCTAATGATTAGTTCAAGAACATAGACTTAAGGGTTTGGGGGGTGACATCAGACACAA
The DNA here is from genome assembly GCF_982258835.1 of Parasteatoda tepidariorum. Classification (NCBI taxonomy): domain Eukaryota; kingdom Metazoa; phylum Arthropoda; class Arachnida; order Araneae; family Theridiidae; genus Parasteatoda; species Parasteatoda tepidariorum. The sequence goes on along the minus strand of NC_141756.1, from coordinate 109,075,903 downwards.
AAACGAACTGTCTCTGAATAAACTTTTTGAAAGATTTGAATTTCGGATACTTAAAATATAGGAGTGGCAGCAGCCTAGGAAATATGGTCTCAATAGTTTAGATCCCTTAAATGTTAATTTTACTTTAGCGTATTTCGCCATATATTGAAAAAAATTTAAGCATATTGAAGAATTTTACTTATAATTAATTATTAACTTAATTTTGCCAAAAATAATTCCATGCAAAAATTAGTTTTAGTGACTACTTACTATTTTTTATTATTTTATTTAGTAGTAAAAAAATTTGAATTGCATGGTATACAATTTTAACATTATTTTGAAGACTGTATTTTTGCCTGGAAAAATAAAAAGTTTGAGCAAAATCGGTCAAATAATTTCTAGAGAAATTAAATTTAAAAAATACATCTTTTACAAAATTTGATTTTTCAGAAACTATTTAAACGATTTCGCTAAAATTTTGCATTTAGAAATTTACAACTGCATTCTTTAAAAATGATCTAAAAACTTAAATACCTTACAATCCAATACTTTTTGGATTATTACTATTAAACAAAAGTAATATATGTATACTAAAAGTTTTATTTTGCATGGAACCTTCATGAAAAAAAAATTTATAATTATAAGTAAAAACTTTTTAATTTGCTTAAAAAGTTCTCAGACTGATGGTGAAATAGGCAAAAGGTAAAATTAACATTAAGGAGTTCAAACTGAGGAAGGGTCTCTTGACCAGCCTATAGAGACTATATTTTCCAGAATACCGTTAGATCCTATATTCTGGGGATCTGAAATTCGAAACCATCAACAAAAAAAGTATGTTTATACAGAGAAAATACATTTATGTGTGTGACTTAAAATATTGTCTGCATTAATTAATCAGCATATTTTAGGCCACCCCCTTGAACCATTAGGATTGAGTCCCAAAAGGTGAAGATCCGATCATTAAATCAAAATCTATTGAGTGGTCCTTTTTACTTTGTGCACTATACATAAGGTATAAAAGATCAAAAGTCATTTGACAATTAGTGTTAAACTCACAAAGCAAAAGCACAAAAAAAAAATTAGATTTTTATTAAGCCCAACCAAAATCTTTTTTCAATAAACAAACTAGAGGCTGAGACTATCTCATCTCTATTTCCAATATATGAATTTTAACCAATAGAATATAATTATGAGAGTGATATGAAGTTTTGTTTTGCACTGACAAACACTTTTGATTCCAAGTGTTTCAATTGAACTATATACAGCGCCTACTTTAGATTTCATACAGAAGGTAAGTAAATACAATATGAAATTTAATGACCAATATTATAATATGGGATTTATATAGTATTATTATTTGATTTATTTTTTGGTTTCTAATGTACAGTACACATAAGATTTAGACATTTCTTCTTTTACAAAATTAAAACAACGGTTTGCTTATCTCCATATAATATTTCTATTTTGTGTGTATTAGTACACCTGAATTTCTATCTTAAATCTCTATCTTTGAAATGCAAAAATTAATAAATAAAGTAAAATTAAATAATTTTTAAATATCATTTTTTTGTACAATTCTAAAAGAAAATTTAAAAAAAAAACACTATTTCAAGAGAACTTTAATGTTTCCTCAGCTGGAACTGCTATTAAATCCTTCCTTACTCATACCCCACAAAGGCTTCTTCCTTTTGCTGACTGATGGAAAAATTCTTAGTTTCCAATGTCAAAATAGAGCAAAGCATGGGAAGAAGAGGAGATGGAACAAGGTTTCTCATGAAGGCTCACTTTTGAAGGTTGGAATCAGCTCAAGAAAACCGAAGCCAGATATAAATATGATTACTTGGAGCCTGGGATATATGTCAGATGAAGGTTTAAAAAGAAATTAGTATCAAATTTCTTCATCTATTCTTTTTGCATTGTAAATATTTTAATTTTTAAAGTTCAAATAAATATCAATGTGCAAATAAGTTTATATAATTATTTCTATGTCATTGTTCTAAGAACAATTTATGGAGTTATTCTAAAAACATTCTCAACAATTGTTATTCTAAAAACAATTTATGGAGTTATTAATGTACCCTTCCTATAAATGGAGAACCCTTGTAAGCAGACAATTTTTTCCCTTTGGGCAATTTTGTCCCAAGAGTGTCCACTTAACCAAGGTTTCCTTATATATCATAAATTAACTATACCTTGAAAAATTGAACAATTGCCAGAAGACAAGTTAACTCCTGAACCAAACATAGGTACAAATATGCCTTCATAGAAGACATTTTAAATGAAATTTGTGTTATATAGAAAGGAATCCACAAAAAACTCTTAAGCTTAGCTCGAGGGCAACTCTAATTCATAATTTGTCTATCACTGAAAATATTTTAAACCAGTAATGTGAACAGCTTTGAACCAGTCTTTACCGGGACTAGGATTTGCCAATGGTTTTCCTCTCATTGTCATTTTCTTATTTTTTGTCACTTTACAATATTTAATATTTTTGAGTTTACTAAAAAATTACTGCATGCCAAAAACTTTTTACAATATAAAGTAAAAGTGGTTATTTTTAATAAAAAAAAGAATTTAGAGGAATATAATTTTATATAAATTAATTTATATAAAATTAAGATTGAGACAAGGTACTGACTACTTAGTTTTTTTAGCTGGATTACTAAGGAATGATTTGCTTTTGTTTTGAGAAGTAATAATTTTTACCATTCAACAGAGATTATTTTCTGCAAGTGTCTGAAATTAAGAAATAATAAATTTCTTTAAATGTTTCATACAATTTTTATAAATTAAAAGCAACTTTATCAAAGAAAAAGTGTTAATATTAAAAAAATTCCAAAATTTCAAATATTGCCTGGTATACAGTTTTTTTTTTATAGGATAAAATCAAAAATTAAAATGAAATTAATTTTTAATAATAATGGAAAATGTAGAATAAAATAATTTTTGAAAAAAAGGATACTTATTATTTTTATTTTACAAAAAGTAAACATTTTCAAAGCGTGTAGTTAAAAAAAAAAATTTAGAAAATAAAATTTGTAACAATTAGATAGAATAGGTATTATTTTCATTTTAAACCAACATACTAGTTTTAGCTCATAAAATTAATTAATAACTAAATTAATTAGTTTTGAAACTCACTAATTTCCATTTCACACATTTATTAAGTTTATCTTAATCTCATATTATCCAAGATGGTAAAAATTAATACTGTGGTAGATTTATAGCTTAGTTTATTTTCAATTAGTATGTCTTCTGTTTTAAATCACTAGAGAAATGGAAAAAATTAGAAATTTTCTCCCCTGCACAAAACTCCTCAGTGATCCAATAGTTGAAAACAAGAATTTCATTTTTTTCCTATCAAATATTTAAAGATGAATTTTAAATTTTTATATCCTTGTCAGCCTACTGTTTTTGAATTTCTTATTTGCCTCTGTGGATAAATTTATCCTTAATAAACAAAATCAACATATTTTAATAGAGCACACCTTGAAGTTACAGTTTCCAGTACAAGGACAGAAATATGGTATGTCTGCTTTTCAAGAGAATAGTTAGTCAATTAGTAGATTAATTTTCTTGTTATGACAGGAATTCTGCAGAGTGATTATCTTGAAATATCTAATTTTATTTATCAAAAATCCATTAGAAATGTTAGAATTATTATATCAAATAATTATGTTCTTACTCTCCCTTTAAAGTCATTAATTTTGAATGAAATAAGCAATAGGAAAATACATTTTGACATACAAATTAAATTACATATAATTTGGAAACTCATATTAACTTAACTCTTAAAGAAAACACAAAGGTTTTAAAGAATTTAAAATTAAAAGAAAGCATCTTCAATTAATAAAATTAAGAAATTTTGCACAGATTAAAATAAAATATATGAGTAGTACGCACTTGACTTTTACTGCCAGTCGAACATGATGAATATCTCCTTCAATTTTTAAAACGTCTTTAAACTGTAAAAGAAAAAATTATTTTAATTATTTAAAGGTTTCACAAATTTTGGGGGAATATTTCTTCCTTAATACTATTTCTTTTGCTAGTTACATGAAAAAAACTTTCGAACGCAAAGAAGACTACAGATTAAATCTTAAATAATTAATAAATAAATTAATTAAATAAAAAGTTTACTTTAATTTGAATATGATTTTAAACCAATCAGTTGGAAACAAAAGTTTCGAAAGAGTTCTATTTGTTATTATCGAAAAATGTACTTTACATTCTGGCACTGAAAAAATTTGCTATTTTTAACTCTGTCTTCTGCATGAAAATTCAATCATTAGATCAAAAGTTATTAATGCATTAGCTTTGTGCATTCGTTAGAAACCTGATGAAATACATTAACAAAAAATTGCTTATTTAAAAGAAATGCCAGATTCAGCTGCAATCATGACAAAGTCAAAATCTACGCTGTTAAAAATTTGGAGAACTTTACAGATTTGGTTATTAATCTCTGGAACTTAATGAACTGATAAATTTTAATGAAATTCGTTTTGGATAAGATGATATAATACAGTCAAACCCCGCTATAGTGAACACGGTTTATAGTGAACTCCCGGATATAGTGAACGAAATATTCGGCTCCGTGCCCTGCTATACCCGTTTTTTGTGGATATAGTGAACCAAAAAAGTGATTGTTGGATAAAATGAACTTTATCTGTCTACGACTGATTTATTTCTTCATTTTTTGTAATAATTTTAAAATTTCTACTTCAAAATAAATACATATACCGATTTTTAAAGTCATCTGTAGAGAGGAAGGTAGCAGTAAGCATTTTTATCTTGTTTGCTTCTTTTATCTTACTTTCCCATCCCTAAACAAATCAAGTAGATGTTTCCTACCCAGGCAGATGATGCACCTGTAAGGTGTCAGTGGGATCAATATGCATTTTCTGTCAGAGGGAAAGAGTAATTATTCATTATTGGTCAAAGGGTTGGACACTAATATGTGTTGATAAGACCCTCATTTCAACTCCATTTTGCTCTCAGTTCAGTTAAAAAAAGCCTGCAAACAAGTGTCTCAAATTTAACTATGGCGAACAGTAAACGTAAAATGTTCTTCATTGATTATAAAATGGGCATAATCAGGAAAATTGAAAATGGATGTAATCAAGCTGATATTTGCAGGGAATATAAACTATCCAAATCTACACTTTGTAACATATGGAAAAATAGGCAATTAACAATTTCTGCTCATGAAAAGGAATTAAATGGCAGAAAAAAGTTGAGAAAAGCAGATTCCAAGGATGCTGAAGAAGCATTACTAAAGTGGTTCAGCATTCAAAGAAGCCGCAATCTTCCAGTATCTGGACAAATGTCGAGGAATTTGCTGAGCGATTTTATTAGACTGCTTTAATGTGCTCGAATGGCCAATTCCAAGATCTGAGTGGCCAATTCATCTGGCGAATATCTTCAATTTCGAGAAAATTGTGAGAGCAAACAGCTCTAAGTGAGTGTCTATTGTTGATCAAAGCAATCATAGAGCTTTTAGATTTTACTCATATGCTGCACACTAGCTAATTTGCCGCTCTAAAGAACATAGAAAGATTTATAATTACTTAGTATAATGCCTGCCAAGATTATCAAACTTCCTCTGCTATAGCAGTTGAATTTTTTTAGTTGGCAGGTAGATAGTGAGTGCCTGGTTTGTATAATTCATAATTATATAAGAAAAGAACCAGGAATTTGATGCCTTAAAGTTCAATGTTAACCTTTACAGAATGTAATCGGGTGGCGATTTCATTTTAATGGGACTTGGGCAGCCATCAAGCTTACCTAGTTTAAACTTTAAAAAGAGGGGATATTTGTTGAATCAAATTTCCAGCCAGATATCAACTTAATAGTGTATTAAAATCTGGTCTGTCATAATGGAGATAGGCTACCAAATATGAAAATTCTCTTATTTTTGAAAACACAAGTGTATTTATCTTAAAATTTAAAGAAATGATTAAAGCAATTAACCTTTTAAAATTGACTAAAATGTAAACAAATATCATTTATCTAGCTTGAAAAATTTAGTTAAAAAGAAATTATTCAATGCCTCAAATCATAGTAAATCTATATTTTCAAGCAAACCTGTGATTCTTTTTGCAACTTTAGTGTTCTTTCCTTTGCTTTAAAAACTAATGAAATGGTACAAAAAAATTACAAAAACAAATTATAATGAGAGCACTACATGAATTTAAAATGAATGTTTCAAAGACATCATGCAAAGAGAAAAACTTACCCCACAAGTAATTTCAGATTTCAAAATAAGAATATCTAAGGTTTCTAAATTAAATTTAATCTTCCTAATTGTTTAAGATTTTAGAATCTAACAAATAGAAAGCTAAAAATATAAACAAAGAATTCCAATTGAAAGAATAAACTCTAAATGGTGGTAAATTTATGGAAAGATATATTAAAGAGACAAGAATTTTTTTAATTAAAAGAAAAAATTTTTCTTAACAACAAAAGTAATAAAAAAATTTTAAGCATTTAAAAACATATTTAATAACAAATATTTTTTTTAATTGTGTTTTACCAAAAGATTATAGAGATGTTTATGTTAAAAGATAATGGTAAGATCATATTGCATTTATAATTAGATGAGGTTTATTTCTTAGTATGATTAGTTTTCAAATTAAATAGTTGTTTAGCAAAATAGCTGTAATGTTAATCAGGACTTTTTTTTATTCTTATTTATTATTAACTCAAATAAGAATTTAAAAATTCAGAAAGAAATAAGGTCAAGTATTTATTCTGCAACTTTGTAATAAATCTTTAGAATAATAGAAAAAGTGGGTTGGTAGATATATGAGCATTGATGAAACATATTATGTTGAAAAAATTTCATAGTACTTAGGTTCCTCCTTACGAAACTGTTGAATGTATTTAAAATTTGGTTACTTTTAATTTATCAAGAATTTATGGATTTTTATCTTTAGTGTGATACAAAACAAGAATTTTCTTTTATATTTAATAAATGACATGACTTTTGTACTAATAATAATGTGCTCTAAGATTCATTTTTCTCAAAATTTCGTTTTGATATTTTCCTCCTTTATTAATTTGTTCCTTGAATTTTTTTCTTCTCTTACATATGATGATAAAGGTCACTATTCATTGCAATAATAGATTTGTTACAAAATGTTTTGTATTCGTTTAATTGCATCAAAATGAAAGGATATGATATTAGAAGCAATTTCGTTTTAGCACTGACAATAAACAATATTTTAACAATATTTATATTATCAGAATTGTGTTTATTACTTTAAATTTAAATTATTTGGCTGAAATTTGAGACAAGTACCAAAATTTTTATTCGCATTATGTTTAAAATAATATAACAGTAAAATAATGATCATAGCAAAAAAATTATTTGATTGACTTAATGTTTAAATTTTAACTGAAAAACATCTACATTATGGTAAACGAAAAAAAATTACATCACTGTAGAAAAGAATCTTGTATAAAGTTTCATCTGAAAGGTCCTGTATAGTCTTTGTAAAAACAAGATTTGTAAATGCTTAATATCTTTTTCTATTGCTTATTCATCAATATCCGAAATTTAACTTTAGCATCTCTTCAATTTTTGTATTTTCTTCTTTTAAAATGTCCCATTAAAATGTTTACATATTACACCTTTTATTGTAAACCTCTTTACAATGTAACAATGTAATGTGTATCTTTTTTATTGTAAACCTTTTTTTCCATTCTAATTTCGGAATTTAAAAAAATTCGCCAATGACTGGCTTGATTCAACTAGAATTTTAAATTGACAAAATAAAATAAAAAATAATAATAAAAATTCTGAAATCACAGAAGTTTAAAAGATAATTTACTCCAGAAATGATGCTTTTTCTTTAATTTTTTGAAAGAACACCATAATTTTTAAAGAACATGATTAAAACATTTTATATTTTAATAAAACATGACTGTGAGTGGAATTTTTTTTTACAAATTCAGATATTCAGAACACCATGAAATGTGGGGGAGGGGAACGGACTACACATCAACAGTTAGAGGCCATAGGTTGTGCAACCCTAAGTCAGAACATCATATTCTAAATAAGTTACTGTCAGCACCTTCATTCTTTAAAAGAAAGAAATGCCAACAAATAATAGACTTGATTTGAAAAAACAGATTCTAAAGCAAAAATGTATAAAGGTTTGAAGATATACTAATATCCTACTAAAAGTAGAATGCTTTCTTCTACTCTTAAAATATTTTGTGAACTGAGAATCAATAACACGGATTTGCAAATTTAACAACTAAGACCAACAGCTTGACATAAATTTAAATTTATAATAAAACAGAAACTTTTTTGTGATGCATATTTTTTTAATAAAATAAGGAATGTTTTATTATTATTAAAAGTTTTGAGTTAGAGGTTCTAGAATGATGCCAGTGAACATTACCTAAACAAATCAAACCATAACCATAAACAGAAAATATGAAAGAATATTTAGAAGAAACAAAAAAAACAAAAAACTTTGATTGATGAACTTTTGACTTTTCGGAACTTATGACTTAAATATCTCTTAAAAAAATTAAAAGTTAAATCGAAAGAAAAACTTTCTGAAAATAAAACCCTGAAATGAAATATAAATATTCACTTATTGTTCTGAACAAATAATTCTTTTATTAATATAGTGATAATCAAATATTGTTCTCATTAAGTTTTAAGAACTACAAAAATACCGTTTGAAAAATAATTTTATCCATTAAGAAAAAAAGTTGAACAAATTCATAATAGCAACCATGTTATGTCATATCTACTTACAAAATATATGACTGTAGAAGAAGCAAAATATTTGCATACCAGTAAAACAGTATCCTTCTTTTTAATTAGTAATTTATGAACATGGGTGCAATGTAATATATTTATTATATTGGTACTTTTAGATTGTAAAAATAAATCAATGCTTTAAGCCTTTGGTGTGCTTTTAAATGTTTTATTCTAATTTAGCTAGTATCAATATGTTTTTCAAACATTCAATATCATTCTTTTAACAGAAATAGTCAAAAGAGTTTGTAATTACTTAAGACAAAAAAACTCTTTCATCTACTTTCCAATGCTCATGAACCACAAATAAGATTATATTTCAAAATCCTAAAACAATAATTCAACACTAATGGTTAAGAAAAGATAGTGAATCAAATGCAACTAACAATTTAAATTGTGGTAAAACCATGTTACTCACAATTCTGTTTATAAATTATGATATAAATTAATAGTTATTTTTTAAAAAAAAAAAGAAAGAAACAAAGTGTTTTTACCCCACTCTTTATTTTAAAAAAAAGTAAAGCTTTGGCTTGGTATATTTTTATGTTTATCTTATTAGAATTGGTAAAAATAAATGTAAATTTAGTACGAAGGAAATGATACCAACTTCATTTTAAGTAAAAGAAATGGATATAAAATAACAGCAACAGAACTGAAACTCATAACTTAAACGACTGTATATAATACCTGTGGTAAATACTAAAAGCTGAATATGTTAGTTAAGCAAAATGGCAATACTGCTTTTTGTTAGCAAACATTTTCCTTAAGAAACTTGTTTTACTTTATTAATAAGTTTAAAGATGCAAACACTTCATTCTCATAAACATATCTATCATCATAAACTATTTATTTTATAGTTTCAAAACAACTATCTTCATTCAGAAACAATAAAAGACTTACAAAATATAAAGAAATTACGAACAACCTTCCTAAATTACAGAAGTTTGAATTATGTTTGTAAATAACATTTTTGGTAGGAAAAAAAAATTTATAACTTTTTTTTACATAATTCCATTAACAATTAGAGAGAAGTCAATTTAACTAGTTACTTTCATAGATAAATTGTTTTACAAAACCTTAAATTAAATGATTTTAAAATTGATTGGAGGATTTAAAAATTATTACCCATTTAAAATAGAAATTCTGTTATTTGCAAATAACTCAAGAGCATCAATTTACATATTTTATTTTTCATTCCATAGCAATATGAGAAAAATTTAACGGCTTTTTGCCTTCCTGCGGAATAATTTAAGTGCAATACTGAAACCTTATATTTTAAATACATTGTATCAGATTAAACTTTTCCTAAAAACTCTCGATTGGTGTATTCTCCCTACAAGCCTGTTTATACAATTTCTTTAATCATTCTGCGGTATATCTCACCCTCTTAACCTTCAACAAAAGGCATTAAATATTTATTTAAAAAAATTAAACACACAACCACAAAAACAGCAATATTACAAAATGATAATTTACTTTTAAAAGAAATAAAAGAAACCAAAAACAAGAAAGAAACAAAAACCTCAAACACCAATCTAGGATTTTATTTGAAAGCCAGGCCTTAAGATAAATGCACATTTCTTTAAGGAACAATTTCAAATAAATTTAAAAACTTTCCAATAATCCTATTAGAAATGTAAGAATTAAAAATTCAATCACATAATCAATGCAATTCCACAACAATTAATTTTTTTTCTATGTTCAATTTCCAAACAGGAAAAAAGAAAGTTGCAAGTAAAAATGGCCCAAGGGAATAAATTTCAGAACAAAACAAGTTTACTGAAAAATACCACCATTTCACTTCATTGTATTGGTGGCTTTTTCGAGCAAAGACTGAAAAAAATAGAAAGTGAAATAAAAGGGTTTATTTTAATTGCTAGCACCTGATCAGGCCTTAGATTATTCTGACATCAACAGTTTCTTCAAGTAAAAGTGGGACTGGCTCAACTCTTCCTTAATTATTCAGCTATAACATGCTTATTAATAAATAAAGAAGAACCCAAAATATTTACAGCAATTGTAACAATTAGAAAAGGAAAAATCTTAGTTTCAAAATAATAAGTATCCATCTAATTCAAGACTGAAAATTTTGACTGAAAAAATTAACATAGCAATGAAACCACAAACTAAAAGGATCAATTCATGAATAAAAATATGATTCACAAATTTTCTCATTTTAATGAATAATGATAAAATACGGTCATTATGCAAGCAATGCAATTTTAATCAATATTACTTTTTTGAATATAGAGCATCTTCTTCAGATATTTTCACAAACTCATTCTTAGGAGTTTCATATCTTTTTCTTCTGTTGCATCAGCTAAAACAAAATAAACGAATGTTTCAATTTCAGCAAAACTAAGGCCTAATTAAACTTTGACTGTATTATTAAGCAACTTATTTAAAACAAAAGGTCCTTAAAATTAGATTACTAGGATAATAAAAGAACTAATAAAAATTTAATTCACAGTAATTAAAGATAATAGCATTAACAATAACTACACTAGTCAGTGAAAGTAATTTGAAGAGCACATTTATGAAGGACATAAGAGGAAAACAGTAAATTTCAAACTAATTTACTTTCAATAAATATTTTAGTTAAGATATATAAGATATATTTATTTCCCGTTGTGATATAAAGCATTATCATAATTAATGGGTAATGAATAAAAATGTAAAGGTAACATAAGATGTAAAAGTAACTTTCTAATCTGGGAAATATTAACAAATGAAACAGGGTCTGATTTTTGAGGTCAAAAACATGTTAAAAAGCATTATAAACTGTCAAAAACCTGTGGCAAGTTCTTTTTTGTCATTGGGTAAATTTTATTAGATATTAAATCATGCACAATACTTTTATTATATACATGATGATTTACAATATATATCAGTTATAAAAAAATAGTCAAAATTATTAAAATAATTGTTTTTTCTAAAAACATGGTACTCTTAATACTTTAAAATCAACATTAATCAATAAGTGTACAGTGAAAATATTTGACATAGTTACATAGCTATTAGTAGCTGTTTCTTTTAAAAACAAAATCACAAAGACATTTTTTCAAAAATTTAAAATTATAGTACAAAAATAAAACTGTTACACACAGGATCTTAATATTTATAGAATTTGAAATTAAAAAAAATAGTAAAGAAAGAGTTGAAGCAATATAATAACTGCAAAAAAATCCAAAAGCAAATTCTTTTTTTCTGCAGATACTTTTCTTGTTCATTGGAAAGGAAAGAAATACTCCAAATTTTTCTGCTCTCGTTTCGGAATAAAAAATAATAACAAAAGTTCTGCAATCAGAAGTTTAAAAGATCCCTCTAGAAAAGTTTTTTTCTTTCATTTTCTGAAAGAACACCATAATTTTTAAAGAACACGGATAAAAACATTTTATATTTTAATCAAATATGTGAGCGGGGATGTTGTTAGAAATTCAGACATTCGGAACACCATGAAATTCGGGGAGATGATAAATTCCATCTTAAAAATTAGACTTTTTGGTAACTTAAATCACACACAATAGCAACTTAATAGAAAGATAAGAAATTAAAAAACATTTTCCACTGACATTGGTCGTGAACAAGGCGATGATGATTGTTAAGAATCGAAAATTTTGTGATCGATAGCATGATGAGGCAATTTGGACAGCATTGCACATGCATTCACCTCCTAGACAATCTGGAACCCTTCAATTTTAAGCTGGGTAGGCTTCAAGGTGCCAACAGAGATATGCATCAAAATTATTAAATAGAAACTGTAATACTTAGTATTTTCCTTCCTAAATGATTAAAACAGGGTTGCCACAGAAAAAAATGAACAAAATAGTTGCTTTTAGTAGCCTAAAACATGAAAATAGTTGCCTAAATAAGAACAAAAATTCAGCAAAAATAAGACTAAAATTTTATTAAATGACTTAATTGTCATATACCATGATACATTTAGTCAAGTTAGTGGCAAATACGATAATTTTTATGTCAACGTTAGAGTTCTAGCACTAAATTTTTATATAAAAAAATTTCCATATTTGCAGAAAATTAAATACTTTTAATTACTAGAATTCATTCAAATTCATGCACTGTATTAAAAATTGGGATCTTTCAAATCATGCAGAATTTCTCAGCAATAACCGTTCAAAAGGCAATCGAGAAATGAAATAGACTTAGAATCTATGCAAATTGAACGCATTAAAAAGTGATAACTCAAATTTACAATCGAAAACTTTTTATTTTTTAATTATTTATTTATTTTTTTTTAATTTTATTATTTTTATTTTACATTTCCTAAGAAAAGAAACTCAGTGTCTTCAGAAGATTTTGCGGGCTGCAGGTTTTCAACCCAATTATGCTAAAAACATTGCTAGGAGTACAGAAAAGTCTTCTCATAGTCTCCTTTTCCTGAAAATAGTTGCTTTTTTTAGTCTTTTCAGACAAAAAAAAATTTTTTTATTCAATTTCTGAATTTTTCTATAAATTGTTTAAATCAATTATTATATGGTAAAAACCATTTTAATTTTTAACATGTTTTAATTACTAAGAGCTTGTTAAAATTATCAAATAATACAATCACTTGCAAACATAAATTTTTTTTTTTTTGCTTTCATTGCAATAGAAGAAAATTTATTTATCTGTACTAATCCAATACTTTCAAAATTATATATTTTTTGTGGAAAAAAAGTATTTCTGCCTTAATATTTATGTACCTTTATTAACAATGACTATTTCCAAAATAATTAACACTTTAGAGGACTAAATTCTAGTCAATAAGTTATAAGATTTTTCCACATGCCTACTCAAAAAGCTCCGTGAAACATTGCATGAAAAGATGATTTGTTTGTAAAATATTATAGATTTATTTATACTTTTGATTGGTATTAAAAAATATGCTCCAGTCTTTTCAGCAGTTGAACTTTTTATTCAACTTTCTTGAAATGTTAAAATACACAATATACTTACGGAATTATTCATGAGTGCTTTCACTCGCCCTATTAGTGAGGTGTGAATAAGACTTTCTGCTGTATTGTAATCCATACTGAGTAAGAAGTTCAATAATCCAGACAATTCATTTTGTTCTAAAAACCTCATCACAAAGCTGCAAATAAAATTATCTTTAAAACTAAATGATAATTTAGAAAAAAATTAGTTTTTCTAAGCAATTTAATAAACATAAATCATTATCAGATTATATTAGCATTATTATCAGATTGTATTACCATTATTATGAGATTATAAAAGAATATTACAATAGTGAATATTGAAAGAAAAAAATTAAATTAATGAAAGTTTGAACAATTAAAAGGTAGTTGAAAACAGTATTATCTAATGATCCTTCATAATTCATATTTTTGGAATTCTCGATAAATGCTATAAAAAAATCTGATGAATAACAGTTGATGAAGGCAGGATTAAAAAAAAATACAAGTAGTTTCATTGTTTGATGAAATTTGAAAAATTCTTTTTCAAATTCCATTCTTCTTATAAATTCTCTGTTAACTCAACAAGTTATGTCTTTAATCTTGCATTCTTTGTTAATAATTTGTCAGGTTTTGATTACAATCTTCTTTTCTCCGAACTAAATACTATTACTTTCCAACCACAAAAGCCTAACCCATATCAACCTCTATTTTTCAATTAATTTCTTATAAGAATTCCATATGTACAAATTTATTAAGGATGGTGGTTGCAAAACAACTTGTTTCATATTATATACATGGACTTTGCCTTACTTACCTTAATTTATCTCAAGTAATCATAATTTTCAGAATTCACACACATTCTGGCTAATCAAGCTTTTACTATGTATTTATTGTATTCACAAAAAACATTTTCATTTGGGAACAAATTATAAATCGTAAGAATAAAAAATGTAATGAAATGAATTTAAATCCACGTTGGAGCAATGCAAGTATGTGCTACAACCCATAAATTTTCAAAATTAGAGCAAAATTACTAAAAAGGTCAAACACCCTTTTGGGATTTATTGAAGATGCTCTAGTTAATCATTAAAATACTTATTATATTTTACTAATGGTATTATATTGGTCTTTTAGAAACAATTCTGTCAATTGTGGATCCCCACGATTCGCAAATTGTTTCTTAAATGGGAATAAAAAATATAAAAATTCATAATCTTTATGAAATTTGAAATCTTTGAATTTAATTCTTCTACGGCTTGCTTTAGAAGCTCTCTTGATAAAAATGGTCACAGAAGTATTCAAGATACAAATTGTTTTGCAGGACTTCATTTGTTCTGCGCTGTACGTCACAGTTTTAGGCACTTTCTGCTTCTGGGCCATTACATATCACTACAATACTTGTGCAAAAAGGATTTTAACTTTTACCTACAGTTGCATCCTTAATGCAGTTTTTAAGTTGTCTAAAAGTTTTGCACGGGATATTATTTCATCCTCTTCACGTGGAAACAATAACTGAAACATACCATAGTAAAATTTTTATTCTGTTAACTGAAGCATAGAAATAAATACTTAAAAAAATTAACTATAATGTAAATTTTGTGAATAAAATAAAAACATTTGTTTCAAAACTTACTTCAAAAAGTGTAGGGTGATTCCAATAGAGATGTGTCAAGCATTTTTAAAAATGCTTTCTTAAACATGAATTTCAAGTGTAACTAAATCGATGATATGGTTGGTAATGTTTCTGATACAAGTACCAGAAGTTATCTAATTTAAAATTTTACATAAAAAAAAACATGCTTTTTTTTAAATTCTTTTTTTTAATAAAACCTGCAATAGGAGAAATACCAAATGAAATAGAGGTAAATGGAATGTACTTAATTCATGTAAACTAAGAAATATGAAAAAACAGTTAATGGAAGATAAACAAGATCAATTTCATTGCCTTGTTTATCTTCCGTTATTGTATAGTAAGGTACTTGTAAATAAACTTTTAAATGTTCAATTTTTGCATTGAAATTTCACTTTTCGAATTTAACATAACTAGGAATAGTTCATGTTTAATAAGCTTTGTATTTCCTAAATAGGGTTGATGTTTGTTGTAAGTACATAACAGATTTTATAATAAACTGTTCAGCATGAAGACAGACTTTATACTTATAGTTTTCAATCAAATCACTAAAATCCAGACAAGTATTTTAACATTTACATACCCTGATGGAATGAGTAGTTCATGTTATGAAGAATAAAAATCATAAACTAAATTTAATATTCACTTTTACATAAACTAATAGCATATAAGGTTTGAGTGATGGGCATCATTCTCAAAAATTTTAGTCATGATTAAATTTATTTGGAGTGATTATTCTATAGCAATTAAAAAATAATTCAATGTACTAGCAGTAAACTCCTTATTCTTTCTTACAAATAGATCTGTAAGCTACAAATCAAAGAAATTATCTTTCATATGCCTTAAGTACAAATATTACAACAGGTGTCATATTTAAAAAAGTTGAAAAGTCAAACTGTCAAAAGTTAAATTCAAAATAATGGGTAATGCTTAACTAGTCAGAAAATTCTATTTCGTTGCTTGCCTATCCTGCTTGAACAATTCATCACAAAATGCTATAACACTGACAATGATCGTCTCAGTGCTTTGAATTATTATGCCAAATTTCATCGTATTTGGCACACAGACTTAGCCCAAAGATATTCATTTATGTAAATATAATAACAAATTTAAAATAACTTTTATGTATGGAAAAATTAGTACTTACATCTTATTTACTCCTTTAATCACAAAACTAAGGAACTAGTAAAACTATGAGCCTTTATTACTTAGAATTTGAAGAAAAAAATTATAGAAAGAGTCTATCAAAATAAGTGAGCAGGAAAATATTTAGAGGAAAGCTGTTAATTGTTTCAGAAGATATAGTTTAAAGCAAAATGTCAATATTTTAATTTCAAAGTGAGCTTTTGCAGCTATCTTAAATTTACAGAGTGGTGCAAAACTTAAAACTTTGCTCTCTAGACAGGGAGGTGTTGTTCTAATTTGTACAGGTCAATAGAACTAAAAGTTTAAAACTTAATGCGATTTAATGAAAAAAAATACAAATTTAGACTAATAAATATTTAAGCATCTGACACTGCTGTCTGGGCAAGCGAGGTAATGTTTCATAAGTTTCATTTTCATTTAATTTTCAGTTTTATATAAAATATTGATTATTAACATTGTTATGAGTTTTTAATTAAATTTACAGCATTAAGTTTTAATTAAATATTTCTTTAAATTAAACTCTTTGGTGAGTTGTAATAAAAATACAGTGCAATGGACAATATTAAAAATTTAATTAGTTTTTTAAGATAAGTTTTTCTTCAATGTTTGTTTATAGAATTATGGAAGCCTAACGGCTTTTTTAGGGATGCACTTTTTAGGCGGTGTCATGTGATCCGTATATATTTATATCTCATGTTAGTATGTATTTATATCAGTATGTAGGATTTATGCAGTGTTTTCCTTAAACGACTTTAGAAGCCCTGTCTACCCTTTGATCTCTATAAATGCACCCTCTTTACCTGTTCTGTAAAAATAGCCACCATCCCTTAAAAGCACTGCCTATTTATTCATATTCCATTTTAAAGAAAAATAAATGACAATTACACAATGGTAAAATTTGTATAAGTATCTCTTTTTCCGAATAGGGAATATTAATGATTTTTTTTATGCGATTTTAAAGTTATTTTTTAATTAAATACTTTATTTTTAAAAAATGCACCATTAAATGCTTATTTTCTAATAATTTTCGGTTCGAGTTATAGAAAAAAGCTTTCAAGCTGTTTTTTAAGAAACAGTTTTGTTTTTTTTTGTTTTACAACTAAATATAGATCGGAGTTCGATTGCATAGTATTCATATGGAGAGAAATTTTTGTATGATAAATTTTCTAAAATAAATTACTTAAAATCTAAAAAATATTTTACATTTTAAAAATATATTTCTAAGATGAGAAACCAAAAATATTGGGAATTATGAATCAAACTGTGAACTACAGGATGACTAAACCATAGCCACTTTCAAATTAAAACTAAAATACAATGATTTCAATAATTTATGAAGGAATTTTTCTTCTTAGTTAAGAACTAATGAACTTCTGACCATGTAAGTAAAACTTAATTGTACCTTAAATATAAATAATTTTTTAACACCCAAAATAACATGATCATAGAATTTTCATTAAAATTCAGAAATACCCAGGTTTTTATGAATTTTAAGTATTTACCTGGGTAAATATCCAGAGTATTATATAATATATTTTAACTCTTTTTACCTTGTTTTTCTTGTTATTTTATCCGTTTTGTTCTTTTAAATTGGCCTGCCATTGGAAATAAAAATATAATATAATATCTAAATGTAGGAAAATACAACTTATACGTAACTAATTTTGAATAGAAATTTTACAGTACACAGATCAAGCCTGAAATTACTTAATTATTTAAGCTAGTTGATAAATATTCATTTTATGCATATTAAATATTTATGTTACAATACAAATTTGATAGCATTAGTTTACAATACAAATGGTGAAATACAAATTTTACAACATCGTATCTGCTGTAGCATATTTAACAGATATGGGATAATAATATTCTATTAAATTAAGCTAGTTGATAAATATGCATTTTACAGTGCTGACAGCACATGTTAAAAATTCATATTGTAGGCACATGATCAATTGACATGATTTATCAATTGATAAACTTAAAGTTTGGTTTCAGTAGTTATTATAAATTTTGAAACACACAAGAAAGAGAATTATTGGCTTAGGTTATTTTTTAATTACCATTAGATCAGCTGATAGCTTCTTAGATTTTTAACTACCAATGTCCATCAATTCTTTTATGTTTGCAATCTTCAGCTTCTAAAAAAATTTCGACGATGTTCTAGATAAGAAAGAAAAATTTTTGTTTAATTAAGTGCAGGAATAAGCATAGTTATCAACATGAAAAGAAAAACAATATGATGATTTTACAAAAATGTAAATTTCACACCAACTTTCAAACCATATAGATATTTTTTCATGAGCTTCAAACTTTGATAATTAAGTTCACTTTAAAACCAATTTATTGAATGTACCAATTTAACTAGGGAATAATTTTTTTTAATTTAAACTAATTATCTCAAAGAAAAAATTTTTTAGTGATAAAATTAAAAACTTTGTATAATTTGGGTGTCTTAAAAGTCAAGCAAATATTTGTAAATAAAGCTCTTTTTTATGATGGGTGCCCTTTTTTAAGGGGCTCTATACAGTTTCTAATGCCCTGCCCTTTTGAAGGTCTAGAATGAGCATCACAGATTTTATATCTTAATACAAAAGTTACAAAACAATGAAATAAAGATAATATTCCAATTAAAAACAGCAACTGGAATACTGAGAAGTAATGTTTAAAAACAGTAGAGCATTTCAGATTAACAAAGCTAAGTATTACACAATACACACAAATTTATCAAGAAAATAAATAAACTGGTTTCTTGAATGTTAAGCACTGTTTTAAACTAGCAAATGAATTATTTCAGTTTTGTTAACTCTTACTAATGAGTAAATTTCTTGTTTACTTCGTTACAGAACTATATAAGATATATTTACTACACCAAATAGGTTTACGCCATTTACAATATCCTACACAATTCAATAATTTTTCTCCAAATAAAACTTCGAAATAAAAGAGAGCTTTTATAATAAATTTCAAACTAAAACTAGCTCAATAATAACAAGTGAACTATCGACCTAAATAAAGCAAAAATTTAAATACTATTTTCTGCAGATAATTTCGGTTCTGGACGTAATATTTATATAAAAATGACTATAACAAAATACTATAACATGCGACCTATCACTAGTCAACATGCAGAGCAAGTATTAAAAAAGGTTGCGCACCCCGAAATTTGTAGTTTCAAATAACTTTTTTTATTTTAGTCGAATTTTTTTAATTTAAAAATTCTCTTTTCGTAATAATATCAACAATTCAAATGCATGGAGTTTAGAGTAGATCCATGTTCAAATGCTAATAAATAAAAAAAATTGTTTACATTAAGCAGGTTTCGAAGGATTGTGTGAAAATATTTTTACGCTTATAGCTTACTAGGTAAGCATCTTTAAAAAAAGTGCCGAAATTAAAATAAATAATATAATTGGGTATAATATAGCCTACGTCACAGGTTGTGTTGTTCCAACTAAATTTAACCCATGAACGGCATTTTCTGCGAGCCTAACTTCAAGCCACAAATAAACAAACGAAGTGTTCGATCGTTTAAATAGCTGCTCGCCAGATTTTATTGCATTATAAAGACAAGTTATTGAAACTAAATACAACTAAATAAACAACAACAACTGAAACAAATAACAACAACTACTAATAACAATAACTAAATAAACAACAACTAAATTCCATTCGTTTAGCATTGCGTCATATGTTGTTCCTACTAAATCGAAGTAGTTGTGTTTTTTTCATATTATACCCAATTCTAAGAGTAGAGTTAGTACGAATTAGAATAAAGCACGAATTAGAGGAGCAGAAATTAGATTGCTGTTGTTGTTAATTTACGTCGCACTAGAGCTGCACATCCCGGAGGAATATACTGGAACTGATTTATGATTGATTTACATTTTGGGAACAAACTACGGAGAAATGTTATTGAGGAGGAGCTACAAAAAAACTTAACAGAAGGCAATGCCGAGAAAGCCAATCAGCGCTCTCAAAATGTCTTGGGGATACTATGCGTGTAAAGAGAGTTTACATGCGTCCTCAAGGATGATCCGAAGACATGCCATCACAATTTTGATCCTCAGCGGAGTGGACGGCACTCCCGCTTCGGTAGCCCGATGACCTGCGCGCGAAGTCGAGCACTTTACGGTAGCACAGTTTAACGAGGAAAAATACCGCACACCCTCGGTCCCTACGCAGACTGATCCAAGTGGTCACCCACCCGCACGCTGACCGTAGCCAGTGATGCTTGACTTCGGTGATCTGCTGGGAACCGTGTCTTAACGATCAGTCCACAGCGGGACCATCTTTCTTTGTTAAAGAACGCATAATGGAATAATAATAAAAAAATAAAAAATGAAATAAAATGTCAGGGTGGGGTTCGAATTTCGAAGTCGTCTAACTCCCTTTAATATCAAGTAATAATTTCCGCACTCGGCCCCTAAGTAGGGGCTTATGGTCCAAACATGTTTGCTGAAGAAAATTTTTATAGGTGAATTAGAAGGTGCAGGGGGGCCCTCAAAGGTCTATTGCAAAGCTGACCGTGAGAGGACTTTTAAAGCAAAATTGTGGCAGGCCTTTCGGGTTCGAGTGGCATGGTGGTCAAGATACCGGACTAGTAGCTGACGGCTGGGGTGAGGGGTCCCAGGTTCGAATCCCAGCTTCAGCAACTTTTCAAAAAAAATTTTTTTTTTCTTCCGCTTATTTTGCTTTATATTATTTTTTAAATGAGCTTTTCTATATTTTAGAGGGTCTTAAACATAGAAAATAATTTTTTTTTTAAATTGGGTAAATATCGAATAATGGGTAAAAACTGGAAAAATCCCGGAAAATTAATTTATTTCCATTGTTTTAAATTATTTTTACAATATATTCGACAGTTTATCATGCATAAGATCTCCTACAAGTAGAATCGCGCATCTTTCTTTGTTGAAGAACGCATAAAGGAATAATAATGAAAAAAAATATAAAAAATAAAATAAAATAGCGGGGTGGGGTTCGAATTTCAAAGTCGTCGAACTCCCTTTAATATCAAGTTATAATTTTCAAACTCGGACCCTAAGTAGGGGTCAATGGTCCTAACATATTAGCAGAAGGAAATATTTATAGGTGAATTAGGGGGTGCAGGGGGGCCCTCAAAGGTTTATTGCATAGCTGATCGTGAGAGAACTTTTGAAGCGAAATGGTGGCAGGCTTCTCGTGTTCGAGTGGCATGCTGGTCAAGATACCGGACTAGTAGCTGGCGGCTGAGGCGAGGTGGCTCAGGTTCGAATCCCAGCTTCAGGAACTTTACAAAAAGATTTCTTTTTTTTTCTTCCGCTTATTTTGTTTTATATTATTTTTTAAATTAGCTTTTCTATATTTTAGAGGGTCTTAAATATAGAAAATAATTTTTTTTAAATTGGGAAAATATCGAATAAAGGGTAAAAACTGGAAAAATCCCTGAAAATTGATTTATTTCTATTGTTTTAAATTATTTTTGCAATATATTCGACAGTTTATCATGCATAAGATCTCCTACAAGAAGAATCGTGCATTTTTTTTGTTAAAGGACGCATAATGGAATAATAATCAAAAAAAAAATGAAAAATAAAATAAAATGGCGGGGAGGGGTTCGAATTTCGAAGTCTTCTAACTCCCTTCAATATCAAGTTATAAATTTCAAACTGGGATCCTAAGTAGGGGTCAATGGTCCTAACATGTTAGATGAAGGAAATTTTTATAGGTGAATTAGGGGGTGCAGGGGGGCCCTCAAAGGTCTATTGCATAGCTGACCGTGGGAGGACTTTTGAAGCGAAATTGTGGCAGGCTTCTCGTGTTCGAGTGGCATGAAGTTCAAGATACCGGACAAGTAGCTGACGGCTGTGGAGAGGGGACCCAGGTTCAAATCCCAGCTTCAGCAACTTTTCAAAAAAAAATTTTTTTTTTTTTCTTCCGCTTATTTTTCTTTATATTATTTTTTAAATGAGCTTTTCTATATTTTAGAGGGTCTTAAATATAGAAAATAATTTCTTTAAATAGGGAAAATATCGAATAATGGGTAAAAACTGGAAAAATCCCGGAAAATTTATTTATTTCCATTGTTTTAAATTATTTTTACAATATACTCGACAGTTTATCATGCAAAAGATGTCCTACAAGTAGAATCGTTCATCTTTTTTTGTTAAAGAACGCATAATGGAATAATAATGAAAAAAAAATGAAAAATAAAATAAAATGGCGGGGAGGGGTTCGAATTTCGAAGTCTTCTAACTCCCTTCAATATCACGTTATAATTTTCAAACTCGGACCCTAAGTAGGGGTCAATGGTCTTAACATGTTAGTTGAAGGAATTTTTTATAGGTGAATTAGGGGGTGCAGGGGGACCCTCAAAGGTTTATTGCATTGCTGTCCGTGGGAGTACTTTTGAAGCGAAATTGTGGCAGGCTTCTCGTGTTCGAGTGGCATGGTTGGCAAGATACCGGAATTGTAGCTGACGGCTGGGACGAGGGAGACAGGTTCGAATCCCAGCTTCAGCAACTTTTCAAAATGATTTCTTTTTTTTTTCTTCCGCTTATTTTGCTTTATATTATTTTTTTATTGAGCTTTTCTATATTTTAGAGGGTCTTAAATATAGAAAATAAGTTTTTTTAAATAGGGAAAATATCAAATAATGGGTAAAAATTGGAAAAATCCCGGAAAATTTATTTATTTCCATTGTTTTAAATTATTTTTACAATATATTCGACTTTTTATCATGCATAAAATGTCCTTCAAGTAGAATCGTTCATCTTTTTTTGTTAAAGAACGCATAATGGAATAATAATGAAAAAAAAAATAATATAAAATGGCGGGGAGGGGTTCGCATTTCGAAGTCGTCTAACTCCCTTTAATATCAAGTTATAATTTTCAAACTCGGACCCAAGGTAGGGGTCAATGGTCCTAACATGTTAGCAGAAAGAATTTTTTATAGGTGAATTAGGGGGTGCAGGGGGGCCCTCAAAGGTCCATAGCATAGCTGTCCGTGGGAGTACTTTTGAAGCGAAATTGTGGCAGGCTTCTCGTGTTCGAGTGGCATGGTGGTCAATATATCGGACTAGTACATGACGGCTGGGGCGAGGGGCCCCAGGTTCGAATCCCAGCATCAGCAACTTTTGAAAAAAATTTCTTTTTTTTTTCTTCCGCTTATTTTGCTTTATATAATTTTTTAAAGGAGCTTTTCTATATTTCAGAGGGTCTTAAATATAGAAAATAATTTTTTTAAATCGGAAAAATATCGAATAATGGGTAAAAACTGGAAAAATACCGGAAAATTGATTTATTTCTATTGTTTTAAATTATTTTTACTAAAAATTCGACAGTTTATCATGCATAAGGTCTCCTACAAGTAGAATCGTGCATTTTTTTTTGTTAAAGAACGCATAATGGAATAATAATGAAAAAATAAAATAAAAAATAAAATAAAATGACGGGGAGGGGTTCGAATTTCGAAGTTGTCTAACTCCCTTTAATATCAAATTATAATTTTCAAACTCGGACCTTAAGAAGGGGTCAATGGTCTTAACATGTTAGTTGAATGAAATTTTTATAGGTGAATTAGGGGGGGCAGGGGTCCCTCAAAGATCTATTGCATAGCTGTCCGTGGGAGTACTTTTGAAGCGAAATTGTGGTAGGCTTCTCGTGTTCGACTGGCATGGTGGTCAAGATACCGGACAAGTAGTTGACGGCTGGGGCGAGGGGGCCCAGGTTCGAATCCCAGCTACAGCAACTTGTCAAAAAAAATTTCTTTTTTTTTCTTCCGCTTATTTTGCTTTATATTATTTTTTAAATGGGCTTTTCTATATTTTTAGGGTCTTAAAAATAGAAAATAATTTTTTTAAATCGGGAAAATATCGAATAATGGGTAAAAACTGGAAAAATCCCGGAAAATTGATTTATTTCCATTGCTTTAAATTATTTTTACAATATATTCGACAGTTTATCATGCATAAGATCTCCTAAAAGTGGAAACGTTTATCTTTTTTTGTTAAAGAACGCATAATGGAATAATAATGAAAAAAAAAATAATATAAAATGACGGGGAGGGGTTCGAATTTCGAAGTCGTATAACTCCCTTTAATATTAAGTTATAAATTTCAAACCCGGACCCTAAGCAGGGGTCAATGGTCTTAACATGTTAGTTGAAGGAAATTTTTATAGGTGAAATAGGGGGTGCATAGGAGCCCTCAAAGATCTATTGCATAGCTGTCCGGGGGAGTACTTTTGAAGCGAAATTGTGGCAGGCTTCTCGTGTTCGAGTGGCATGGGGGTCGAGATATCGGACTAGTAGCTGACAGCAGGGGCGAGGGGGCCCAGGTTTGAATCCCAGCTTCAGAAACTTTTGAAAAAAATTTCTTTTTTTTTTCTTCCGCTTATTTTGCTTTATATAATTTTATAAATGAGCTTTTCTATATTTAAGAGGGTCTTAAATATAGAAAATAATTTTTTTAAATTGGGAAAATATCGAATAATGGGTAAAAACTGGAAAAATCCCGGAAAATTGATTTATTTCCATTGTTTCAAATTATTTTTACAATATATTCGACAGTTTATCATGCATAAGATCTCCTACAAGTAGAATCGTGCATTTTTTTTGTTAAAGAACTCACAATGGAATAATAATGAAAAAAAATATAAAAAATAAAATAAAATGGCGGGGTGGGGTTCGAATTTCGAAGTCATCGAACTCCCTTTAATATCAAGTTATAATTTTCAAACTCGTACCCTAAGTAGGGGTCAATGGTCCTAACATGTTAGCAGAAGGAAATATTTATAGGTGAATTAGGGGGTGCAGGGGGGCCCTCAGAGGTCTCTTGCATAGCTGACCGTGGGAGGACTTTTGAAGCGAAATTGTGGCAGGCTTCTCGTGTTCGAGTGGCATGGAGGTTAAGATACCGGACTAGTAGCTGACGGCTGTGGAGAGGGGACCCAGGTTCAAATCCCAGCTTCAGCAACTTTTCAAAAAAATTTCTTTTTTTTTCTTCCGCTTATTTTGCTTTATATTATTTTTTAAACGAGCTTTTCTATATTATAGAGTGTCTTAAATATAGAAAATAATTTTTTTAAATAGGGAAAATATCAAATAATGGGTAAAAACTGGAAAAATCCCGGAAAATTGATTTATTTCCATTGTTTCAAATTAATTTTGCAATATATTCGACAGTTTATCATGCATAAGATCTCCTACAAGTAGAATCGTGCATTTTTTTTGTTAAAGAACGCATAAAGGAATAATAATGAAAAAAAATGAAAAATAAAATAAAATGGCGGGGAGGGGTTCGAATTTCGAAGTCTTCTAACTCCCTTTAATATCAAGTTATAATTTTCAAACTCTGACCCTAAGTAGGGGTCAATGGTCCTAACATGTTGGCTGAAGGAAATTTTTATAGGTTAATTAGGGGTTGCAGGGGGGCCCTGAAAGTTCTATTGCATAGCTGTCCGTGAGAGGACTTTTGAAGCGAAATTGTGTCAGGCTTCTCGTGTTCGACTGGTGTGGTGGTCAAGACACCGGACTAGTAGCTGACAACTGGGGCAAGGGACCCAGTTTCGAATCCCAGCTACAGCAACTTTTCAAAAAAATTTCTTTTTTTTCTTTCTTCCGCTTATTTTGCTTTATATTATTTTTAAAATGAGCTTTTCCATATTTTTGAGAGTCTTAAATATAGAAAATAATTTTTTTAAATCGGAAAAATATCGAATAATGGGTAAAAACTGGAAAAATCCCGGAAAATTGATTTATTTCTATTGTTTTAAATTATTTTTACAAAAAATTCGACAGTTTATCATGCATAAGGTCTCCTACAAGTAGAATCGTGCATTTTTTTTTTGTTAAAGAACGCATAATGGAATAATAATGAAAAAATAAAATAAAAAATAAAATAAAATGACGGGGAGGGGTTCGAATTTCGAAGTTGTCTAACTCCCTTTAATATCAAATTATAATTTTCAAACTCGGACCTTAAGAAGGGGTCAATGGTCTTAACATGTTAGTTGAAGGAAATTTTTATAGGTGAATTAGGGGGTGCAGGGGTCCCTCAAAGATCTATTGCATAGCTGTCCGTGGGAGTACTTTTGAAGCGAAATTGTGGTAGGCTTCTCGTGTTCGACTGGCATGGTGGTCAAGATACCGGACAAGTAGTTGACGGCTGGGGCGAGGGGGCCCAGGTTCGAATCCCAGCTACAGCAACTTGTCAAAAAAAATTCTTTTTTTTTCTTCCGCTTATTTTGCTTTATATTATTTTTTAAATGGGCTTTTCTATATTTTTGAGGGTCTTAAAAATAGAAAATAATTTTTTTAAATCGGGAAAATATCGAATAATGCGTAAAAACTGGAAAAATCCCGGAAAATAGATTTATTTCCATTGCTTTAAATTATTTTTACAATATATTCGACAGTTTATCATGCATAAGATCTCCTACAAGTGGAATCGTTTATCTTTTTTTGTTAAAGAACGCATAATGGAATAATAATGAAAAAAAAATAATATAAAATGACGGGGAGGGGTTCGAATTTCGAAGTCGTATAACTCCCTTTAATATTAAGTTATAAATTTCAAACCCGGACCCTAAGCAGGGGTCAATGGTCTTAACATGTAAGTTGAAGGAAATTTTTATAGGTGAAATAGGGGGTGCATAGGAGCCCTCAAAGATCTATTGCATAGCTGTCCGTGGCAGTACTTTTGAAGCGAAATTGTGGTAGGCTTCTCGTGTTCGACTGGCATGGTGGTCAAGATACCGGACAAGTAGTTGACGGCTGGGGCGAGGGGGCGCAGGTTCGAATCCCAGCTACAGCAACTTGTCAAAAAAAATTCTTTTTTTTTCTTCCGCTTATTTTGCTTTATATTATTTTTTAAATGGGCTTTTCTATATTTAAGAGGGTCTTAAATATAGAAAATAATTTTTTTAAATTGGGAAAATATCGAATAATGGATAAAAACTGGAAAAATCCCGGAAAATTGATTTATTTCCATTGTTTCAAATCATTTTTGCAATATATTCGACAGTTTATCATGCATAAGATCGCCTACAAGTAGAATCGTACATTTTTTTTGTTAAAGAACGCATAATGGAATAATAATGAAAAAAAAAAATGAAAAATAAAATAAAATGGCGGGGAGGGGTTCGAATTTCGAAGTCTTCTAACTCCCTTCAATATCAAGTTATAATTTTCAAACTCGGATCCTAAGTAGGGGTCAATGGTCCTAACATGTAAGATGAAGGAAATTTTCATAGGTGAATTAGGGGGTGCAAGGGGGCCCTGAAAGGTCTATTGCATAGCTGTCCGTGAGAGGACTTTTGAAGCGAAATTGTGGCAGGCTTCTCGTGTTTGAGTGGCATGGAGGTTAAGATAACGGACTAGTGACTGACGTCTGTGGAAAAGGGACCCATGTTCAAATCCCAGCTTCAGCAACTTTTCAAAAAAATTTCTTTTTTTTTCTTCCGCTTATTTTGCTTTATATTATTTTTTAAATGAGCTTTTCTATATTTTTGAGGGTCTTAAAAATAGAAAATAATTTTTTTAAATCGGGAAAATATCGAATAATGGGAAAAAACTGGAAAAATCCCGGAAAATTGATTTATTTCCATTGCTTTAAATTATTTTTACAATATATGCTACAGTTTATCATGCATAAGATCTCCTACAAGTAGAATCGTGCATTTTTTTTTGTTAAAGAACGCATAATGGAATAATAATGAAAAAATAAAAAGAAAAAATAGAATAAAATGGCGGGGCGGGATTTTGAATTTCGAAGCCGTCTAACTCCCTTTAATATCAAGTTATAATTTTCAAACTCGGATCCTAAGTAGGGATCAATGGTTTTAACATGTTAGCTGAAGGAAATTTTTATAGGTGAATTAGGGGGTGCAGGGGGCCCTCAAAGGTCTATTGCATAGGGAGGACTTTTGAAGCTAAATTGTGGCAGGCTTCTCGTGTTCGAGTGGCATGGTGCTCAAGATACCGGACTAGTAACTGACGGCTGCGGCGAGGGGGCCCAGGATCGAATCCCAGCTTCAGCAACTTTTCAAAACTATTTCTTTTTTTTTTCTTCCGCTTATTTTGCTTTATATTATTTTTTAAATGAGCTTTTCTATATTTTAGAGGGTCTTAAATATAGAAAATAATTTTTTTAAATAGGGAAAATATCGAGTAATGGGTAAAAACTGGAAAAACCCTGAAAATTGATTTATTTCCATTGTTTCAAATTATTTTTACAATATATTCGACAGTTTATCATGCATAAGAACTCCTACAAGTTGAATCGTGCATCTTTTTTTTGTTAAAGAACGCACAAAGGAATAATAATGAAAAAAAATATAAAAAATAAAATAAAATGGAGGGATGGGTTTCGAATTTCGAAGTCGTCTAACTCCCTTTAATATCAAGTTATAATTTTCAAACTCGGACCCTAAGTAGGGGTCAATGGTCCTAACATGTTAGCAGAAGGAAATATTTATAGGTGAAATAGGGGGAGCAGGGGGGCCCTGAAAGGTCTATTGCATAGCTGTCCGTGAGAGGACTTTTGAAGCGAAATTGTGGCAGGCTTCTCGTGTTCGAGTGGCATGGAGGTCAAGATACCGGACTAGTAGCTGACGGCTGTGGCGAGGGGGCCCAGGTTCAAATCCCAGCTTCAGCAACTTTTCAAAAAAATTTCTTTTTTTTTTCCGCTTATTTTGCTTTATATTATTTTTTAAATGAGCTTTTCTATAATTTCGAGGATCTTAAATATAGAAAATAATTTTTTTAAATAGGGAAAATATCGAAAAATGGGAAAAAACTGGAAAAATCCCGGAAAAGTTATTCATTTCCATTGTTTTAAATTATTTTTACAATATATTCGACAGTTTATCATGCAGAAGATCTCCTACAAGTGGAATCGCTTATCTTTTTTTGTTAAAGAACGCATAATGGAATAATAATGAAAAAAAAAATATATAAAATGACGGGGAGGGGTTCGAATTTCGAAGTCGTCTAACTCCCTTTAATATCAAGTTATAATTTTCAAACCCGGACCCTAAGCAGGGGTCAGTGGTCTTAACATGTTAGTTGAAGGAAATTTTTATAGGTGAAATAGGGGGTGCATAGGAGCCCTCAAAGGTCTATTGCATAGCTGTCCGTGGGAGTACTTTTGAAGCGAAATTGTGGCAGGGTTCTCGTGTTCGAGTGGCATGGAGGTCGAGATATCGGACTAGTAGCTGACGGCTGGGGCGAGGGGGCCCAGGGTCGAATCCCAGCTTCAGCAACTTTTCAAAAACATTTCTTTTTTTTTTCTTCCGCTAATTTTGCTTTATATAATTTTTTAAATGAGCTTTTCTATATTTTAGAGGGTCTTAAATATTGAAAATAATTTTTTTAAACAGGGAAAATATCGAATAATGTGTAAAAAGTGGAAAAATCCCTGAAAACTGATTTATTTCCATTGTGTCAAATTATTTTTACAATATATTCGACAGTTTATCATGCATAACATCTCCTACAAGTAGAATCGTGCATTTTTTTTTGTTAAAGAACGCACAATGGAATAATAATGAAAAAAAATATAAAAAATAAAATAAAATGGCGGGGTGGGGTTCGAATTTCGAAGTCGTCTAACTCCCTTTAATATCAAGTTATAATTTTCAAACTCGGACCCTAAGTACGGGTCAATGGTCCTAACATGTTAGCTGCAGGAAATTTTTATAGGTGAATTAGGGGGTGCAGGGGGCCCTTAAAGTTCTATTGCATAGCTGACCGTGAGAGGACTTTTGAAGCGAAATTATGGCAGGCCTTTCGGGTTCGAGTGGCATGGTGGTCAAGATACCGGACTAGTAGCTGACGGCTGGGGTGAGGGGGCCCAGTTTCCAGTCCCAGCTTCAGCAACTTTTCAAAAAAATTTCTTTTTTTTTCTTCCGCTTATTTTGCTTTATATTATTTTTTAAATGAGCTTTTCTATATTTTAGAGGGTGTTAAATATAGAAAATAATTTTTTTGAATTGGTAAAATATCGAACAATGGGTAAAAATTGATAAATATCCCGGAAAATTGATTTATTTCCATTGTTTTAAACTATTTTTACAATATATTCGACAGTTTGTCATGCATAAGATCTCCTACAAGTAGAATCGTCCCAGTAAGCACACACCTCACGGCAAACGTAAGGCCGTAAGCTGGCATTCTAGGTAGGGTAACGGCAAAAGGCAAGTACAATAGGGTCCTTTATCGTTTGTTTTGAGGCATTTCAGGAAGAGGCGGAATAACTCTTCACCTATACAGGCCCGAAAAATAAAACCGTCGTTTGGCCTCTTACACTTATTTAGTTACAGGACCTTTATTGCATACCGTTGTTTGGCCTCTTACACATAATTAGTTACAGGACCTTTATTGTATACCGTTAATTAATTGTAATGTTACAATAGATTAATAATGAATAGATGCAGAGTTGGTAAAAAATGTGCTTTTAACTCAAAAATTTGAAAAAAATCAGGAGAGAAAGGAAAAAATCCTTAAAACGTTAACCGTATTTTTTGAGAGGAAAAAAACAATTTTTATTATTCTTTGAAAACTGCTAATTTTTTACATAGAATATTAAAAACTTGAATTTTATTATTTTACTATAATCTAAATATACTTTATGTGGCATTACCAATTATATTTTTAAAAAAAATAATTTTATTAAAAAATAATCATTTTAAATTTCATTACAATTTTTAAATAAATATATATAATTATTTATTTTTTCTTTTTGAAATCATTTTTTGAAGTATAATTTTTAACTCGAAATATAATATATTCTTTCTTTCTAGAAAAATTTAGTACATATTCCCTTAAAAATAAGAATAAATATTAATACTTATAACTAGAACAATTCCTTTGTTCATTGAGAAAAAGTTTTTATTTTTTCGATTGTTTTTTATAAAATTTTGTTAAATTTATTGTATTAAACATGTACTTAAGAAAGACTTATTGAATTGAATATTTATTGAAGACTTTTTCTTATTGAAGACTTATTATTATTTTTTTATTGAATAAGCGATACATTTATTTTTAACGTTAAAGGATTTAATAAAAAATTTATAATTTTTGTAATTCATGGTAAGAAAAAAAAAATCTATTAGTAATTTTATATGATAGCAGTGAAAGGCTAAAGGTCCGTTATTGTATATTTTTTGGCATTTTAGGAAGAAGCGATATGAAAACTTTTCCCATTGTTTATGTTTTGGTCGCTTGAAAATTATTACTGTAAGCCCCAAATGAAATTAACATAAATTTTTTCCAGACTATGATTCCTTTTTTAAACCTTCTTTAGAACAAAAATGAATAGGTAAGTTTAAAATTCATGTAAATAAAAAAATCCATTTACAGAAAAAAAATATAAAAAAATATTGTAAATTGCTTAAATCCTCCTTGAAATTATAAATATCTTGAATTTAGAGAAAGGATTTTTAATGAAATGGGCTTTTTAATTACATTAATTTACTAACTTTTATTACAATTTAAGTGTTTTGTAATAATGAATGTATACCATTTATAATAGTAAACGTTTTATTTATATAAACTGTTTTTTATTTTATTTTTATTTCAATGTTCATTTTAAATTTAATATCTTAGTTTAATCACTTACTTCTTAAAAACTGGATTCAAAATAGTTTAAATAGTCTTAAGAATTTTGAATTTTAAAAAAATCGTGTTTAAATTTTCTGACTAGTTTATAGCAAATGTCTAGTCTAATAAAGTAAATAACTTTTTTTCCCCCTAAACTTTTAAGCAATACTTGGAAGTAAGTAATAATTGTTTAGGAAATTTTATTCTTAAATATACGTTTTTAAGTAATAAAAATACATTTGGATATTTTTATTAATTAAACTTCAAAATATTAAGCAAATAATTTTTTTAAAAAAGCTTATAATACAGAATATAAATAGAAATAAAAATTATACTTTCAAAATGTTAATTATATTTATTTTTTATTTGCATTACAAAAATATTTTTTCATGCAGCATTATATTTATTTTTAAAATAGTTTATATACATTAAGGAAAAAAAAACTGTTTTGAATGCAATACATAGATGGCGCTGTTTTTTTATTTTTTACTTTAGACGTGTTTTCGAGTCCTGCGGATAGATGGCAGAAAATATAAAGTGTAGAGTCTTGTAGGGTTGCCTTTCTTTTAACTTTGATAGAATTTCGCCAATTTACACAGACTGACAGTCGATACGGCTTTTGTCCAGGCATAACCAATTGAGGACACTCCTCTAAGCACTGCGGCGACAATATCCTCCCCCCTCTCCCTTCAGCTTACTATAGTCAAGCAAATCTATCATTCATGTGTGGCAATGGTCTGCACTATTTATTCTAGCATAAAGTGTGACAAAAATAAAAAAAATTTCTACTGCATATTGCTTTAACCAATTAAATAGCGGAGTAGTTATTTAAAACCATAATTGCGTTATTGAGTTTTATTTCAAAACTAAATTCTTTAAATAGCAAATTAGACAAAATTAAACATTAAATTTCTCTGTTTCAATCTTTCTTTACACTACATTCGTCACATAATTCAATTCAAGTGTTAATAAAAATAGCATCGTATTTAAAGCTGGAAAAAATACAAAAGTTACAGCAGGATTAAAAAAAAGTCACCGATTTTTTCTTCTACGAAGTCGATATAAGATTTAACTAAAAATGCATTGTGTGAAAAATTACTCATTTTCCAGTAATGTTCCCTAGTTGCAGAAAAATGAAAGAAACATAACAATACAAAATAATAAGCACACATTTAATCATTTTCAAATGTCATTTGCAAAATGTTTCTTATACATGAATTAAAAACATTGTTTTTTTCTCACAAGGGGTTTTGGGTTAACAAATTTTAAAATTGTGCTATGTTTTAAATCTTAGGAACTAATAACAGAAATATGGCTGAATTATGAAAATAACGGTAAGAGAACCGAAATTTTATCTGTTTGTCCCATAAACTGTTGGTATAGTTTTAAATTTACGGTCAATTTGCAAATCAATATTTTAGAAAAGGCATAACTATTTAGACGAAATTGAATGATTATGTAATTAGAACTAAGTGGAGCTCTTTTAACCATAAACTGGCGAAAAATGAAATAGTATTTCATTCTGCCGAATCGACTTGGCAATTTTCATAGTACAAAACGAATCCAATTTTCATACCTCCTTTTTAAAGAGTGCAGTTCTTTTAGAATTAATTTATTGAAATCTGGTTAAAGTTTGACGTTAATTTAAAAAAAAATCAAAAACAGATCATAGTTCGTAAACATGCAAATATTTAAATATATTAAATGTTTTTCAGATAGTCACGATAATTTATACCTTGACTGCAGCAGATAAATTTTTATCAATTGATCAGCTTCTACAGTCCCTTTTTAAAGACGATTTTAAGTATTAATCATACGCTTACTGATAATAGTTGTTCGACACAATTTATTTTTATGTATTCTTGTTTTCTACATGGAGGCACCGTCACCTGTTCGCTACGCTCGATAATCCCTGTAGTTGATTCTCGTTCATCAAGTTTGAAATAATTAAAGATCAAGTACAAATCGTTTTCTTCCACTTTTTTAAATAAAAATTACGATTGGATTGCCAGCAGTTGTATTTTAAGGTTTTCTAAGTCTTGACAAATGAAAAACAAGGAAAAACGGTCTCGTCGAGAGTTATTACGCATTGAAGATGTTCTGTGGAAAAAGCAGTTTATGCCCACGCGCAAAATCGTTTTTTTTTTTCTCTCAGAACTAGAGGCATTGGGTACAAACCTTTCTCAACAATGTTCTTAAAAGTTGTTTTTTTTCCTGAAAAGTCGATTAAAAATTATTTGTTTAATATAAAATTATTATACTTTTATTTAAATTCATTATATTAACTTGTTAATTGTAACAAAATAAAAAGAATAGCTGGATTTGAATAATAAATAACAGTGCTTAAAAATATTACTTTTAGAAAGGCAGAATGCGCGACACAATAAGAAGAATTAATAAATTAGAAGTAATTTTTTCTTGTTAACAGATCATATAGGAAACAATTCTTATTTCTCTTTATTCTACCTATATTTTCAAATGTCGGTATGAAATGTCGAAGTTTTATATTTGGCAACGCCTAATCTTTTTCTATATAATATTTTTTTCTTTATTTTTATTATTTTTAGTATTAAGTCAAGAGGGATATTATGAAAATCGCGTAAATGAAAAATTTTCTACTGAAAAATTCACTAATCTTTTTCTATATAATATTTTTTTCTTTATTTTTGTTATTTTTAATATTAAGTCAAGAAGGATATTATGAAAATCGCGTAAATGAAAAATTTTTCCACAACAATCGATAAATATTTATTAGTTAAAGAAAAAATTAAAAAGAACCTTTTAAATTGTAATAACTTTCAAACAAATAAGAGTTTCTAAAAGGAAATAAAGACTATGTTACGGTTATAAACTAAATTTGGCTCTATCAGCATACCAAATTTAACTTCTGCAGCTGAATTCTTGCGGCCATAGAGCGGCCCACGTGTTATTTTTCTAACAAGTTTAAGAGTAAAAATAATCTTGACTTAAATTTAGAATTATTTTTTAATTCCATTGTAATCTCCGTTCAATCTCCTACATATCTTCGTAATGTGAAGTTTCTAAATCTAACAGTGTTTGATAAAATGTAACGTTAAGATGTAAACCCCGAAACAGTGGCGGTGTCAGGGACATTTTCAGTCTTCTGACAGAGAAGGAAATTTGTTAATTGTATCTGCTCGTTTCACGTTAATTTAGCAATGCAGTTTATTTTTCCAACTTAACTTCAATTTCATAAAAAGAAATTTTTAGGAATGGTCAATGTTAATGTCATTATTCTAGGTTCTCATGCGTTCGCACTTTTCGATTAGACCAATTTAATCGAAAACTTCAACACTATTATCTTAAGTAAAGAATTCTTAGAGTCATGAAAAAAATCATGATAGCATCTCGAAAATCAAAAAGATCTCGAAATGATATAATAAAAAATAAAGAAGATAATTTTTGAAATTCTTAGAATTCATTGTTTTACAGACTGAATTTTTTCTTTTTCTTTTCACCAGAGCGTATTTTTAATAGTGTTACATTAAATTACTTTAAAGCATTTTATAATCTTTTTATAGTTAACTTATACACAACTATTGTTCTCCTTTTTGGCAGCAATTATTATATAAATATTAATACTGAAGAAACAAAAGAATTTTGTATTGTTCTACGAAACGTATATTGGCTGGAATTAATTATCAATTTGGCCCATTGACTGACAAAAGGATAAAAATTAATTTAGACACCTTTTGTAATTTATGACGACCTTATAAGAATCTATCCAAGAAAAAAAATGATCAATGGGTATCCAGTGATTGGAATAGTGCATTTACAATTCTCTCATGTTATTAAACTAATAGTATTCTTTGACTTTTATTAATCATTTTATTAACAAAATTGTAATTGTATAGTATATTTTTTCTCTCTTAATAACACATACTTTTTTTAATTTTTTATTTTAATAATCTTTTTTATTTGGATTAATTCTGTTTTTAGAAAACAGTTTAAACCAATCTTTCAATAAAATTTTATATCAATAATATCTGATATCTAGTAACTTATTCTTAGTTTATTTACAGTTAAATATAATAAATTTCGCAATTATAGTAGGAATAACGAAGTTTAACTAATACGACATAGTTAAATTAAATTTTTACTCTTTATTTTATTTTATTTTATAACCGTCGTTGAACAGCCGACTCAATTTCATGGGTTTACGACTACTAATGTTCAACTCCGTAGCCTTGTAATTTTGAACCAATCCAGAAGACAAGGAAACTCCTGGATTAGTACCCCCAGAGGTATTGATTTGTTATGGGAACATGGAGGACTTTGAGACTCGACAGATTTAACGTGCATCAGTCACCATTTACTACACGGGGAGTCTTCGGCCGGCGAGGATCGAACCCACGACCTCTTGGACATGGGCCCAGCACCCTACCGACCAGGCTATCCCGGCCTTTTTACTCTTTATTTTGTAAAAAAAAAAAAAATGTTTTGATATTCATATTTTTTGTAGAATATTTATTTTAAACAACTTGTAATTCAACGTTGAGTAATTTACGCTGAGTAATTTTTTTGCCGTATTGACTTATTCATTCTTTATTTGACTTAGCTCAAATAAATTTCCCCATATAATCAATTTCGAACAGTCCGGTAAACATATCTTAATAGAAAATTAAAGGATTTAAGTTTGCTATTCAGAATTTTAGCACTTTAATCTTTACACTACTATAACAAACCTTAAATGAAAATATTGTTTCGAATTATTTTCGTAAAAACAAAAACAAAGTTTACTCACTGTCCCTTCCTTACACAGGGGGGTTGCTCTCCCAGGAGCGACCCATCATAATAATTAATTATCGAATTAGTGCTGTTTTAAATAGTTTCCTATAAAATTATAATAATTTGAATTATTATTAGTAATGATTGCACTAAAATTAGTAGTTTGTAATGCAAGCACTTTTGTACGTTTTTTTTATTTTTACTGCATATATTAAATGTAAATTCAATATCAAAAAGAGAATCATAAGAATTTTAATGATCAATTTTATGCAATAGAATTTCAGGAATAAAAAGGAGTTTGTAAGTGTATTTGTGTGCCCTTCATGATATTAAAATATTTGTTAGTAAAAGAAGTAAAGACCTTTATTTTAGAATTAAGAAGTTAAAGTTTACTTTGAGGGGGCGAGTAGGTGATGGAATGTAGCTGTTTCAAAAAATGATCCTTTTCCTCTCTTTGTTAGTGCATGGTAACTTGAGAAGTTAACGATGTCCGGTTATGCGTTTCTCCCATCCCACCCTGTTGGGGGTCAGAGTTCTTGAGGACTTTTCCAATATTTTGTTATTTTTTTATGTTTTGAATCGATCTCCCCTATCATCAATTTCAGTTTTAATTTATTTCCTTATATTGCTGACGATTATTATTATTTAACATTTTCATAAGACCACTATTATGTTCAATTGTTCGCAATAAGTTTTTCATTGAACTGTTTATTTTTTTTCCTAAAAAAATAAATAAGCAAAAATATAACAGAAAAACGCAAAATTCTCATATTTCGCAGATTGCGAAAAGCAATACACCGTAAAAGTCATTTACAGATCAAAATTCTGTTTCTAAAATGTATCTAACAAAAATCTTTCAACAGGATGTGAGAAATTAGAAAAGTAAATGAAAAATAAATATATTAATAAACTCTAATTATTAAAAAAAAATTTTTGATTTAATATCAAGGTCTTATTTGATTAGTAATATAACTTGTTAAAAATGGAGAGAGAAAATTAACGGTAATTAAATTGCTAAATCTTCTTATTTCGCATCTTCATAAATTATTAAAATTCAATTCTTCTCTCATCTGGACACAAATGCATTTAAAGTTAGATCTTTTGTAATTCATGCATTTAAATTTTTTAGTGTCTTAATATTTATGAGTTAACTCAGAAACTTCTAACTGTATTTCATTTCTTAAATTAGCAAAAAAGTTCAGAAGGAAAAAATAATTAATGTACTCTGTTTTTATTTAATTTTGAACCAATACAGAAAAATTTATAAGCGGGCAATGTTTAGGGAGGAAAACTCCTTAATTCTTTGAGTAGAGAAATAATAATACGTTACAATACCATGCGTTTCTTTCTAAATTAAAAAATCGTTAGGGCGTAGCCAACGGAGTTAAATTAATGCCGTATGCGCCATTGCCAACTTCAATCTACGTTTTATTATCTGTATTTTGTTCTGTAGAGCAAAAACTACAAGATTTAGAAAAATCAAATTACAATGAACTGTAGAGAAGTGTACAGAGATTACGATGGAATGAAGAAAATGTATAATCGATAATTTGTTTGAGAATTATTAACTCCTACACTTAGTGATAAAAAATATCGTATGAGCCGCTCTGCTGGACACAAAAATTCCTCTACAGAATTTAAATTTTGTTTTTCTGAGCAAAAGCAACAAGATTTTAAAATTTGAAATTACTATGGTTTATAGAAAGAAATACAGAGAAAATTTAACATTCGATAATAAGTATTATTAACTCTTATACTTGTAAGAAAAAATACTATATTTGGATGATCTGTAAGATGAGAAAATGCATGATCAAAACTACCAAAATATTGCTAAGTTTACCATAATTCTAGCTCTATGGAAACACCACAAAACTCGATAATTTTTACCAAAGTGTTTTGGTAATGTTTTAGGTTGACAATAAAATAAAATTTTATAATGTTTGTAAAATTTTGGTAAAATATGGTAAATAATCATGTTAGCTAAGAGCATTTTCTTCTTATAAGCCTTTATTCAATAAAATTAACTGTTCAGTTTTGTATTTTCTACTAAATGTGAGGTAATAAGAACTATATTTGTGAAAACCAGAATTTCTGTTAAACCCTTACAATTTGAATAGAAAATTTATCAAATAAATGGTTTAAATGCAGGATATATTTTAATTTTATTACCCAAGTTAATTTTTTTTCTTTTTTTTTTTTAAACCAGAAATGCCAATACAGTTCCGTAATTTTACCAAATTTTTTTCTTTGTATTTTCCACTTAAATGTAATTATGCAGTTAAAATTCGATGAGCTAAAAAATAATTTTTTTATGTAAACCTAAAACGAATTTTCTTTCGAATTCCAATTTATTTGAAAGTCATTGCTAATTTAAGTGCTCATTCGTGATTTTTTTCAGGTATATTTTTAAATATCGACTGTTTATTCATTTTTGCAGAAAATTTATTTTTTCGCCAGGAGATCTTTGTCTTTTTTTTAATTTTGTCCGCTCGCACTGAATTGTCAATTAAGAGTAGCGAAAGAGAGAGAGAGCGAGGGATTTGCATGTTGCAAGATATAAATCTTAACAGTTAAATTGACATTTTTAAAAATAAATAAATAAATAAACCTAGCAATAAAAAGTATTCTCAGTTTAAACTGTTAAAATTTTCGTCAACAAATAAAATAATTTCTTAGCAATTTTTCTTGTTTTATTATTGTAATACACAACCTGTATTCCTTAGGTCAAATCTTCTTTAAAGTGCAGAGGATAATTTTCAAGTTGAGGTAGTCCTCGAATTCGTTACGATTAGCATTTTAACAAAACATTCTTATATAACGCTACTTCACTTGTACATTTTAAAAGCAAAATGTTCAGCGTTTCAGTTTAAAATATTGCTTTTTAAAGGAAGAAAATAAAACAAGGATTTAAGTGAAACAATTACGCGGATAGGTGATCGGAAACGGGGGGAGTCAGAGACTCCCTGTTTTTCTTTTTTTTAATTTTCGCATGGAACAATTCCTTAACAGAAAGAGTTAATAATATATATTAATAATACATATTCATCTTATAGAGAAACAGGATGATTTTATTTTTCTGCACAGCAAGTTAAAACATTTATGTAAGCATTATTTCCAAGTGTAGAAGTATAAAAGTTTTTCTGAAAAAAAAAAGCATACAAATAAGTTTTGACATAATGCAATTATTTAATTTCGAGAGTTCGTTTATCGTTGGTAGTTAAATAAATGTTTTTGTTATTTAATTTATTTTTCCTTTATAACACCAGAAATTGTTTTTAACAATTTAAAAATAAATATTGATCTTAATTTGAGGATATCTTAATGTCTGAAATCACAGGACGCGTATTTTTAAAAAGAATCATTTAAGTGAACTTGTTTCCAATCCTTCAAGTTAAGGGAAAAAGAGAGGGGAAAGCGAACGCTAAGCACTTTAAACCCCCTCCCCCGATTCTAAGAAATAGTCTCTTCAACCAGGTGGTCCACTTACCCCAGACGCCAAAAGATTCAATGGTCGCCAAAAAATTTGAAAAAAAGGGGATAAATAATGGAAATGGTCAACTTCAAAAGAGGTCTCCTTTCTGTTTTATTGCAGGAATGCGATACACAACAGCCTCTAAGGACAAGTAAGTAAACTTTTATTCTTTAGCTCATGTTATATTTTCAGTACACTATTATTTATTAATTTTTCACAAATAGTTTGAATGAAATGAATTATAAGTTCCATTAATCCTAACAATAGAAAAATGATTTTCTATATCTATTTAAATCAAATGCTTCTTTATTTTTTTAAAAAGTTTTTAATTTAATAATTATTTAAATTAATTTACTTACTTAGTTTAATTACCTTATTTAATTTATTAAAAAAATCGGTAGTCATTTTTTACCAGGACTAATTATTGACGGCGCGTTTCTAAGTTTGTTTTTGTTGTTTTGTAATTGCTTTTTATTAATGTCATTATTATTATTTTTTTTTTTGCATGGATGGAAATACTGCAAGAAAAATCTTTTGGAAGAAAGGTCAAGATAAAAGGTAAGAACATCTCAAATCTTTATATTAAGGGTAAAATTTAGGATTAAATTTTTAATAATATTAGGAAATAACTTTACTGTTATTGAAGTATGTTTTTTAAAACATTTTTAAATTTTTTAAATAAATAACGCATAATTTAATCTGCAAAAGCATTTTCTTAAAATGTCTTTTAAAATTTTTTTCTTATTTTTGAAAAACTTTATATTTATAACGAATGTTACATTTATAATGAAGGGTAAAAAAATTTTTTTGGCCCATATCTTTGTGTACAAAAGGGACAGGAAATTTGATTTTAAGTAAACAGAAATGCAGGAACTGTCAGGGACGACGTAATTTTCGGCCAAAACATGAAAAAAATCTTGCAGTAAAACTGAAATATAATTCATTCTGAAATTCACGTTAACACTATGTAGCCAATGAGGTTAAAAGTAATTAAGATAAACTTCTACTTTATTATCCCATAAAAGAAATCTACTGCAACATATTTGCATTTTTTAAAATTATTTAAAATAAGAATATTTTTTTGTGGAAATAAATTCAAAGTTCTTTTTAAGTATAGAAATATTTGCAGCATAATATTTTTTCTTTCTTCATAGAATTAAGTTTTCTGTTTCTAGCTCTTTTTCCAGTTCTTGTGCAAATTTTACTATTTATCTAATCTTATTTATCTTTTTCTTAATATATTATTTCATTCTCTATCTTAAGATTTATAAGGTTGTTTATTTTAAATCTCTTCCTGTTGAACTTTCACCTATTGAAATTTTATTTTTAAAAAAGCATTATGCTTGACATATTTTCCGTAAAAAAAAATGATTTTAATTGACTGTTGAATATATATATATTTCTGATGATTACTATGTAGCGCAAAAAATTAATCTAAATATTTTTTGAAATTATAATGGAAAAGGCAAGGAATTTTATTTCTAAAATTAAGGATAACCCGGATAATAGTAATATATAGGACTATTTTAGTAACTTTAATTTGAATAGACTTCTATGTCTGTTTTGCCGGATTTTTTTTCATTCATATCTTATTCCTTTTCTAAATTTGAATTAGAGAACAAAATTTAAAAAAGAAAATTTTTCATTTTAATACTACGTCATGTTATAAAAAAACTATAACTTATTATTTTCTTAATGATTGTCATTCATAATATTTGATTAATTTGATAATGTAATTTTATTATAAATATTAGGCAGCATTTATCTAAACACACATTTTACCCCATTTTAGAAAAAGATGCATAATAAGTTAAGACTTTAAATTCGATTTTTTACTTTAGATATAAACTTGTCCTCTAAATTTACCCTTTCAATTCTGAACTATATTTTATAGCATTCGCCTAGTGTAATTATTTTAAAGGCAAGATCATCAGTTGTTAATACTAGTTTACGATAAGCATTGAGCATACACAAAGTAGATGGTAAACATTAAACTTATTGTCAGATATATTGTATAGAAAATAGTTAGAAGCAGTTTTTTATTTTTTTCTCAATTCATTGTTCTTACTTTGTTGATTTTTTACTGTTTTTTCTATGGTTATATTCTTATTATTTTCTTTTTCTTTCATGAAAAGTCTGGAGAGACTGAAAATGGCAGTCAACAGAAAAGAAGGTAAGAACATGTTAAAACTACATTTTAACTTAGTGGCATCCATTTTATATTCTATAATTTGTGGTATTCTTTGTATTATTGAAATATTTTATGATTATTAGTAAATAATTGTTTATAATTTAAAAGAAAATATTTTTTTGAATCATTAACATTTTTTAATCAAAATACTTATTTCTGATTGGCAAAAGTACTTTAGTAAAAAATTTGCACGTATATTTTTGACTTTTGTAAATATTGACCACATACTAGACTAACAAACATACCATACACATACTAGACTGAAATTGAAAATTTTAAATTTACTAGAATTTCTTTTGAGGTGGGAAACATTTTTTTAGTCAAATGATTTAATTTTATCATAACTTATCTAATTTTACCTAATTCTAAAATAAGTAATCTAAATTTCCCATTTCAATTTTGAATTATATTTTATAGTATTAGCCAATGGTAATTATTTTATAAGAAAGATCTTCAGTAGTTAATAATAATTTCCGATAAGCATTGTGCATGTACGAGATAGCTGATAAACATAAACTTATTGTATAGAAATGAGTTCTAAGCAGTTTTTTTTTTTTTTTTTCAATTTAATGTTTTTATTTTGTAGATTTATAACAGTTTTTTCCACTTTCATATTCTAATTATTTTTCTTTCTTTCATGAAAAGTCCAGAAATTCTGAAAGTGTCAATGAACTAGAATGGTTGAGTACTAGAACTAGAATGAACGAGAATCAACAGAAAAGGTAAGAACATGATAAAACTACATTTTAACTCAGTAGCATTTTATATTCTATAATTTGTGGAATCTATTTTACAAATTCATAGCAAAATTAGAATGCAATTTTAATAATTTCCTCGACTGTAATTTGTATTATTAAAATATTTTCAGATTATCAATAAATAATTTTTTATGATTTTAAAGGAAAATTTTTATAAGGAAATATTTTTTTTTTTAAATCGAAATTTTTTAATCAAAATACCTGTTTTTGATTTTCAAAAGTACTTTCCTAAAATCTTAGCTTTTTAGCCACCTAAATTTATTACTTTTTTAAAAAAGTTTAAAAATTTTTGTTTTAACTTGTAATTTTTGTTTTGCTTGTTTTTTTAAAAATTATGCCTATACTAGAATTACTTGTATTTGTTGAGGGAAATTTCTTTTTTAGTCAAATGATTTGATTTTATCATAGCTTACATGTCATTTTAAAGTAAATTTCTTTTTACAATTTTTAAATATTAAAAATTTAAAAGTAAAAATTTATTGTAAAATAAATTTAAAAATTATTGCATAATTGTTATTAAGTGCTATGTACTGTTATAATGTTTTATATATATATATATATATATACACTGGTTTTCAACTTGTTTTATGTATAGAAAAAATTTAAATATTTTAAAAAAC
Organism: Parasteatoda tepidariorum; assembly: GCF_982258835.1. Taxonomy (NCBI): domain Eukaryota; kingdom Metazoa; phylum Arthropoda; class Arachnida; order Araneae; family Theridiidae; genus Parasteatoda; species Parasteatoda tepidariorum. The sequence goes on along the minus strand of NC_141756.1, from coordinate 109,032,083 downwards.
CGTTTGGTTTAAACCAATCTCTCTTGATGGCATAAAATTTATATTCTTTAGTTAGTTTGTAAATTCATTACAAATTCAGAAGATCATTCCTCTTTATCGCATATTTTAATAACTTCTTTTATAATAATTGGTATATCATTTTTAGGTAATTAATACTTAATGGAGTATAATTTTGAAGGATCATATATTCTTTTAATTGATAGAAATTTTAATCAAATAACATATTTTCAGATTTTAAAAGTACTATTTTAAAAAATTTTACTTTATTTTTTACATTTTTAAAAATCTTTAGTTTGTTTATTTCCTTGAGGTTAAAATTGCTTTTAATTAAATAATTTAATTTTATATAAACTTAAAATATTTTCACATATTAATTTAAAGTAAAAAATTCGTTCATAGTTCTTAATCGTAAAAAAGTTAAAATTTGCTTAAATATTAAAAATATTAACATTACATTACATATTAATAGCTACAAACTATTTTGGTGAGAATGTATTCTTTCTAATTTAAAAAATATTAAAGCTTTGCTATCAAATTCCTTATTTAAAATGCATTTTTATGTTCAATTATTAAATAGATTGATCTGTAGTTACAAAATGCAACATATAAGCAATGTTAAGCGATATGTACCGCTTCAATTAGTTTTCTAACTTATCGAAGCATTTTAAAAGTTAACAGTTTATAACAGATGAGTTTAAAGTAATGAAGTTTGGTCACCACTTTTAACTTTTTTAAAGTCAATCATAGTTCTCTTTTAAACTAATTAATTGTTTCATAATACTGTAAAGAGAAGTTTTATCCAGGTTGTTTCGTTAATTCATAGGATATTATTCATAGTTGTTTTAATATTTGATGCTGCAATTTTTTCCATCCAAATGAATCCGCTATTTTACACATTTGCAATAGATGTTACGAAGTACAATGGAATTTTATAAATGTAATACTTAGTTTTATTACAAGCTGGAATATTCATTTTGTGCTATTATTACCTTTTGTTACAATCAGCTTAAATTTATTTTTGTGACAATCAATGCTCGCTAGTAAATAATTAAAAAAAAACAGGTGGTTTAAGCAACTTTATTAAATTCTATAACGTACTATGTTTATAAGAGAAAACAAAATTGTTGAAAATTATTGAATAGAATTTTTCTTCAAATATTTCCCTGGGATCAATAGAAGTATTTTGAATAGTTAGAATTAATTGATATTATAACTTAACCCAGAATTAAAATGCGTCAAAAATTAATTAGATATTTTGTTTCTGTACGTATTATTTAATAAATCTGTTGTAAAATAAATTGGTTACTTTTTTGCAGGAAAACTAGATTCATTGTGAAAGAGGATGCTTATAAAGAAGTTATTGTACAGTTACGTACTTGTTTGTATTTTGATTTGTTATATTGAAATAAAATAATATTCTTTTCTTAAGGTCATGTTTTATTTTAAATTTTATGCATTTTATTCTTATTAAAATTCCAGCTTTATTTATTTAAAATCACAGAAATTGATGTGTTATTTACAGGTAGCCAGTATATACATATTTTTTAAAATATTTATGATATGTCTTGTTTATCTATTATTGAATATGAATAATATTGAATAGAAAGTTAGCCAATATTAAATATGAATAATATTGAATAGAAAGTTAGCCTATATTAAATATGAATAATATTGAAAATAAAAATAATGACTGGGCTGTGGCTTTGTTTCTATCAAGAAAAGCTAATTGTAGGTTTAATATATATAATTATTTTCATTTTTTTTTCATAACCTAAATAACTTATACATTAATATATATAATTATTTTCATTTTTTTTCTTCATAACTTAAGTAACTTATACATTAAGTCGCAATATGTTTTATCTTAGAATAAAATTTTTATTTAATTTTACCTCATAATGTGTATAAAAAATGTAAACACTCAATTAAACACACAATGTTTTTATATGATTCTACTTTTAACTTATTGCATTTATAATTGATTAAAATGAAATAAAAAAGAAATCTATTTTATTATGTAAGAAGATTCATTGGATGATAATTTATTATAAATTAAGCAATATTTTGCATGTAATGGCAGTTATTGCTTTGTTACAATATAAAAAGTTAAAATGCATTAAATTACTATAACTGATATCAGCAAAGTAAGAGAAAACAATTTATGTTCCTTAAATAAAAATTGTTATCAACAACATGCAGCAAAAAGTCTTTGAAATTTAAGGAGAGCTCTAATAAATAAGTAAGTGACAAAAAAAATTGCCGATACACCTAACATAAAGGTGTGATACCGGCAAGGATGGCATTAAAATTTTCTATTGACCCAAGTGTGAGGTGAGTTAAGGGTGGTATATCAGCAAATAAGGCAAAGAAGTTCGCCTAAACATCTGATATAAAGGTGTGATACCGGCAAGGACGGCATTAAAACTTTCTATTGAACCGAGTTTGAGGTGAGTTAAGGGTGATACACCGGCAAATAAGGCAAAGAAGTTCGCCTAAGCACCTGAAATAAAGGTGCGGTACAGGCGAAAACGGCATAGACGTTTTCTAATCAGCCAACAGTTAAGGTGCCTTAACGGCAAGCGAGGCAACGACGTGTGCCAGTGAACATATTCAGCTGTTGATAAAAAGGCAAAAAAGACATAATAAAGGTTAAATAAAAGCCTTTACGGCAATTTTCTCTTTATTCTGTGAAAAAAAAATTTTTTCCCGGTATTTAACAGGCAAAAATGGCAAAGTAATCCAGAGGCATCAAACTAGTTCCGGTCCTTTAACGATTGCCGTCGCTTTGCCTGAAATGCCATGCACTGGCCCTCATTCTGGCCCAGATTTCACTTTATTAACGGAACCGATACGGCAATGAAAAGCCCGCCGTAATGGCACTTTAGGTGAGCCGACATTGTCCCTTCACTAGCCCAGAAGTCGTGTGCTTGTTGGGGTGCATCTTTTTTTGTTAAAGAACGCATAATGGAATAATAATGAAAAAAAAAAATAAATAAAATGACGGGGAGGGGTTCGAATTTCGAAGTCGTCTAACTCCCTTTAATATCAAGTTATAATTTTCAAACCCGGACCCTAAGCAGGGGTCAATGGTCTTAACATGTTAGTTGAAGGAAATTTTTATAGGTGAAATAGGGGGTGCATAGGAGCCCTCAAAGGCCTATTGCATAGCTGTCCGTGGGAGTACTTTTGAAGCGAAATTGTGGCAGGGTTCTCGTGTTCGAGTGGCATGGAGGTCGAGATATCGGACTAGTAGCTGACGGCTGGGGCGAGGGGGCCCAGGTTCAAATCCCAGCTTCAGCAACTTTTGAAAAAAATTTCTTTTTTTTTTCTTCCGCTTATTTTGCTTTATATAATTTTTTAAATGATCTTTTCTATATTTAAGAGGGTCTTAAATATAGAAAATAATTTTTTTAAATTGGGAAAATATCGAATAAGGGGGGTAAAAACTGGAAAAATCTCGGAAAATTGATGTATTTCCATTGTTTCAAATTATTTTTGCAATATATTCGACAGTTTATCATGCATAAGATCGCCTACAAGTAGAATCGTACATTTTTTTTGTTAAAGAACGCATAATGGAATAATAATGAAAAAAAATATAAAAAATAAAATAAAATAGCGGGGTGGGGTTCGAATTTCGAAGTCGTCGAACTCCCTTTAATATCCAGTTATAATTTTCAAACTCGTTCCCTAAGTAGGGGTCAATGGTCCTAACATGTTAACAGAAGGAAATATTTATAGGTGAATTAGGGGGTGCAGGGGGGCCCTCAAAGGTCTAATGCATAGCTGACCGTCAGAGGACTTTTGAAGCGAAATTGTGGCAGGCTTCTCGTGTTCGTGTGGCATGGTGGTCAAGATACCGGAATAGTAGCTGACGGCTTGGGCGAGGGGTCCCAGGGTCGAATCCCAGCTTCAGCAACTTTTCAAAAACATTTCTTTTTTTTTCTTCCGCTAATTTTGCTTTATATAATTTTTTAAATGAGCTTTTCTATATTTTAGAGGGTCTTAAATATAGAAAATAATTTTTTTAAACAGGGAAAATATCGAATAATGGGTAAAAAGTGGAAAAATCCCTGAAAACTGATTTATTTCCATTGTTTCAAATTATTTTTACAATATATTCGACAGTTTATCATGCATAAGATCTCCTACAAGTAGAATCGTGCATTTTTTTTTGTTAAAGAACGCACAATGGAATAATAATGAAAAAAAATATAAAAAATAAAATAAAATGGCGGGGTGGGGTTCGAATTTCGAAGTCGTCTAAGTCCCTTTAATATCAAGTTATAGTTTTCAAACTCGGACCCTAAGTACGGGTCAATGGTCCTAACATGTTAGCTGCAGGAAATTTTTATAGGTGAATTAGGGGGTGCAAGGGGGCCCTGAAAGGTCTATTGCATAGCTGTCCGTGAGAGGACTTTTGAAGCGAAATTGTGTCAGGCTTCTTGTGTTCGACTGGTGTGGTGGTCAAGACACCGGACTAGTAGCTGACAACTGGGGCAAGGGACCCAGTTTCGAATCCCAGCTACAGCAACTTTTCAAAAAAATTTCTTTTTTTTCTTTCTTCCGCTTATTTTGCTTTATATTATTTTTAAAATGAGTTTTTCCATATTTTTGAGAGTCTTAAATATAGAAAATAATTTTTTTAAATCGGAAAAATATCGAATAATGGGTAAAAACTGGAAAAATCCCGGAAAATTGATTTATTTCTATTGTTTTAAATTATTTTTACAAAAAATTCGACAGTTTATCATGCATAAGGTCTCCTACAAGTAGAATCGTGCATTTTTTTTTGTTAAAGAACGCATAAAGGAATAATAATGAAAAAATAAAATAAAAATTAAAATAAAATGACGGGGAGGGGTTCGAATTTCGAAGTTGTCTAACTCCCTTTAATATCAAATTATAATTTTCATACTCGGACCTTAAGAAGGGGTCAATGGTCTTAACATGTTAGTTGAAGGAAATTTTTATAGGTGAATTAGGGGGTGCAGGGGTCCCTCAAAGATCTATTGCATAGCTGTCCGTGGGAGTACTTTTGAAGCGAAAATGTGGTAGGCTTCTCGTGTTCGACTGGCATGGTGGTCAAGATACCGGACAAGTAGTTGACGGCTGGGGCGAGGGGGCGCAGGTTCGAATCCCAGCTACAGCAACTTGTCAAAAAAAATTCTTTTTTTTTCTTCCGCTTATTTTGCTTTATATTATTTTTTAAATGGGCTTTTCTATATTTAAGAGGGTCTTAAATATAGAAAATAATTTTTTTAAATTGGGAAAATATCGAATAATGGATAAAAACTGGAAAAATCCCGGAAAATTGATTTATTTCCATTGTTTCAAATCATTTTTGCAATATATTCGACAGTTTATCATGCATAAGATCGCCTACAAGTAGAATCGTACATTTTTTTTGTTAAAGAACGCATAATGGAATAATAATGAAAAAAAAAATGAAAAATAAAATAAAATGGCGGGGAGGGGTTCGAATTTCGAAGTCTTCTAACTCCCTTCAATATCAAGTTATAATTTTCAAACTCGGATCCTAAGTAGGGGTCAATGGTCCTAACATGTAAGATGAAGGAAATTTTTATAGGTGAATTAGGGGGTGCAAGGGGGCCCTGAAAGGTTTATTGCATAGCTGTCCGTGAGAGGACTTTTGAAGCGAAATTGTGGCAGGCTTCTCGTGTTCGAGTGGCATGGAGGTTAAGATAACGGACTAGTAGCTGACGTCTGTGGAGAGGGGACCCAGGTTCAAATCCCAGCTTCAGCAACTTTTCAAAAAAATTTCTTTTTTTTTCTTCCGCTTATTTTGCTTTATATTAATTTTTAAATGAGCTTTTCTATATTTTTGAGGGTCTTAAAAATAGAAAATAATTTTTTTAAATCGGGAAAATATCGAATAATGGGAAAAAACTGGAAAAATCCCGGAAAATATATTTATTTCCATTGCTTTAAATTATTTTTACAATATATGCGACAGTTTATCATGCATAAGATCTCTTACAAGTAGAATCGTGCATTTTTTTTTGTTAAAGAACGCATAATGGAATAATAATGAAAAAATAAAAAGAAAAAATAGAATAAAATGGCGGGGCGGGATTTTGAATTTCGAAGTCGTCTAACTCCCTTTAATATCAAGTTATAATTTTCAAACTCGGACCCTAAGTAGGGATCAATGGTTTTAACATGTTAGCTGAAGGAAATTTTTATAGGTGAATTAGGGGGTGCAGGGGGGCCCTCAAAGGTCTATTGCATAGGGAGGTTTTTGAAGCTAAATTGTGGCAGGCTTCTCGTGTTCGAGTGGCATGGTGCTCAAGATACCGGACTAGTAACTGACGGATGCGGCGAGGGGGCCCAGGATCGAATCCCAGCTTCAGCAACTTTTCAAAACTATTTCTTTTTTTTTTCTTCCGCTTATTTTGCTTTATATTATTTTTTAAATGAGCTTTTCTATATTTTAGAGGGTCTTAAATATAGAAAATAATTTTTTTAAATAGGGAAAATATCGAGTAATGGGTAAAAACTGGAAAAACCCTGAAAATTGATTTATTTCCATTGTTTCAAATTATTTTTACAATATATTCGACAGTTTATCATGCATAAGAACTCCTACAAGTTGAATCGTGCATCTTTTTTTTGTTAAAGAACGCACAAAGGAATAATAATGAAAAAAAATATAAAAAATAAAATAAAATGGAGGGATGGGTTTCGAATTTCGAAGTCGTCTAACTCCCTTTAATATCAAGTTATAATTTTCAAACTCGGACCCTAAGTAGGGGTCAATGGTCCTAACATGTTAGCAGAAGGAAATATTTATAGGTGAAATAGGGGGAGCAGGGGGGCCCTCAAAAGTCTATTGCATAGCTGACCGTGGGAGGACTTTTGAATCGAAATTGTGGCAGGCTTCTCGTGTTCGAGTGGCATGGAGGTCAAGATACCGGACTAGTATCTGACGGCTGTGGCGAGGGGGCCCAGGTTCAAATCCCAGCTTCAGCAACTTTTCAAAAAAATTTCTTTTTTTTTCCGCTTATTTTGCTTTATATTATTTTTTAAATGAGCTTTTCTATAATTTCGAGGGTCTTAAATAAAGAAAATAATTTTTTAAATAGGGAAAATATCGAAAAATGGGAAAAAACTGGAAAAATCCCGGAAAAGTTATTCATTTCCATTGTTTTAAATTATTTTTACAATATATTCGACAGTTTATCATGCAGAAGATCTCCTACAAGTGGAATCGTTTATCTTTTTTTGTTAAAGAACGCATAATGGAATAATAATGAAAAAAGAAATATATAAAATGACGGGGAGGGGTTCGAATTTCGAAGTCGTCTAACTCCCTTTAATATCAAGTTATAATTTTCAAACCCGGACCCTAAGCAGGGGTCAGTGGTCTTAACATGTTAGTTGAAGGAAATTTTTATAGGTGAAATAGGGGGTGCATAGGAGCCCTCAAAGGTCTATTGCATAGCTGTCCGTGGGAGTACTTTTGAAGCGAAATTGTGGCAGGGTTCTCGTGTTCGAGTGGCATGGAGGTCGAGATATCGGACTAGTAGCTGAAGGCTGGGGCGAGGGGGCCCAGGGTCGAATCCCAGCTTCAGCAACTTTTCAAAAACATTTCTTTTTTTTTTCTTCCGCTAATTTTGCTTCATATAATTTTTTAAATGAGCTTTTCTATATTTTAGAGGGTCTTAAATATTGAAAATAATTTTTTTAAACAGGGAAAATATCGAATAATGTGTAAAAAGTGGAAAAATCCCTGAAAACTGATTTATTTCCATTGTTTCAAATTATTTTTACAATATATTCGACAGTTTATCATGCATAAGATCTCCTACAAGTAGAATCATGCATTTTTTTTTTGTTAAAGAACGCACAATGGAATAATAATGAAAAAAAATATAAAAAATAAAATAAAATGGCGGGTAGGGGTTCGAATTTCGAAGTCGTCGAACTCCCTTTAATATCCAGTTATAATTTTCAAACTCGTTCCCTAAGTAGGGGTCAATGGTCCTAACATGTTAACAGAAGGAAATATTTATAGGTGAATTAGGGGGTGCAGGGGGGCCCTCAAAGGTCTAATGCATAGCTGACCGTCAAAGGACTTTTGAAGCGAAATTGTGGCAGGCCTTTCGGGTTCGAGTGGCATGGTGGTCAAGATACCGGACTAGTAGCTGACGGCTGGGGTGAGGGAGCCCAGGTTCCAGTCCTTCAGCAACTTTTCAAAAAAATTTCTTTTTTTTTCTTCCGCTTATTTTGCTTTATATTATTTTTTAAATGAGCTTTTCTATATTTTAGAGGGTGTTAAATATAGAAAATAATTTTTTTAAATTGGTAAAATATCGAACAATGGGTAAAAATTGATAAATATCCCGGAAAATTGATTTATTTCCATTGTTTTAAACTATTTTTACAATATATTCGACAGTTTGTCATGCATAAGATCTCCTACAAGTAGAATCGTGCATCTTTTTTTGTTAAAGAACGCATAATGGAATAATAATGAAAAAAATATAATAAAAAATAGTATAAAATGGCGGGGAGGGATTCGAATTTCGAAGTCGTCTAACTCCCTTTAATATCAAGTTATAATTTTCAAACTCGGACCCTAAGTACGGGTCAATGGTCCTAACATGTTAGCTGACGGAAATTTTTATAGGTTAATTAGGGGTTGCAGGGGGGCCCTGAAAGTTCTATTGCATAGCTGTCCGTGAGAGGACTTTTGAAGCGAAATTGTGTCAGTCTTCTCGTGTTCGACTGGTGTGGTGGTCAAGACACCGGACTAGTAGCTGACAACTGGGGCAAGGGACCCAGTTTCGAATCCCAGCTACAGCAACTTTTCAAAAAAATTTCTTTTTTTTCTTTCTTCCGCTTATTTTGCTTTATATTATTTTTTAAATGAGCTTTTCCATATTTTTGAGAGTCTTAAATATAGAAAATAATTTTTTTAAATCGGAAAAATATCGAATAATGGGTAAAAACTGGAAAAATCCCGGAAAATTGATTTATTTCTATTGTTTTAAATTATTTTTACAAAAAATTCGACAGTTTATCATGCATAAGGTCTCCTACAAGTAGAATCGTGCATTTTTTTTTGGTAAAGAACGCATAATGGAATAATAATGAAAAAATAAAATAAAAAATAAAATAAAATGACGGGGAGGGGTTCGAATTTCGAAGTTGTCTAACTCCCTTTAATATCAAATTATAATTTTCAAACTCGGACCTTAAGAAGGGGTCAATGGTCTTAACATGTTAGTTGAAGGAAATTTTTATAGGTGAATTAGGGGGTGCAGGGGTCCCTCAAAGATCTATTGCATAGCTGTCCGTGGGAGTACTTTTGAAGCGAAATTGTGGTAGGCTTCTCGTGTTCGACTGGCATGGTGGTTAAGATACCGGACAAGTAGTTGACGGCTGGGGCGAGGGGGCCCAGGTTCGAATCCCAGCTACAGCAACTTGTCAAAAAAAATTCTTTTTTTTTCTTCCGCTTATTTTGCTTTATATTATTTTTTAAATGGGCTTTTCTATATTTTTGAGGGTCTTAAAAATAGAAAATAATTTTTTTAAATCAAATAATTTTTGAATCGAATAAATATCGAATAATGCGTAAAAACTGGAAAAATCCCGGAAAATAGATTTATTTCCATTGCTTTAAATTATTTTTACAATATATTCGACAGTTTATCATGCATAAGATCTCCTACAAGTGGAATCGTTTATCTTTTTTTGTTAAAGAACGCATAATGGAATAATAATGAAAAAAAAAAATAATATAAAATGACGGGGAGGGGTTCGAATTTCGAAGTCGTATAACTCCCTTTAATATTAAGTTATAAATTTCAAACCCGGACCCTAAGCAGGGGTCAATGGTCTTAACATGTTAGTTGAAGGAAATTTTTATAGGAGAAATAGGGGGTGCATAGGAGCCCTCAAAGATCTATTGCATAGCTGTCCGTGGGAGTACTTTTGAAGCGAAATTGTGGCAGGCTTCTCGTGTTCGAGTGGCATGGAGGTCGAGATATCGGACTAGTAGCTGACAGCTGGGGCGAGGGGGCCCAGGTTCGAATCCCAGCTTCAGCAACTTTTGAAAAAAATTTCTTTTTTTTTCTTCCGCTTATTTTGCTTTATATAATTTTATAAATGAGCTTTTCTATATTTAAGAGGGTCTTAAATATAGAAAATAATTTTTTTAAATTGGGAAAATATCGAATAATGGATAAAAACTGGAAAAATCCCGGAAAATTGATTTATTTCCATTGTTTCAAATCATTTTTGCAATATATTCGACAGTTTATCATGCATAAGATCGCCTACAAGTAGAATCGTACATTTTTTTTGTTAAAGAACGCATAATGGAATAATAATGAAAAAAAAAATGAAAAATAAAATAAAATGGCGGGGAGGGGTTCGAATTTCGAAGTCTTCTAACTCCCTTCAATATCAAGTTATAATTTTCAAACTCGGACCCTAAGTAGGGATCAATGGTTTTAACATGTTAGCAGAAGGAAATATTTATAGGTGAAATAGGGGGAGCAGGGGGGCCCTCAAAGGTCTATTGCATAGCTGACCGTGGGAGGACTTTTGAATCGAAATTGTGGCAGGCTTCTCGTGCTCGAGTGGCATGGAGGTCAAGATACCGGACTAGTAGCTGACGGCTGTGGCGAGGGGACCCAGGTTCAAATCCCAGCTTCAGCAACTTTTCAAAAAAATTTCTTTTTTTTTCGCTTATTTTGCTTTATATTATTTTTTAAATGAGCTTTTCTATAATTTCGAGGGTCTTAAATATAGAAAATAATTTTTTTAAATAGGGAAAATATCGAAAAATGGGAAAAAAATGGAAAAATCCCGGAAAAGTTATTCATTTCCATTGTTTTAAATTATTTTTACAATATATTCGACAGTTTATCATGCAGAAGATCTCCTACAAGTGGAATCGTTTATATTTTTTTGTTAAAGAACGCATAATGGAATAATAATGAAAAAAAAAATATATAAAATGACGGGGAGGGGTTCGAATTTCGAAGTCGTCTAACTCCCTTTAATATCAAGTTATAATTTTCAAACCCGGACCCTAAGCAGGGGCCAGTGGTCTTAACATGTTAGTTGAAGGAAATTTTTTTAGGTGAAATAGGGGGTGCATAGGAGCCCTCAAAGGTCTATTGCATAGCTGTCCGTGGGAGTACTTTTGAAGCGAAATTGTGGCAGGGTTCTCGTGTTCGAGTGGCATGGAGGTCGAGATATCGGACTAGTAGCTGACGGCTGGGGCGAGGGGGCCCAGGGTCGAATCCCAGCTTCAGCAACTTTTCAAAAACATTTCTTTTTTTTTCTTCCGCTAATTTTGCTTTATATAATTTTTTAAATGAGCTTTTCTATATTTTAGAGGGTCTTAAATATTGAAAATAATTTTTTTAAACAGGGAAAATATCGAATAATGTGTAAAAAGTGGAAAAATCCCTGAAAACTGATTTATTTCCATTGTTTCAAATTATTTTTACAATATATTCGACAGTTTATCATGCATAAGATCTCCTACAAGTAGAATCGTGCATTTTTTTTTTGTTAAAGAACGCACAATGGAATAATAATGAAAAAAAATATAAAAAATAAAATAAAATGGCGGGGTGGGGTTCGAATTTCGAAGTCGTCTAACTCCCTTTAATATCAAGTTATAATTTTCAAACTCGGACCCTAAGTACGGGTCAATGGTCCTAACATGTTAGCTGCAGGAAATTTTTATAGGTGAATTAGGGGGTGCATGGGGCCCTTAAAGTTCTATTGCATAGCTGACCGTGAGAGGACTTTTGAAGCGAAATTGTGGCAGGCCTTTCGGGTTCGAGTGGCATGGTGGTCAAGATACCGGACTAGTAGCTGACGGCTGGGGTGAGGGGGCCCAGGTTCCAGTCCCAGCGTCAGCAACTTTTCAAAAAAATTTCTTTTTTTTTCTTCCGCTTATTTTGCTTTATATTATTTTTTAAATGAGCTTTTCTATATTTTAGAGGGTGTTAAATACAGAAAATAATTTTTTTAAATTGGTAAAATATCGAACAATGGGTAAAAATTGATAAATATCCCGGAAAATTGATTTATTTCCATTGTTTTAAACTATTTTTACAATATATTCGACAGTTTGTCATGCATAAGATCTCCTACAAGTAGAATCGTGCATCTTTTTTTGTTAAAGAACGCATAATGGAATAATAATGAAAAAAAAAAATAAAATGACGGGGAGGGGTTCGAATTTCGAAGTCGTCTAACTCCCTTTAATATCAAGTTATAATTTTCAAACCCGGACCCTAAGCAGGGGTCAATGGTCTTAACATGTTAGTTGAAGGAAATTTTTATAGGTGAAATAGGGGGTGCATAGGAGCCCTCAAAGGTCTATTGCATAGCTGTCCGTGGGAGTACTTTTGAAGCGAAATTGTGGCAGGGTTCTCGTGTTCGAGTGGCATGGAGGTCGAGATATCGGACTAGTAGCTGACGGCTGGGGCGAGGGGCCCCAGGTTCAAATCCCAGCTTCAGCAACTTTTGAAAAAAATTTCTTTTTTTTTTCTTCCGCTTATTTTGCTTTATATAATTTTTTAAATGATCTTTTCTATATTTAAGAGGGTCTTAAATATAGAAAATAATTTTTTTAAATTGGGAAAATATCGAATAAGGGGTAAAAACTGGAAAAATCCCGGAAAATTGATTTATTTCCATTGTTTCAAATCATTTTTGCAATATATTCGACAGTTTATCATGCATAAGATCGCCTACAAGTAGAATCGTACATTTTTTTTGTTAAAGAACGCATAATGGAATAATAATGAAAAAAAATATAAAAAATAAAATAAAATGGAGGGATGGGGTTCGAATTTCGAAGTCGTCTAACTCCCTTTAATATCAAGTTATAGTTTTCAAACTCGGACCCTAAGTACGGGTCAATGGTCCTAACATGTTAGCTGCAGGAAATTTTTATAGGTGAATTAGGGGGTGCAGGGGGCCCTTAAAGTTCTATTGCATAGCTGACCGTGAGAGGACTTTTGAAGCGAAATTGTGGCAGGCCTTTCGGGTTCGAGTGGCATGGTGGTCAAGATACCGGACTAGTAGCTGACGGCTGGGGTGAGGGGGCCCAGGTTCCAGTCCCAGCTTCAGCAACTTTTCAAAAAAATTTCTTTTTTTTTCTTCCGCTTTTTTTGCTTTATATTATTTTTTAAATGAGCTTTTCTATATTTTAGAGGGTGTTAAATATAGAAAGTAATTTTTTTAAATTGGTAAAATATCGAACAATGGGTAAAAATTGATAAATATCCCGGAAAATTGATTTATTTCCATTGTTTTAAACTATTTTTACAATATATTCGACAGTTTGTCATGCATAAGATCTCCTACAAGTAGAATCGTGCATCTTTTTTTGTTAAAGAACGCATAATGGAATAATAATGAAAAAAATATAATAAAAAATAGTATAAAATGGCGGGGTGGGATTCGAATTTCGAAGTCGTCTAACTCCCTTTAATATCAAGTTATAATTTTCAAACTCGGACCCTAAGTACGGGTCAATGGTCCTAACATGTTAGCTGACGGAAATTTTTATAGGTGAATTAGGGGGTGCAGGGGGGCCCTCAAAGGTCTATTGCATAGCTGTCCGTGAGAGGACTTTTGAAGCGAAATTGTGGCAGGCTTCTCGTGTTCGACTGGCGTGGTGGTCAAGACACCGGTCTAGTAGCTGACAACTGGGGCAAGGGACCCAGTTTCGAATCCCAGCTACAGCAACTTTTCAAAAAAATTTCTTTTTTTTTTCTTCCGCTTATTTTGCTTTGTATAATTTTTTAAATGAGCTTTTCTATATTTTTGAGAGTCCTAAATATAGAAAATAGTTTTTTTAAATCGGAAAAATATCGAATAATGGATAAAAACTGGAAAACTCTCGGAAAATTGAATTATTTCCTTTGCTTTAAATTATTTTTACAATATATTCGACAGTTTATCATGCATAAGATCTCCTAAAAGTAGAATCGTGCATTTTTTTTTGTTAAAGAACGCATAATGGAATAATATTGAAAAAAGAAAAATAAAAAATAGTATAAAATGGCGGGGTGGGATTCGAATTTCGAAGCCGTCTAACTCCCCTTAATATCAAGTTATAATTTTCAAACTCGGCCCCTAAGTAGGGATCAATGGTTTTAACATGTTAGCTGAAGGAAATTTTTATAGTTGAATTAGGGGGTGCAGGGGGGCCCTCAAAGGTCTACTGCATAGCTGTCCGTGGGAGTACTTTTGAAGCGAAATTGTGGCAGGCTTCCCGTGTTCGAGTGGCGTGGTGCTCAAGATACCGGACTTGTAACTGACGGCTGGGGCGAGGGGTCCCAGGTTCGAATCCCAGCTTCAGCAACTTTTCAAAAATATTTCTTTTTTTTTTCTTCCGCTTATTTTGCTTCATATTATTTTTTAAATGAGCTTTTCTTTATTTTAGAGGGTCTTAAATATAGAAAATAATTTTTTTTAAATTGGGAAAATATCGAATAATGGGTAAAAACTGGAAAAATCCCTGAAAATTGATTTATTTCTATTGTTTTAAATTATTTTTACAATATATTTGCCAGTTTATCATGCATAAGGTCTCCTGCAAGTAGAATCGTGCATTTTTTTTTGTTAAAGAACGCATAATGGAATAATATTGAAAAAAGAAAAATAAAAAATAGTATAAAATGGCGGGGTGGGATTCGAATTTCGAAGCCGTCTAACTCCCCTTAATATCAAATTATAATTTTCAAACTCGGACCTTAACTAGGGGTCAATGGTCTTAACATGTTAGTTGAAGGAAATTTTTATAGCTGAATTAGGGGGTGCAGGGGTCCCTCAAAGGTCTATTGCTTAGCTGTCCGTGGGAGTACTTTTGAAGCGAAATTGTGGTATGCTTCTCATGTTCGACTGGCATGGTGGTCAAGATACCGGACTAGTAGCTGACGGCAGGGGCGAGGGGGCCCAGGTTCGAATCCCAGCTTCAGCAACTTTTCAAAAAAATTTCTTTTTTTTTCTTCCGCTTATTTTGCTTTATATTATTTTTTAAATGAACTTTTCTATATTTTAGAGGGTGTTAAATATAGAAAATAATTTTTTTAAATCGGAAAAATATCGAATAATGGGTAAAAACTGGAAAAATCCCGGAAAATTGATTTATTTCCATTGCTTTAAATTATTTTTACAATATATTCGACAGTTTATCATGCATAAGATCTCCTACAAGTAGAATCGTGCATTTTTTTTTGTTAAAGAACGCATAATGGAATAATAATGAAAAAAAAATAAAAAATAAAATAAAATGACGGGGAGGGGTTCGAATTTCGAAGTTGTCTAACTCCCTTTAATATCAAGTTATAATTTTCAAACTCGGACCTTAAGTAGGGGTCATTGGTCTTAACATGTTAGTCGAAGGAGATTTTTATAGGTGAATTAGGGGGGGCAGGGGGGCCCTCAAAGTTCTAATGCATAGCTGTCCGTGAGAGGACTTTTGAAGCGAAATTGTGGCAGGATTCTCGTGTTCGAGTGGCGTGGTGGTCAAGACACCGGACTAGTAGCTGACGGCTGGGGCGAAGGGGCCCAGTTTCGAATCCTAACTTCAGCAACTTTTCAAAAATATTTCTTTTTTTTTCTTCCGCTTATTTTGCTTTATATTATTTTTTAAATGAGCTTTTCTATATTTTTGAGGGTCTTAAATATAGAAAATAATTTTTTTAAATCGGGAAAATATCGAGTAATAGGTAAAAACTGGAAAAATCTCGGAGAATTGATTTATTTCCTTTGCTTCAAATTATTTTCACAATATATTCGACAGTTTATCATGCATAAGATCTCCTACAAGTAGAATCGTGCATTTTTTTTTTGTTAAAGAAAGCATAATGGAATAATAATGAAAAAAAAATAAAAAATAAAATAAAATGACGGGGAGGGGTTCGAATTTCGAAGTCGTCTAACTCCCTTTAATATCAAGTTATAATTTTCAAACTCGGACCCGAAGTAGGGGGTCAATGGTCTTAACATGTTAGTCGAAGGAAAGATTTATAGGTGAATTAGGGGGTGCAGGGGGGCCCTCAAAGTTCTATTGCATAGCTGTCCGTGGGAGTACTTTTGAAGCGAAATTGTGGCAGGCTTCTCGTGTTCGAGTGGCATGGTGGTCAAGATACCGGACTAGTAGCTGACTGCGTAGGCGATGGGGCCCAGGTTCGAATCCCAGCTTCAGCAACTTTTCAAAATGATTTCTTTTTTTTTTCTTCCGCTTATTTTGCTTTATATTATTTTTTAAATGAGCTTTTCCATATTTTTGAGGGTCTTAAATATAGAAAATAATTTTTTTAAATCAGGAAAATATCGAATAATGGGTAAATCCTGGAAAAATCCCGGAAAATTGATTTATTTCCATTGTTTCAAATAATTTTTGCAATATATTCGACAGTTTATCATGCATAAGGTCTCCTACAAGTAGAATCGTGCATTTTTTTTTGTTAAAGAACGCATAATGGAATAAGAATGAAAAAATAAAATAAAAAATAAAATAAAATGACGGGGAGGGGTTCGAATTTCGAAGTTGTCTAACTCCCTTTAATATCAAATTATAATTTTCAAACTCGGACCTTAAGAAGGGGTCAATGGTCTTAACATGTTAGTTGAAGGAAATTTTTATAGGTGAATTAGGGGGTGCAGGGGTCCCTCAAAGATCTATTGCATAGCTGTCCGTGGGAGTACTTTTGAAGCGAAATTGTGGTAGGCTTCTCGTGTTCGACTGGCGTGGTGGTCAAGACACCGGACTAGTAGCTGACAACTGGGGCAAGGGACCCAGTTTCGAATCCCAGCTACAGCAACTTTTCAAAAAAATTTCTTTTTTTTCTTTCTTCCGCTTATATTTCTTTATATTATTTTTTAAATGAGCTTTTCCATATTTTTGAGAGTCTTAAATATAGAAAATAATTTTTTTAAATCGGAAAAATATCGAATAATGGGTAAAAACTGGAGAAATCCCGGAAAATTGATTTATTTCTATTGTTTTAAATTATTTTTACAAAAAATTCGACAGTTTATCATGCATAAGGTCTCCTACAAGTAGAATCGTGCATTTTTTTTTTGTTAAAGAACGCATAATGGAGTAATAATGAAAAAATAAAATAAAAAATAAAATAAAATGGCGGGGTGGGGTTCGAATTTCGAAGTCGTCTAACTCCCTTTAATATCAAGTTATAATTTTCAAACTCGGACCCTAAGTACGGGTCAATGGTCCTAACATGTTAGCTGCAGGAAATTTTTATAGGTGAATTAGGGGGTGCAGGGGTCCCTCAAAGATCTATTGCATAGCTGTCCGTGGGAGTAGTTTTGAAGCGAAATTGTGGTAGGCTTCTCGTGTTCGACTGGCATGGTGGTCAAGATACCGGACAAGTAGTTGACGGCTGGGGCGAGGGGGCCCAGGTTCGAATCCCAGCTACAGCAACTTGTCAAGAAAAAATTTCTTTTTTTTTTCTTCCGCTTATTTTGCTTTATATAATTTTATAAATGAGCTTTTCTATATTTTTGAGAGTCTTAAAAATAGAAAATAATTTTTTTAAATCCGGAAAATATCGAATAATGGGTAAAAACTGGCAAAATCCCGGAAAATTGATTTATTTCCATTGCTTTAAATTATTTTTACAATATATTCGACAGTTTATCATGCATAAGATCTCGTACAAGTGGAATCGTTTATCTTTTTTTGTTAAAGAACGCATAATGGAATAATAATGAAAAAAAAAATATATAAAATGTCGGGGAGGGGTTCGAATTTCGAAGTCGTATAACTCCCTTTAATATTAAGTTATAAATTTCAAACCCGGACCCTAAGCAGGGGTCAATGGTCTTAACATGTTAGTTGAAGGAAATTTTTATAGGTGAAATAGGGGGTGCATAGGAGCCCTCAAAGATCTATTGCATAGCTGTCCATGGGAGTACTTTTGAAGCGAAATTGTGGCATTCTTCTCGTGTTCGAGTGGCATGGAGGTCGAGATATCGGACTAGTAGCTGACAGCTGGGGCGAGGGGGCCCAGGCTCGAATCCCAGCTTCAGCAACTTTTGAAAAAAATTTCTTTTTTTTTTTCTTCCGCTTATTTTGCTTTATATAATTTTATAAATGAGCTTTTCTATATTTAAGAGGGTCTTAAATATAGAAAATAATTTTTTTAAATTGGGAAAATATCGAATAATGGGTAAAAACTGGAAAAATCCCGGAAAATTGATTTATTTCCATTGTTTCAAATCATTTTTGCAATATATTCGACAGTTTATCATGCATAAGATCGCCTACAAGTAGAATCGTACATTTTTTTTGTTAAAGAACGCATAATGGAATAATAATGAAAAAAATAATGAAAAATAAAATAAAATGGCGGGGAGGGGTTCGAATTTCGAAGTCTTCTAACTCCCTTCAATATCAAGTTATAATTTTCAAACTCGGATCCTAAGTAGGGGTCAATGGTCCTAACATGTAAGATGAAGGAAATTTTTATAGGTGAATTAGGGGGTGCAAGGGGGCCCTGAAAGATCTATTGCATAGCTGTCCGTGAGAGGACTTTTGAAGCGAAATTGTGGCAGGCTTCTCGTGTTCGAGTGGCATGGAGGTTCAGATAACGGACTAGTAGCTGACGTCTGTGGAGAGCGGACCCAGGTTCAAATCCCAGCTTCAGCAACTTTTCAAAAAAATTTCTTTTTTTTTCTTCCGCTTAGTTTGCTTTATATTATTTTTTAAATGAGCTTTTCTATATTTTTGAGGGTCTTAAAAATAGAAAATAATTTTTTTAAATCGGGAAAATATCGAACAATGGGAAAAAACTGGAAAAATCCCGGAAAATTGATTTATTTCCATTGCTTTAAATTATTTTTACAATATATGTGACAGTTTATCATGCATAAGATCTCCTACAAGTAGAATCGTGCATTTTTTTTTGTTAAAGAACGCATAATGGAATAATAATGAAAAAATAAAATAAAAAATAAAATAAAATGACGGGGAGGGGTTCGAATTTCGAAGTTGTCTAACTCCCTTTAATATCAAATTATAATTTTCAAACTCGGACCTTAAGAAGGGGTCAATGGTCTTAACATGTTAGTTGAAGGAAATTTTTATAGGTGAATTAGGGGGTGCAAGGGTCCCTCAAAGATCTATTGCATAGCTGTCCGTGGGAGTACTTTTGAAGCGAAATTGTGGTAGGCTTCTCGTGTTCGACTGGCATGGTGGTCAAGATACCGGACAAGTAGCTGGGGCGAGGGGCCCAGGTTCGAATCCCAGCTACAGCAACTTGTCAAAAAAAATTTTTTTTTTCTTCCGCTTATTTTGCTTTATATTATTTTTTAAATGGGCTTTTCTATATTTTTGAGGGTCTTAAAAATAGAAAATAATTTTTTTAAATCGGGAAAATATCGAATAATGGGTAAAAACTGGAAAAATCCCGGAAAATTGATTTATTTCCATTGCTTTAAATTATTTTTACAATATATTCGACAGTTTATCATGCATAAGATCTCCTACAAGTGGAATCGTTTATCTTTTTTTGTTAAAGAACGCATAATGGAATAATAATGAAAAAAAAAAAATAATATAAAATGACGGGGAGGGGTTCGAATTTCGAAGTCATATAACTCCCTTTAATATTAAGTTATAAATTTCAAACCCGGACCCTGAGCAGGGGTCAATGGTCTTAACATGTTAGTTGAAGGAAATTTTTATAGGTGAAATAGGGGGTGCATAGGAGCCCTCAAAGATCTATTGCATAGCTGTCCGTGGGAGTACTTTTGAAGCGAAATTGTGGCAGGCTTCTCGTGTTCGAGTGGCATGGAGGTCGAGATATCGGACTAGTAGCTGACAGCTGGGGCGAGGGGGCCCAGGTTCGAATCACAGCTTCAGCAACTTTTGAAAAAAATTTCTTTTTTTTTTCTTCCGCTTTTTTTGCTTTATATAATTTTATAAATGAGCTTTTCTATATTTAAGAGGGTCTTAAATATAGAAAATAATTTTTTTAAATTGGGAAAATATCGAATAATGGGTAAAAACTGGAAAAATCCCGGAAAATTGATTTATTTCCATTGTTTCAAATCATTTTTGCAATATATTCGACAGTTTATCATGCATAAGATCGCCTACAAGTAGAATCGTGCATTTTTTTTTGTTAAAGAACGCATAATGGAATAATAATGAAAAAATAAAAAGAAAAAATAGAATAAAATGGCGGGGCGGGATTCGAATTTCGAAGCCGTCTAACTCCGTTTAATATCAAGTTATAATTTTCAAACTCGGACCCTAAGTAGGGATCAATGGTTTTAACATGTTAGCTGAAGGAAATTTTTATAGGTGAATTAGGGGGTGCAGGGGGGCCCTCAAAGGTCTATTGCATAGGGAGGACTTTTGAAGCTAAATTGTGGCAGGCTTCTCGTGTTCGAGTGGCATGGTGCTCAAGATACCGGACTAGTAACTGACGGCTGCGGCGAGGGGGCCCAGGTTCGAATCCCAGCTTCAGCAACTTTTCAAAACTATTTCTTTTTTTTTTCTTCCGCTTATTTTGCTTTATATTATTTTTTAAATGAGCTTTTCTATATTTTAGAGGGTCTTAAATATAGAAAATAATTTTTTTAAATAGGGAAAATATCGAGTAATGGGTAAAAACTGGAAAAACCCTGAAAATTGATTTATTTCCATTGTTTCAAATTATTTTTACAATATATTCGACAGTTTATTATGCATAAGAACTCCTACAAGTTGAATCGTGCATCTTTTTTTTGTTAAAGAACGCACAAAGGAATAATAATGAAAAAAAATATAAAAAATAAAATAAAATGGAGGGATGGGTTTCGAATTTCGAAGTCGTCTAACTCCCTTTAATATCAAGTTATAATTTTCAAACTCGGACCCTAAGTAGGGGTCAATGGTCCTAACATGTTAGCTGAAGGAAATATTTATAGGTTAATTAGGGGTTGCAGGGGGGCCCTGAAAGTTCTATTGCATAGCTGTCCGTGAGAGGACTTTTGAAGCGAAATTGTGTCAGGCTTCTCGTGTTAGACTGGCGTGGTGGTCAAGACACCGGACTAGTAGCTGACAACTGGGGCAAGGGACCCAGTTTCGAATCCCAGCTACAGCAACTTTTCAAAAAAATTTCTTTTTTTTCTTTCTTCCGCTTATTTTGCTTTATATTATTTTTTAAATGAGCTTTTCCATATTTTTGAGAGTCTTAAATATAGAAAAAAATTTTTTTAAATCGGAAAAATATCGAATAATGGGTAAAAACTGGAAAAATCCCGGAAAATTGATTTATTTCTATTGTTTTAAATTATTTTTACAAAACATTCGACAGTTTATCATGCATAAGGTCTCCTACAAGTAGAATCGTGCATTTTTTTTGTTAAAGAACGCATAATGGAATAATAATGAAAAAATAAAATAAAAAATAAAATAAAATGACGGGGAGGGGTTCGAATTTCGAAGTTGTCTAACTCCCTTTAATATCAAATTATAATTTTCAAACTCGGACCTTAAGAAGGGGTCAATGGT
The DNA here is from genome assembly GCF_982258835.1 of Parasteatoda tepidariorum. Lineage (NCBI taxonomy): Eukaryota > Metazoa > Arthropoda > Arachnida > Araneae > Theridiidae > Parasteatoda > Parasteatoda tepidariorum. The sequence goes on along the minus strand of NC_141756.1, from coordinate 109,010,548 downwards.
CTTAACATGTTAGTTGAAGGAAATTTTTATAGGTGAATTAGGGGGTGCAAGGGTCCCTCAAAGATCTATTGCATAGCTGTCCGTGGGAGTACTTTTGAAGCGAAATTGTGGTAGGCTTCTCGTGTTCGACTGGCATGGTGGTCAAGATACCGGACAAGTAGCTGGGGCGAGGGGCCCAGGTTCGAATCCCAGCTACAGCAACTTGTCAAAAAAAAATTTTTTTTTTCTTCCGCTTATTTTGCTTTATATTATTTTTTAAATGGGCTTTTCTATATTTTTGAGGGTCTTAAAAATAGAAAATAATTTTTTTAAATCATGAAAATATCGAATAAAGGGTAAAAACTGGAAAAATCCCTGAAAATTGATTTATTTCCATTGCTTTAAATTATTTTTACAATATATTCGACAGTTTATCATGCATAAGATCTCCTACAAGTGGAATCGTTTATCTTTTTTTGTTAAAGAACGCATAATGGAATAATAATGAAAAAAAAAAAATAATATAAAATGACGGGGAGGGGTTCGAATTTCGAAGTCGTATAACTCCCTTTAATATTAAGTTATAAATTTCAAACCCGGACCCTGAGCAGGGGTCAATGGTCTTAACATGTTAGTTGAAGGAAATTTTTATAGGTGAAATAGGGGGTGCATAGGAGCCCTCAAAGATCTATTGCATAGCTGTCCGTGGGAGTACTTTTGAAGCGAAATTGTGGCAGGCTTCTCGTGTTCGAGTGGCATGGAGGTCGAGATATCGGACTAGTAGCTGACAGCTGGGGCGAGGGGGCCCAGGTTCGAATCACAGCTTCAGCAACTTTTGAAAAAAATTTCTTTTTTTTTTCTTCCGCTTTTTTTGCTTTATATAATTTTATAAATGAGCTTTTCTATATTTAAGAGGGTCTTAAATATAGAAAATAATTTTTTTAAATTGGGAAAATATCGAATAATGGGTAAAAACTGGAAAAATCCCGGAAAATTGATTTATTTCCATTGTTTCAAATCATTTTTGCAATATATTCGACAGTTTATCATGCATAAGATCGCCTACAAGTAGAATCGTGCATTTTTTTTTGTTAAAGAACGCATAATGGAATAATAATGAAAAAATAAAAAGAAAAAATAGAATAAAATGGCGGGGCGGGATTCGAATTTCGAAGCCGTCTAACTCCGTTTAATATCAAGTTATAATTTTCAAACTCGGACCCTAAGTAGGGATCAATGGTTTTAACATGTTAGCTGAAGGAAATTTTTATAGGTGAATTAGGGGGTGCAGGGGGGCCCTCAAAGGTCTATTGCATAGGGAGGACTTTTGAAGCTAAATTGTGGCAGGCTTCTCGTGTTCGAGTGGCATGGTGCTCAAGATACCGGACTAGTAACTGACGGCTGCGGCGAGGGGGCCCAGGTTCGAATCCCAGCTTCAGCAACTTTTCAAAACTATTTCTTTTTTTTTTCTTCCGCTTATTTTGCTTTATATTATTTTTTAAATGAGCTTTTCTATATTTTAGAGGGTCTTAAATATAGAAAATAATTTTTTTAAATAGGGAAAATATCGAGTAATGGGTAAAAACTGGAAAAACCCTGAAAATTGATTTATTTCCATTGTTTCAAATTATTTTTACAATATATTCGACAGTTTATTATGCATAAGAACTCCTACAAGTTGAATCGTGCATCTTTTTTTTGTTAAAGAACGCACAAAGGAATAATAATGAAAAAAAATATAAAAAATAAAATAAAATGGAGGGATGGGTTTCGAATTTCGAAGTCGTCTAACTCCCTTTAATATCAAGTTATAATTTTCAAACTCGGACCCTAAGTAGGGGTCAATGGTCCTAACATGTTAGCTGAAGGAAATATTTATAGGTTAATTAGGGGTTGCAGGGGGGCCCTGAAAGTTCTATTGCATAGCTGTCCGTGAGAGGACTTTTGAAGCGAAATTGTGTCAGGCTTCTCGTGTTAGACTGGCGTGGTGGTCAAGACACCGGACTAGTAGCTGACAACTGGGGCAAGGGACCCAGTTTCGAATCCCAGCTACAGCAACTTTTCAAAAAAATTTCTTTTTTTTCTTTCTTCCGCTTATTTTGCTTTATATTATTTTTTAAATGAGCTTTTCCATATTTTTGAGAGTCTTAAATATAGAAAAAAATTTTTTTAAATCGGAAAAATATCGAATAATGGGTAAAAACTGGAAAAATCCCGGAAAATTGATTTATTTCTATTGTTTTAAATTATTTTTACAAAACATTCGACAGTTTATCATGCATAAGGTCTCCTACAAGTAGAATCGTGCATTTTTTTTGTTAAAGAACGCATAATGGAATAATAATGAAAAAATAAAATAAAAAATAAAATAAAATGACGGGGAGGGGTTCGAATTTCGAAGTTGTCTAACTCCCTTTAATATCAAATTATAATTTTCAAACTCGGACCTTAAGAAGGGGTCAATGGTCTTAACATGTTAGTTGAAGGAAATTTTTATAGGTGAATTAGGGGGTGCAAGGGTCCCTCAAAGGTCTATTGCATAGCTGACTGTGGGAGGACTTTTGAATCGAAATTGTGGCAGGCTTCTCGTGTTCGAGTGGCATGGAGGTCAAGATACCGGACTAGTAGCTGACGGCTGTGGCGAGGGGGCCCAGGTTCAAATCCCAGCTTCAGCAACTTTTCAAAAAAATTTCTTTTTTTTCCCGCTTATTTTGCTTTATATTATTTTTTAAATGAGCTTTTCTATAATTTCGAGGGTCTTAAATATAGAAAATAATTTTTTTAAATAGGGAAAAAATCGAAAAATGGGAAAAAACTGAAAAAATCCCGGAAAAGTTATTCATTTCCATTGTTTTAAATTATTTTTACAATATATTCGACAGTTTATCATGCATAAGATCTCCTACAAGTGGAATCGTTTATCTTTTTTTGTTAAAGAACGCATAATGGAATAATAATGAAAAAAAAATATATAAAATGACGGGGAGGGGTTCGAATTTCGAAGTCGTCTAACTCCCTTTAATATCAAGTTATAATTTTCAAACCCGGACCCTAAGCAGGGGTCAATTGTCTTAACATGTTAGTTGAAGGAAATTTTTATAGGTGAAATAGGGGGTGCATAGGAGCCCTCAAAGGTCTATTTCATAGCTGTCCGTGAGAGGACTTTTGAAGCGAAATTGTGGCAGGCTTCTCGTGTTCGAGTGGCAAGGTGGTCAAGATACCGGAATAGTAGCTGACGACTGGGACGAAGGGGCCCAGGGTCGAATCCCAGCTTCAGCAACTTTTCAAAAACATTTCTTTTTTTTTCTTCCGCTAATTTTGCTTTATATAAATTTTTAAATGAGCTTTTCTATATTTTAGAGGATCTTAAATATAGAAAATAATTTTTTTAAATTGGGAAAATATCGAATAATACGTAAAAACTGGAAAAATCCCTGAAAACTGATTTATTTCCATTGTTTCAAATTATTTTTACAATATATTCGACAGTTTATCATGCATAAGATCTCCTACAAGTAGAATCGTGCATTTTTTTTTGTTAAAGAACGCACAATGGAATAATAATGAAAAAAAATATAAAAAATAAAATAAAATGGAGGGATGGGGTTCGAATTTCGAAGTCGTCTAACTCCCTTTAATATCAAGTTATAATTTTCAAACTCGGACCCTAAGTAAGGGTCAATGGTCCTAACATGTTAGCTGCAGGAAATTTTTATAGGTGAATTAGGGGGTGCAGGGGGCCCTTAAAGTTCTATTGCATAGCTGACCGTGAGAGGACTTTTGAAGCGAAATTGTGGCAGGCTTTTCGGGTTCGAGTGGCATGGTGGTCAAGATACCGGACTAGCAGCTGACGGCTGGGGTGAGGGGGCCAAGGTTCCAGTCCCAGCTTCAGCAACTTTTCAAAAAAATTTCTTTTTTTTTCTTCTGCTTATTTTGCTTTATATTATTTTTTAAATGAGCTTTTCTATATTTTAGAGGGTGTTAAATATAGAAAATAATTTTTTTAAATTGGTAAAATATCGAACAATGGGTAAAAATTGATAAATATCCCGGAAAATTGATTTATTTCCATTGTTTTAAACTATTTTTACAATATATTCGACAGTTTGTCATGCATAAGATCTCCTACAAGTAGAATCGTGCATCTTTTTTTGTTAAAGAACGCATAATGGAATAATAATGAAAAAAAATAGTATAAAATGGCGGGGTGGGATTCGAATTTCGAAACCGTCTAACTCCCTTTAATATCAAGTTATAATTTTCAAACTCGGACCTTAAGTAGGGGTCAATGGTCTTAACATGTTAGTCGAAGGAAATTTTTATAGGTGAATTAGGGGGGGCAGGGGGGCCCTCAAAGTTCTATTGCATAGCTGTCCGTGAGAGGACTTTTGAAGCGAAATTGTGGCAGGATTCTCGTGTTCGAGTGGCGTGGTGGTCAAGACACCGGACTAGTAGCTGACGGCTGGGGCGAGGGGGCCCAGTTTCGAATCCTAACTTCAGCAACTTTTCAAAAAAATTTCTTTTTTTTTCTTCCGCTTATTTTGCTTTATATTATTTTTTAAATGAGCTTTTCTATATTTTTGAGGGTCTTAAATATAGAAAATAATTTTTTTTAAATTGGGAAAATATCGAATAATGGGTAAAAACTGGAAAAATCCCTGAAAATTGATTTATTTCTATTGTTTTAAATTATTTTTACAATAAATTCGACTGTTTATCATGCATAAGATCTCCTACAAGTAGAATCGTGCATCTTTTTTTGTTAAAGAACGCATAATGGAATAATAATGAAAAAATAAAAATAAAAAATAGTATAAAATGGCGGGGTGGGATTCGAATTTCGAAGCCGTCTAACTCCCTTTAAGATCAAGTTATAATTTTCAAACTCGGACCCTAAGTAGGGATCAATGGTTTTAACATGTTAGCTGAAGGAAATTTTTATAGGTGAATTAGGGGGTGCAGGGGGGCCCTCAAGGTCTATTGCATGGCTGACAGTTAGAGGACTTTTTGAAGCGAAATTGTGGCAGGCTTTTCGGGTTCGAGTAGCATGGTGGTCAAGTCACCGGACTAGTAGATGACTGCTGTTGTGAGGGGGCCCAGGTTCGAATCCCTGCTTCAGCAACTTTTCAAAAATATTTCTTTTTTTTTCTTCCATTTATTTTGCATTATATTATTTTTTCCAAGTCTTTTTCTGTATTTTAGAGGATCCTACGTATAGAAAATAATTTTTTTAAATGGAAAAATGGCGAATAATGGGTAGAAACTCGAGAAATCCAGGAAAATTGGTTTATTTACATTGTTTTAAATTATTTTTAAAATATTACATTAGGGGTCTATGGTTCAATTATGGCTGAAGGGGGAAATATTTATAGGCCAATTAGTGGGGCCTCAGTGGGCTCCTAACGGTATATTGCGAAGCTGAGCTTTTGAAGCGAAACTGTGGCTGACTTCACGTATAACCGTGGACGGGATGATAGGACACCAGACAAGCAAGTTCACTGCTGGAGGAAGGGGTCCTGAGTTTAAATCCCAGGGACGGACACTTTTTTTAAAAAAAAAATTTTTTTGTTTACTTTTCATTATATTATTTTTTTAATGTGTTTTTCGAAATTCTGGAGGGTCCTGCATGTAGGAAATAAGTTTTTTTTATAGAGAAAATAGGAAAAAAACTGGAGAAATCCAGGAAAATCAGTTCATTAAATCTTTTTTGACTCCTTTTGCATTATTTTGGCTATTCTAGCATGCATGGGGTGTTCTATGTGTAAAATCCTGCTAAGAAAGCGTAATGGAATAATAATAAAAAAGAATAAAAAAATGAAAAGGGGAAAAAACGGGATAATTTATTTTGTTTTTACTTCTTTTTCAATACCTTTCTTCTTTTAACCAACTTCTTTTCAAAAATGTTCGATATTTTTGCGTGAAAGAGGTGTTTTATTAATAAAAACAAATATCTTTCTTTGTTAAAAAGTGAATAATGACAGGGACGGTCGGCACGCTCACGTCAAAACCACGTAACTTCCTTTGATATTAAGCTATAATTTTCAATCTCGGCCTGAAAATAGGGTTCAATGTGCCGAACAATCGTACCATAGAATTATGCAATACATAAAGAATTTTATCGATTTTTTTTTCTATTATTTTATTGATAATATGATATATAGGAATGGAAAACAGTAGTGATAACTAAGGAAAATATTATTCTGGTTTATCTGATTTTGTTGCAAAAATCATTAATTGAGCTATTGAGTCCAAAAACCAGTTATCTCTATTTTTTTTTCTTCAAAATTGACATTCTCATTCACGCATTAAGTTTAGCTAACTTAAATACATAGCTAGGATACAAAACAAATTCAATTTTACCTTCTTGGTTTAGTAAATTTTATGAAGTGTGAAAACTCAATATATCTGGATTATATTGAAGTTTTTTGTCTTTCCTTTAAAGTTAGTTATGACGGGGTTTCGTACTCAATGATTCAATTGTTGCATGAAAATGAAATATAATTTTTATCCGTTGTTGAAGGATGAATGCAAATGATTGAGATCAAATACTGTATCACTTTTTTTTGTGGGCATCTTTATTTTGTTGAGAGTGATAAGTAAACACTAGGGGACAACATTTTTCTGGAGAAGAAATATTTTCAGGCTTCGCACTGTCCTATAATATTTTGAATAGAAGTAACGAAAGTAATTAAATAAGATGCATTTTTACCACAATAAAGATTAAAATAGAAACATACATAACTGTGAAATCTGCACTTTTTAAATTTTAATTTTAGAATGACAGATAATAAAATTAAAATTTCTAAGTTTTTTATTATTTCATTAACACCACTTTTTAAATTTTCTAAGGACAATACATGTATATTTACAAATTCAAATCAAGCTGTTTGTGATAGCATTTATGATGTAATAAATTTATTGGATTTAGAATGTGCAATTTAAGTGCACTGAAAGTTTTATTTTAAAATTGAAAGAAATAATCGTAAATAAATAAAATAACGAAAAGCATCGAGAAACTTATTACGTAATGATTCTCCAGTGGAAAAAGCCTGCAGCTGGTCTCGGACCCACGACCACAATCACAGCAGGCGCCAATCTTTGCCAAGCCACTGAGACATCACATCGGATGCTTTCTTTGATATTTTATGTCGCATGCAGTAATATATATATATTTTTTATGCCAATAGCGCCAACATATGGCGACCTTTTGTCATATTTAGTGTGGTAACCCTTTAGTATAAATACTGGACTATGCTTTGAAAACAATGCCACCTTTTTCCTTAGGAACATGATGTTGCCCTAGCACACGAAATACACTCTCGATGTTTGGTGCTAAGCACCCCCTCTTCCCCCCATCTCCATTCCACCTCACTACTCCTCATCATCGATTAAGAAGAAAATCAATTGATTTTATACATAGGACACCTTTGGTATGCTAAACTATCCTGAAATTATTGTAAAAAAAGGTTTAAAAATAATATAATGCAAATAAATCAATTTTCCGGGATTTTACCAGTTTTTAAGCGTTATTTGAAATTTCTCGAATAAAATAAATTTTTTAATACATAGGATCCTTTAATTTATCGAAGAACACATTAAATAAATAATATAATGTAAAATAAACAAAAGAGAATAAAAAGAAAATTTTTTAAAAATTAACCACAACCGGGGTTCGAACACTTCCCCTCTCGCTTCAGGCGTAACTCACAAGCACATGGTCTTAGCCGTTGGACCACGCTTATACCGCGATCGTGCTACTACATAGATTCAAGTACCCTCTCCCGCCTAGCTAAACAAAAGATTTAGGGGCGTTTGCAGCCCCCCTAATAGATCTATGAAAATATACTTTGGAGGGTTGTTTCGGCATGTAGCTGCCCACCTTCGGTCCGAGTTTCAAAATTATAACTTAATATTAAAGGGAGTTAAGCGGTCTTGAAATTTGAAACTTTTTCCCGCCATTTTATTTTATTTTTAATTTTATTCCATTATGCGTTCATCCATTATGCGTAGGGGAGTACTGCAGTATGTCTACCACAACAAAAATACAATTCCAATTCCCTAGTATATAAAGGCATATTAACTCAATTCTATGATGGAGTACCCTTTCATAGATGAAGGTTGATATTGTCGCGACCTCTACCACCCCTACTGAAATCAGACCTGTCTTCGATGCTTCGACCAAGGAAAATGGATTTCCTGGTCTTAACAATTGTTTAGAAAAGGGTCCAAACAGTACTGAAGAAGATTCTGAGTATTGTAACACGATTTCGAAAACAGGAGATAAGGTGTTTTCTATGACATGCGAAGAGCCTTTCTAGAAATAAGTGTTTCTCACACAGACATAGATTACTTGAGATTCTTATGGCCTGCTGAGAGAATACAGGCAGAGTGTATCAAGCAGTTCTTTTAAACTCAACTTCACTTGCAAACTGTTCTAGAGAAAATAAATAGTGGGGAATCTTCATACCCTGAAAGTGTAACTGAAAAACTAGCAGCACATAGTTTTTATGTTGACAATTGTGTTAAAAATGAAGAGCCACCATCTTTTTTATTAACGTATCAACCAAAGTAATGGCTGAGAAACAATTCAAGCTTAGAGGGTGTTCAATGATGCTTCTCCAGATACAAATGTTCGGTTTGATGTCGAATAAAAAAAAATTCGACACTCTACGAATAAATACGGAAAGTATAGCAAACACGAAAAGTGGCTGAGAAATATTCACTACCTAGAAGATATCCGTTTCCCCAGGAATTTTTGTTGAAAAAGCACGAAAGAAAATACATCAGTGCATATCCTGGGGTCAGTCCAGGGTAAATTTAATACCGTTTAGCGGTACTTTCTCAAATTCAACTTCAGGAAAAACGGTAGTTTCACAAAATACTTTTAAAAAAGCAAGTTTTCATCCAAACCCCGTTCTCGTTTCAATCTATGGAAAAGAGCTTTTCTGCAAACTGTCTTTTACGAAAAGGTTCAGATAGTGCAATGTGGTAAGCCTAGCTGGTCGCTTATGCCATATCAAAGCGAGCTTTTCTTTCTCTGAGTTTTAAAAAATGAAACAACTAACCCTCGATACACTTTATAGGAAGTAAAAGTGCGAACATTATCTTCAACATTATTGTAAATTTATTCTAACATACCTTTACTTTTTATGAACAATTTTTTTCTCTACAAAACTTTTTTTTTTTGTATGACCAAACTGAAAATGTCAGTTATTAAAAAAAAACATTTTTTAATATATTTTTATTAATCTCTTTATACATCAAAAGAAAGCTCGCAAGAATTTTAAGTTATGTAAATAATTCCTTATAAGCGACCATCTGTTTTATTTACTTATTGTAAAATCTATTTCAAGTAAAAGCAGCTGAACAACTTCATAGTTGGATTAGCTATAAATTTTTGCTCGAACTAAATTTAGAAACAAATTCCAGTAAATATTTTTAAAAAATTTAGTTGTACAAATACAATAAAATTATACTTGTAGAAATTTTTTTTTAGAATAAATCTATTAAAATTACTGTGCTCAATAGTAGTTAACGGCTATAGTAAAAATTATTTTTTGCCTTTAAATGATATAAATTATGTAGTATGATTTAGATAAAATCAATGTATCTTCGAAAGCTCGAAATATTAGAAACTCTAGTTTGTTTTAGAAAGATTTTGCTGCTTAACTTGCTATTAAAAAAAATCGGATTTTCTTTTCTTTTTCAAGTTTTTTAAATTTCTTTTTTAAGATGTCTTTTGTGAGGTTCTGTAGAGTTTCTTTTTTAAATTTACTGAGATGTTGCTAGCTCTCTTGTTAGATGTTGTTTTCTCTATGGTTTTCTACAAGTTCTGTAACCCTGAAAGAAGAAAAAAAAATTTTACTTTTTAGGAATATACAAATATAATATTGGCATTCATGCGATGCATAAGTTACAAATTCACAATTAAATCCCATTCAAACCCCGCTATAGTGAACTCCCGGATAAAGTAAACGAAATGTTCGCTACACACAAATAATGTTATTTTTTGTGGATAAAGTGAACTGAAAAAAGAGAGGATATTATGAACATTCTTCCGTCTTTGACTGATTTTCTTCATTTTTTTTGGTAATAATTTTGAAATTTCTTCTTCATAATAAATACATATACCGATTTTTAGACCATCTGCAGCATGGATTTTAGCAATAAGCATTTTTTCTTGCTTGATTCATTATTGAATTGATTCAGCATTCAAAGTAGCCGCAATCTTCCAGTATGTGGACAAATGCTTCAAGTCAAAGCCGATGAATTCGCTAAGCGATTTGGTGAGACTACTTTTATCTGCTCGTAGAGTAATAAAAAATAAAGTTTAACACATTTTTTGTTACTACGTAATATTTTTCAGTCATTTTTGTACTTCCTTTTATTGGTCATTTATTTAAATAACAGGGGGGAGTTTGGAACCATGATTTAAAATTGTTTGCGGAACGGATATAGTGAAGTCCCGGTTATAGTGAACGGAAATTTCGATCGCTTGAAGGTTCGCTATAGAGGGTTTTGACTGTAGTAAAATACTTTGATTGTGAATTTGTAACTTATGCATCGCAAAAAGTCGTTGATTTTTCAAGTGAAATACCTACATTTTTTTTAATTAGTTAGCAAAAACTCAGATAAGCAAAAATTTCAAGACTTTTTTTTATTTTGCTTTATTTAATTAATATAAATAATATGCTTTATAAGCGCCTTTAAATCATAGTCATCATTAAAAATGTAAAAAAAAAAGTTTTAGTTATGCATAAACTAACATAATAGTATTAATTGAAACACCAGATTGGTTATTTTGTAACCGTCGTTGAACAGTCTATCCAATTTTTGGGTTTACGACTACTAATGTTCAACTACGTAGTCTTGTAATTTTGAACCCAATCCAGAAGACAAGGGAACTCCTGGATCAAGTATTGGGAGAAAATTTGCCTTCGTGGAGGACTTTTTTGATGGAACTAACCCACATTTGTGTGACATGGAGAGGAGGACCGCGAGAACCTGCCACGGTTAGCCTGACGGTAAGAGGACTCTAACCCATGATCCGTCTACCACTGAGGATGAGGAATTCGTATCGATTAACCATCTCTGTGATACGAACCCGATTGGAAGGCGAACGCTCTATTCCCTGAGCCACCGTGACTCAGATTGGTTATTTAGAAAAATCATTTTAATTTTAAATATAAGTCAAAACATTTGAACAAAACTTTCATTAGTAAAGTTGCACGGCATAAAAATGTTGTCACACCAAACTAAAGCTCCAAACGTTTCCAGATATGAATCTGTTATTCGAATTTTAGAACTCATTACATATGGTTGTAAACCACAAAAGTTCTTTTATTGTATCGTTTAATGCTATAAACTCGTATCCCCTGCTACTTGATGCATTTCATTTTAGTTTGTTATATTTTCAACTAAATCCTGCTATATTTCCAACAAACCTGCTTTAAATATAACCTGATATGGAAAATATGTTTTAATAAATGACAACCCCAATTGGAATCTAAATAAGAAGAATAATTAAGGTTTGATGAGTAACGTTTATTTTCATTAGTATTCATTAATTAATTCATTACAGCTACAACTTCAGTCTAATACTGTTAATTAGAGCACATCGAGAATTGTGACATAATATCTATTAACAGTAAATTATCTATTAACAGCAAAATTCACTACTGGCGAGAGAATAGGATTATCTATCATTTTATTTCACTGATTTTTTTAAAACATAAATGTGTATTTTTCAATTTTTAATCTAACAATTTTATAAAACATAACCCGTTATAAAAGTTTTGCCGCTATTTATTTAACACAAAGTGTTATTTTCTGAGTATTATTTTAATGTTTACATAAATATTTACTACAGATATTTTACCTATTTAGATAAGCAAAAAGAATGTTCCTTACCTTGGAATGTCCCTGCAAAAGCATAACAAAAATAAATAAGGAAAATTGACATTTCTTTGGAAAATATATTTGTGAAGGCAACTCAAGAAATCATGAATTAAGTTAAGTGGAAATGCACATAAAAAGTATTAAAATATGTCATAGAGAATTCAATAGGGACACATACAATTCAAATTATTAGAAGATTCTATGCAAAATGTAAATTATCAGGTATAACAGCTTTTTATTGTTTTTACGTGACTGATATCTTAGTTTGCACTGGTTTGTGCATCAATTGATAAAATTCGATACTTTATAATATAAATTCGACGATTGGATTAAGTAGATTACATAAATTAGAATATTTGTTATATCAGGTATTATATTATAATTAGAGCCCGGATTTTGATGACCTAAAAAATCTCAATTAATGCCCTTAAAAAGTGCAAAAAATGCCCTTATGAACTGCAAAAAATGCCCTTAAAATGCGAAAATTGCGCTAAAAATGCCTTATGACATGACTTAAATAGAAGTAAAAATATTGAACTAAAACAATGTTTTACTCTTTAAAATTATTATGAGTCGTTTCAAAAAATATAAAGCAATGCAATACTTGTTCTACGTTCATTAAAGTTTGACAAATATGTTTTATATCCAAAAATAACAAAAAAAAGGAAAATATATTGACTCCAAAGCATTTTCATTTTGTATAAAAACTTAAATGAATATAACAACTTCCATCTCATAATATTACTAAATATCAGAATTACAGTGGATTATTAAATTTTTTTTTTAATATTTTGAAATGTAAACGAGCGTCTCTTGTCTGAAAGCAAATTTTTATACCAGGAGAAGCTTCTTTCAACGTCTACTGATGTTATTGGTGCGTACTTGAAAAGGACGTTCACACTTACTGACAATTCTTCTTCAATTTGAAAAGATGTTGCTTCACCTGTTAATATCCTAGAAATTTTCTTCATTGTTTGGAAGCCAGTGTAATAATAAAAAATAATAAAAATTAGAAAAATTTAACAAAAAATGCTTTAAAATGCAAAATACGCCCCAAAGTTTTAAAGAAAATGCCCTATAAATCTCAAAAAATGCTCTAAAGGACAAAGAATGTCCAAAAATGCAAATGTCATCAAAATCCGGGCCTTAATTATAATAATTAGACAGGATTATTCGGCACACTGTAGTTCTTTAATAATGACATGTGTTGCACGAGATTATATGCAATACTTTTCTATTTAAACATACATGTAATGGGTTTTTATTCAAGAGATTTTTTATATTTATTTTTAACGTATTGCATTACAATGTTAAACAAATGATACATAAACAGGTATAAACCGGTTTCAGCTGAGTAAAAACTATAAAGCTTACTTAATAGATAACTGATAATTAAGATTTTACATACAATCTTACAGTGCGTCTAATAAATTAGCCATATATATATATATATATATATATATATATATATATATATATATATATATATATATATATATATATATATATATATATATATACATGTATGTAAAATCTTCATTAACAGGTGATACTATACAGCTTTATTGTTTTTTGACGCGACTGATACCGGTTTGAACTTGCTTACGATCGTGTATCAAGTGGTTAAATTAGACGATAATATAGTATAAATTAGAAGATATATAAATATCGAACATTTATTACATCAAGCATATAATAATGATTAGATCAAATTATGTTGTTGCAGTTCATTTGCGTTGCACTAAAGCTGCACAATGGGCTATTGGCGACGGTCTGAGAAACATCCCGATCCGAACACATGCCATCACAATTTTGATCCGCTGCAGAGGGGATGGCACCCCCGCTTCGGTAGCCCGACAACCTGCACGCGAAGTCGAGACGGTAGAACAGTTCAACGAGGACCCATAACGCACATCCTCGGTCCCTAAGCAGACTGATCCAAAATCAAATTTTGAGACGCACTGTGGTTTTCCAATAATGATAAGATTTGCACGAGTTTATATGCAATACTGTTGTATTTAAACATGCATGTAAAAGGGTTTTTATTCAGGAGATTTTTTATATTTATTTTCAACGTATTGCATGGCAATGTTAACCCATTGATAAACAACCGGTTTCAAGTTTGTACTTAGTGATCAATGTGAGTATAAGTGGAATACATCTCCATATAAGTATTTCGTAAGTAATATGAAACAACACAATTTTTTATGTATAATTATGCTTTTAAAACGCATTTTGATGAAATTAAATTAGAGAAATGGAACTAATTTAAGTAGCAGAAAAGTAAAAAACGCTTTACTATTATTGAAGCCAATGATTCATAATTACTTTTGGTAATAGGTACTTATTAAAATAAAATTATAAGCTTCCCACCAAAAAACAAAATTAATTCAGAAACAGTTCGATAAGGACAAACGTATAAAATTGTCATTCTGTAACTTATGCCAATGATGCTTAATTAATTTTGATAATAGACACTTATGGTAAATGGTGCAATTTTAATCAATACCAAATATGCTGATGTAGGTTAAATTAGTATATTTGATATTGATTAAAACTACATGAATACTGAGCAGCTTCATAGATTATGTGGAAAATGTGTTTTACGGATCCTAAAAATGTACTAGAAAAAAAATCATTATATGTAAATTTTGACCGTTATGAGTTAGCTTTAAGTAACAACATTCCAAAATATGCTAAATACAATGAATCGTAATTTTGATAGGATGAATTACCAAAAAATGTATTTTTCTTAATTTAATAACGTAAAGCCACCAGCTGGCCGGGATAGCCTGGTCGGTAGGGTCCATGTCCGAGAGTTCATGGGTTTGAATCCCGCCGGCCGAAGGCTTCCCGTGTAGTACATGGTAACTGGTGCACATTAAATCTGTCGAGTCGCAAAGTCCTCCTTGTTCCCATAACAAATCAATACCTCAGGGGGTACTGAATTGGAGACTGATCGTTCTCTGATTCAGGTCAGATATATGGATGATTGGATGTATGAATGGGTCTGCCCTATAAACGGGTGTGACGTATGGTGTGGTAGAAGTCAAATTCTTGGACATAGATGGCGCCACTGGAAAACAAGATGGAGATTGGAGATAATTCTTTTTTCAAATTCTTAAAAAGTAATATCAGTGATGTTTTCTACTGTGAAATTCTGCTTGAACAAAACAATGTCAAGTAAGCTCCCTCATCAACATGGATAACTACGTCTCCAGATTAGTATTCCTGAAACCACGTGTTTATTCTGTTTATAACCAGGCTTTAAAAAGGTGTTTAGAAAGAAACTTTATAGCTTAAAATCAATTGCATGTGAAATAAGAAATTGTTTTTACTTACTAAAGAGCAAAATGAAGGGAGAAAAGATATTTATTTGTTTCGAGGGACCGAAAGAAATTGCTAAACTATTGTTGGCACCGGTAATACTTAATTAATTTTAAAAATTAATGCTACTGACAACATCGTATTAAATGTTATTTTAATATGTACCAAATAAACTGATTCAGATATTTTATTTACTATAAAAGTAAAACTAATGGAGAAAATATACTTTAAGGGAACTGTAAAAATTAGCCATACTATTATTGACGTTAACTACCTACATTTTTGTAATAAGTACTCATGTAATTTTGGTGCTTTCGTTTGAAGTTACAGTAAATGGCGCTGATTTCATAGGTATTGTAGCGTAACTATCAATATTAATACCAATAATAGCTATAAATATTAAATACCAATTCACTAGTATATAAGACATGCTAATTTGATATTATCTTGAGGTACCTTTTGATAGATGAAGATTGACATAGTCGATAATTAAATTCCTACAATGATGACCCGGACATGATACGAACTTGCCAACATTGGTTACACATTAATCAGTTGATTTGCTTCAAAATATACAGCTCAAAGAAAGAAAAAATCCGGTGAAGTAAATAAAGTCTCCCGGTCAATAAACAAAAAGTTATGAAGAAGGAAAAAAATAAGCGAAATGCTACAAACAAAAAATGAATGGAAAAAAACAAAGAAAATATAATGAGCAAAAAATTGATATAAATAAATAAACAGCATGAATCAATTAGTGGTATTCATTCATCGAATTCTATCGCAGATAAAATTCTGGAAAGGGAGTAATGTAGCGTAACTACCACTATAAATGTTAAATATCAATTCACTAGTATATAACACATGTTAATTTGATATTATCTTGAGGTACCTTTTGATAGATGAAGGTTGACATAGTCGATAATTAAATCCCTACAGTATTAATAACTAATATAACTATAATAATAACTAATATAATAATAAAATAACTATTGTGAGTATCTCTAAATACTGTGGTAATAGTTTTGTTAAAGCCCTTGAAAAGAATAATTCCGGAAGAAAATTGCTTAACACTAAACATACCGGTCAAATGACCGTTTAAGAACTTTTGCATCGAAAGTGCACATTATCGGTTTTGCACATTTGACTTCATGACTTTTTCTAACAATTATATACAGTTAATATTTTCTTTTGTATCTTGTTTGTTTCGAATAATACTTGTCGTACCACAACCGGTCATTTTACCGGGAGAATAATTTATTGCTGTATGAGATTATCGGATCAGAAATGACGATGTAATGCGTGTTCAACATATTGCATTCCATTAATTGCACATTTCTGTAAAGAATGTTGCGGTTCAATCAGAATAACTGTAAATTCAAATTTCAAGAAAGTACCTAAAACTTTTGATTGGCATTTCTGTTTAAGAAAAAATGACAACAACTAAATGGTTTGGTAAGTAGCTCATATTTTATTTTGATATCTTTACTTCATTTCCAACGAACTGTTAGTTTTTACCCCCAAAAAATGTCGAAACAATCAAGACAGCACAAGTTCTTAGAAGAAATAATATTAATTATAAGAATAATTATAAAAATTATAATTCTTATAGGAATTATATATTCTTATAATTATAAAAATAATGATAAGAATTATAGAAATAATAATAAGTAGAAGAAATTTGTTTGTGGAAAAAGTACAATGGAAACACGCTGCATATGTAAAAAATGCGTTGAATTAAAAACTCTTATTCTTTGTTTTTATAATTGGCAATAATACAATTTTGCTTAATTCTAATAAAGTTATTTTTTTATAGTTTATTTCCTTCCTAACATCCATATTTCATACATTCAATCAAGAAACATAAAGTCCGTTCATTTTATGTTAAGTGTTAATTGCGGTAAAGTTATGTTAAGCATTAATAAGTGTTAATTGCGGTACAATCAGAAGTTCGTTTTCAACAACAGCTGCATTTTTCACATAATTTTCTAATGGAAACATTATTTTTAATACTTACACAGATGAATGCCAAGCTCAATAGGATCATGAGGCCTAAGAATCTTATGGTAGCCGTCTTTAATGGTACGTCATATTTATTCTGCAGTAGCTACTCTTTTATATATACCTACGATAAAAATTAATAACTGATATGATATTTACACATATTGACTCAATTTCCTTCATTGGAATTTCTATAATACTTTAGTAAAGCCAGGAATAATACAAGAAATAATGGGAATATATAACGAAGATTGTTCATTCGGATAAAAAGTTAGCCATCTATTAAAATCGTGGTCTAGAGATCACGGGGGGGGAATTATTTATTTCAGCTGCTTTTATATAACGGGCGGGCATGAGTTTCGCTTTATGCAACCAGATAACTATTTATTACGCAACAAAAACTAAAAATTCGAATACTTTCTCATCTATTTATTAAATCAACTCGATTAGATATGATGATAAAAAATATTAAAGTTAATGGTAGTAATTGAAATTTACGGGATAGTAATCTCTGATTTACTCATATTTTGATAAATTTAGTTCTTAGTTTTTGTTAAAATAAGATCTTGGAGTTATTTTATTCATCTTTCTCTCTCAAGAGTTTTAATAGTATGTATTAGAATTTCGATGTTTGTATCAGTATTTATTGTTTTGGGAGAGTTAATTTCGGTCGCTTTGTTTTTCGACTCTAGTAAAAGCATTTATTTTTCGAGTAACTAAACACCGTTCTAAAAACTAAAAGAAGAAAAATTAGTTTTTCTAACTGTACTTGAATTTCGTTTTGTTTAAAATTCCCTGTCCGCTGCCTGTACCTTTTCTTCTACGGCTGTAATTATTAATTTTTTTAACAAAATCTGAATCATGTTTAAATATTTCGGTAGATACATTTTTCTCCTTTAATTTAACAATAGCCTCGTGATATTGAAATTTGGCCTTTCTTCAAGAGTCACTCGTGAAAATAGTAAAAGGGGTTAATTTAGTTTCCCAAACTTCACTTAGGAAAATTATTCTTTTATAAACTAATAGATCCAAATTCTTATTATGTTGCACCAATTTGCCGAAATTTTTAATGTGGGCCTTTTTTTTAAGATTGAAAGTAAACATAATATTAAGGGGAGTTCCGTGGTTTTAAAGTTTTCGCCTGACCGGTTCATTTGGGACCTTTTTCTATCATTATATACATTATTCGCTTCTTTGACAAAGAAAGATACTTGTTTTTATATGTAGAACGCATTTTATTCACGGCCAAAAAACTTTTTATATGGCTGACCGGGAGAGGGTTCCTCAAATTAAATATTCGTCGGACCACCGTTCATGGCGTGGTCCTGTTGTTAGGGCTCTGCGCGAGTAAAATTCGTTGTGCGGGATGTCGTGGGTTCGATTCCAGGCGGTGGTAAATTTTTTAAAATTTCTTTTTTTTTTGTCTATTTTATTTTATATTATTTTTATAATGTGTTTTTCGATATTTCAAAGGGTCCTCTATAAAACAAATGTTCTTTTTCCATCAGGAAATAGCGTATAATGGGTAAAAAAAGGAAAAATTCCGGATAATTTATTTATTTATTATATTTTATATTATTCTTTAAGCTTGTTATTCAATATTTTCGCTTATTTAGCGTGAATATAAGGTGTTCTATATATAAAAACAGCACTTTCATTCAGAAAAGAGGTTTTTGTACATTATAAAATGCTCAACAACTTTTCATATGAGGAAAAAATTTTTCATGCAGCGTGAATGTATTGTTTGAATAAACCCTCTCTTGTTTAGACTGAGGGAAACCTTGTTAAGAGCAGTGATGGCTCAGGGGATAAGGAGTTCGCATTCCAGTGAGGTAGACTGGGTTCGAATCCCTGCGATGGCTGGTAGATGCGAATTCAGCATACTGCTTGCACCAAATACAGCGCTGACGTTAAATATTCTCAGTGGTAGACGGATCATGGCATAAAGTTCCTTATCGTGAGGCTTATAGTGGGAGGTTTTCGCATTTTTCCTCTCCATGTAACACAAACACATGTTAGTTCCATCTAAAAGTCTTCCGCGAAGGCAAATTTCATCCAAAACTTGATTCAAGAGTTCCATTGTTTTCTGGATTGATTTCAAAACTACAAGACTACGGAGTTGAACATTGTAGTTGTAAACACAAAAAATTGGATCGGCTTTTCAACGAAGCTTATAAAATAAAGTAAAATGTATATTATGAACAGCTGACCCAATTTTGAGTTAACAGGAATCAATGCTTGATTCCGTAGCCTTGTAATTTTGATCCCAACCCAGAAGACAAGGAAACTCGTGGATCATGCATCGGGAGAAACAAGCTTTCGTGGAGGATTTTTTGATGGAACTAACCCACATTACCTAAACAGGAAAACTTGACATGGTTAGCACTTCGGAGAGGGGATGATTATAACCCCGTCAACCACTGAGGATATATTACGTCAGAACTGTGATCGTTCCTAGAAGAAATCGAATCCACCAGCCATTGCTGAGATTCGAACCCGGGTCAACTCATTAAGAGGCAAGCTCTCTATTCCCACCAATTACTGGTGTATTTTATTTTACTTTATAACGGTCGTTGAACAGCCGACCCAATTTTAGGTTTACGACTACTAATGTTCAACTCCGTAGCCTTGTAATTTTGAACCAATCCAGAAGACAAGGAAACTCCTGGATCAGTACTCCCAGAGGTATTGATTTGTTTTGGAAACATGGAGGACTTTGCGACTCGACAGATTTAACGTGCATCAGTCACCATTTACTACACGGGGAGTCTTCGGTCGGCGAGGATCAAACCCACAACCTCTTGGACATGAGCCCAGTGCCCTACTAACCAGGCTATCCCGGCCTTTACTGGTGTATTGCATGTAATAAATCCTTTAAATGGAAATCTGATTTAAATGGTTTTTCTCTTGTTCATATTCAAGTTAAGCTAATCTTTAGATAACACCTTCTAACATCGAAATATCAAAATGTTTAAGAAAAAATTCCATTAACGAAAAAGAGTTTTTTATGATTTTGATGATGTAGGTAGCAAAATAAAAAGCTAGAACTAAAGGAAATACTTCGAGAGAAATTTGAACATGTTATATTTTAGTCAATAACAAGGGTATTCAATAACAAAAAATTGGAAAAAACCTTTAATTTCGAAAATTGTAACATACATAAAATCATCTTTTTAAATAAAATGCGTTACGTTTTCTACTACACGATTTAAATGTGTAGAAAAATATTTCGTTCTCGTATCGACTTCTGATTTATGTTAGTATTTTTTTAAAATGGTAAAGTATTTCGCAACTTATTTTAATACACTTCAAGAAAATCAAGATGTTAAAAAATACTATGTGGCATTCTAGTTCACACTTTTTTAATTAGCGAATTTTCAATTGGCGACTTTTGAATTGGCGACTTTAGTTCGGCAAGTTCCAATTAGCAGACAGAAACAATATTAGATTATAACAACCCTAGAAAACCTTTTCAGTCTTCGCTCTCGTCTGGTAGAGAGAAAGTAAATTTTGAAGAATTCCTAATTTCTTGTTCGTTTGTCAAGAGTTTGAATTTTCGATAGGACTGGCGTAATCTATAATGTAAGTTTTCATTTTTGTTAATACATTTATTAAAGATGTTTATGTATGTATTTCTATTTGTTTTTTTTCATTTATTTTAGCATGATTATTTTTTTATCAATAGTTATGTTTTCAGTTCTTTTGAATACCAATGAATTTCGTTTTTTTTAAAATTGCTGGAATTGTATTTTACAAGAATATGTATTAAATGGTTTACAAATATTGACTGTTTTAAAGTTATTTTAGGAAGGTTAGATGTTTGAACATACATGTTTAAATTTGTTTAAGGATGTTATTTTCTACTATTATAAATAATAATCGTAATCTTCCTAAATAATCGTCTGCTTTAAGAAGCAATTTACGATTTTTTGTTCTATATTGTGGGTGCTAGTAAAAGCAGCTGTTTGAAAAAGCAGGTGAAGTAAATATCAGTCTATTTTTTTGAAAGGGTATAAGGGGTTGTTGATTACAAATTAAGAATTCGGTGATGCATCCATTTTCTGGAATGTACTCTTCCATAAGTTTGATCTTGTAAATTCATGTAGTAAGTGGTAAGTATGGATCAGAAGGTGAATTAACTTATCAATAAACACGAATTCACATAATAAACAAACTTAACAAGTTTTATTATTAAATATAACAGATCTGTAAAAAATGGCAAGAAAAAGAACGATAATGTTTTTCTTATAAAAAGCAAGCGCGTGGCTAGATAATGATTGCACGCGACAACTGTTAAACGGTTTCAGCGCAGTGAAAGTATTTAACGATAGGTGGCGGTCGCCACAATCTTTCAAAACAAGATCGTTTGTTTAATTTAAAATTTGAATTTTAATCTTTTAAAATCCTTCCCTAATTCTTTTAAAAATTTTATCTTTTTTTTCTCTCTATTTTTTTTTAAAATTACATGTTTTTAAAGATAAATGGAACACTTTAATTTTAATATGAAGGAAAAATTATTTATTTAAATTGTATTATTAATAATAATGTTTCGTAATAAAACATAATTTTATTTTACGAAATTCTTGTTACTTTTTACTAGCCAGTCATTTTCACCTGTTTATTTACTAATTTTATCTGGATAAAATATTTGTTAGTAGATGTTTTGAATTCAGATGCTAATTCAAATTCAGATGTTAATTCAAAACCAAACAGTTCATTAATAACAATAATAATAGCAGAAGGATGAAATAAAATCCTATCTTTTCAATATAGTAAATATCGTATTAAAAAATAATTTATTTCAATCTCTATGAGAGAAACTCATTACCACACAGTAATTTATACTTATTTTTTTTATAAAAAAAAGTTTATAATTACGTAATTCAAACGAACATATTTAATAATTTTTGTTTAAGTAATTGGCATATTATTGATTAATTTGATTCGTATGCGCTTAAATGTCAGTTGTCATAATTTTCTAAAAATCAAAATAAATAATTGTCGTCTTTTTTTATATTTCATCGTTTTAAACATACTTTCGTTTTAAAATGCCTTTCTTCTTAATTTAGAATGTATTATTTTTGAGTAAAAAATGATATAAAAATTGTTTTCTTTTAAAATGAAGTTTTCTTGTATTTCTTATATTTAAGAAATGGTTATAATTCATCAAAAATAAAGATTTTTTCCGAAACTGTAAAAGTCCATAATTTCATATATGCGGCATCTGTGTTTTCAAATCTATTTTTCACTTCAAATTTGGTCTAGCTCTAATGACTATAGAGCAAGAAATAACGGAACAATTAATGGTACCTGAAGGACTCAAAATGTTGACCAATCATTTTTGCCAAATCTTCAAGAAGAATGATTTTAGTCTCGGTTCGTTTCCTGTATCAAAGGATTTAATTAGAGCCGACATTTATGTTTAGTGTTTAATATAAGCAAAATTAGTTTTATAAAGGATTTAACAAGGACTGAAATTTATGCGTAGTGTTTAATATAACAGGGTGCGTAGCGTTTTTAAAAAGTGCTTAAAGGTGCTTATTTTCGATTTACGTTTTTTTAAAGCCCTTAAAGGTGCTGTTTTCATTGGGTGTTTTTAAAAAGAGCTTAATTTTCCCTTTTTCAAAATTAGATTTTTCCTATACTCTATTGATTTTCACTTCGAATTATGCAAAAAGACCCAGTTAATATTGCTCTTTCTATTCAACGTTTTCATATTTAATTCAACCCCTATCTATTTCGGCGTACAGTCAGTCCGTAGCGTAGGAAAACGCCATTCGTTTTACATAAATTTCATGAATTCATGATTTACTTGAAAAATATTTGTGATTTCATGATTTTGATTTCATGATTTTTGACAATTGTCAAAAACAATGCCAAAAGGTTTTTTTTTTTTTGACATGACGGTTAAAACAATATAAAACTGTCGATTGTCAAAATCTTTCCAACCCTGCCTAATTATGATATTTTTTTAAAGTGCTTAAAAATATTTTTTGAGTGCTTGAAAAGTGCTTAAAAGGTGCTTATTTTTTGTTGGATTATTTGGCTACGCACCCTGTATAATCAAAATCAGTTTTATAACTCCTTTAAAATCTTGCAATTTTTTAGCGAATAGAAAATTCGTCACGGGTGGCAGAAACGCAAAATGTATGATTAAATCTGCACTCAAATAGTTTCGAATGCAAATTTACATCCTCTCCAAATTTGCACTCTCCAAATTTAAAATCCTAAATGAAAATTTGGATTAATTTATGTTCTCGGATGTTTCTCGTTGGATTCTCGTCATGCAAAGTTGAGTTGAAAATTTCCATTTTGTTATAAATTTTTTTATAATTTTGCCGTTGTAATTCAGCAGCTAATTTTCTGGCTATGGATTTTCTTTCAGTTCTTCTTTTTTGTAAATTCTAAGGGTTTAACTTAGGAGCATTTCCTTGTTAGAAATCGTTGACTATTTATTTAAAGGTATGCCATGCATTTTATGCTATCTATCGATATTTTTTTTAGCAAGAGGTACGCTGAAAAAACATGTTAATGCTTAACATTTAAGAACAATCTTAAGTATTTAAGAAATAGCTCTGGAACTTATCTTGGCAATAATTAAAAAAAAAATTCTTTTGTGAGCCGTAACGTATTTTGATGAGTATTGATTAGAAGGAGCATGTAGTGAAAATCTCAATATCGACGTTTTAATCCTTAAAAATCAAAATGTCTTTTTCATGTGCTTTGAGAAAAAGTAAAAATATTTATTCAAATATTAAAAAATGCTAATAAGAAAAACCCTTATGAAAAGGATGTTATAAAATTAATTAAAGGGTCCAAACTTTCGACCCCTCTCCAACCGAAACATTATGTCTCCCTGTAGATTTAAGAGAAACTATTGTGAACATATTTTATAGATTACTGCTAAAACCCATATTTTGAGGATAGCGAGTTCGAATACATAGAAAAAAATACATTTATTTTTAGAAAAAGTAAGCTATCGTGTTTAAGATTACACCTACAGTTATCATATTTAAGATTACACCTTCGAATCGTATTAAGTGACTCTTAGTACGTGAAAATCCAGTCATTAAACAACATTAACATCAAAAGTATTCAGGATGTTGACTTTTTATTTCGCCCTCTGTGTATTTTTTCATAACATTTTCCACTTTTTTGGAGCTAATCGATGCGTGCAGTTGACTGCCCATGCATTAAGTATCTGTATTTTTTAACGAACAAATATTATTTTTCCCCCGGAGATATTGAAAAAGTTTGGTAAATATTTGGTAGGAGCTTAGTTTTGAAACCCACTCTCATGCTGCCTTCTTTTTTAATCTTTCTCTCCTAGAGTTGTAAAAATAAATTATTTCTAGAACCAAATCAAAAATGTGATAAATTCTGATAAATTATTCATTTTAACCGCATTTTATCATACTTGAATAAGATGGTGAAGATGATATTCCAAAGAAGGATTAAAATTTTTGAATTGATAATTGAAGAATTCTTTCAAAGATGATAACTAGACAGATGTTGAGTTCTTAAAATCGTCTGTTGCAAAGAAAAAATTGAACTTTCTACACGAGACACTCCTTACACAGATGATAAAAAAGACGCTCAATAAAAAAAAACTTTGGAAATTTGATTCCTGAACAACAGTTATTATTTTGGAACAATTTAAAATCATTTGAAACATCCAAAGATTTAATTAATCGCTGATCAAGTAACTTCGTGCAATTATATGCAATAATATAAGTATAATTGAATGAAATTTTCTTCATAAAATACCGTTTTATCTTTATTTTTATAACTTAGGGATAAAAATTTTAAAAAATGCAAAGCAAATAATAAAAATTATGGAAACAAATACAAGAAACGTATTAAAAAACTCTTGAAAATAAATAAGTAAAAAACACACACAGTATATATATATATATATATATATATAAATAAAACGTTGTTGCAAAAACCTACTGCGCACGCGCAACTCATAAAGAGGTGAAATATGATGCCGTTTGTTTTGGCGAGATTTATTTAAGTTCATTTGAAACATTTCCTTTCTTTTTTTTTTCTCGTACTGTGGCAAATAATAAGTTCGAATTTGAGACATTTTTATTGTTTAGTTAAGTTCGAGTGTAAGTAATTTTTCAATTTTTCTTATTAGTTTTAGTTATATTTCTTTCATTTTCTTCCTATCTCTTGTTATGAATTTTGTTTAACACTTAAAACACATTTTTTTATACAATAGCGACAGTTTTCAGAGGCGTGACAGTATGGATATCTCGAATCTTTTAGTTTTTGCTTATTCCAAACGATCTTTTTAATGTTTTCAGATAATTGTAAAGAATAATTGTATTTTGTGTCGAAAATAACGAATTTAGCTTTGTTTAGCGGTTTATTATTTTTTCTTCGTAGTAATTTTTAATGCTTTTGAAACTTTTTGATCTAAGAATATTTGATTCTGCATTTTTGAGTTTTTTTCCTCCTTATTATGGGAACTTCAAAATTAATCTGCGCAACTCATTAGGTCTCCAATTTTGTTCCATATTAATTTTCCTTATCTTAACATGCCTACTATAAAAACTTAATAAGTTTTTAAAATTTATATCGTTTGTATTAGGCTGGAATCTTGAAAACTTCGACTTTTCTCTGACGAGCACTCAGAATTTAACAGGTACTTCTTGCTAAATGGACAGTTTTGATCATTTTTCTGATCGCTAAAAGCAGCATTTATCGTCAATCGAAATATCGTCATCTTTCCGATTAGCTAGAATCTCAACTGGAGCTCTGTCACAAAATTGACAATGTATGTGCTGCAAAATCCCTTAAATCCTCAAGCAAATGTGACCTTAATTTTATTGCTAGATAGAATTTTTTTTACCAAATTAAATTGTCCACTTTTCGCCTAGCTAGAGTTCTTAAATTTTAAATGGTGCTCTGACCTTGGCTACAGCAAGTAAATATTGTTTTTTTTTTTAATTTGTAAGCTAAAGCTTATCTCCATTGTTATCCAAAATAGAAATTTTAACCACTTTCTGACGTAAACTCAAACAATAATAAAAAAAGAAAAGTTATAAAATGTAAAGTTTTTAATATTTTTAAAGAAGAAAGTAATTCCATTGTAAATAAATGCTAATACCCAAAATTACCCCTTCCCGTCTTTCAGAACATTTAGCCCTACATTTATGGTTTTAATTAAGGCAAAGATGAATTGTTTTCTTCTTTCGCTCAACTTCGACTTAAAAAACGTAATTTTTAAAATTTTAATTATATTTTTTATGAAATCTCTTTTTATGTGTCTAAGTATAGTAGTATATTTGATGAAAATTGTTGTTTTTATTTTAGAATACAGCTTCTATTATAGTTCCCAAATTTGAAGCAACTAATTTAAAGTGTAAATTTTTTTTCCCTATCTGCTTAATCGATGTTTCTGATCTGAAGCATAGAAAATGGCATTTTGGCAATGCATTCTCTTATAAAATTTAAAAAGTACAAATAAATCAAGAAACCTTTTAATTTAATGATACAAAGGTTTCACGGTAAAATGAATTTGGTGATTTAAAAACGAAATTTATAATCCTTAGTACGTGAAGTTGAATTTGGCGATTAAGTAATTAATACGACGGTGTTTTTTTTTATTGAGTGGTAACCGGTTCAAATGCAAGTTTTAAATCAGGGGTTTCCAACTTACATGTGGCCGAGGGCCGCAATTAAAAACACCAGTCAAGCATCGGGCCACAACTTTATCAAAATTTTATATAGGATTCTTTTATGTTTGAAGGAATATTAAATATTACAGTCAGATTTTTATCAAAGTTTTTTTTATATTAAAAAGCGAAACAGGGGTCTGTTTAGAAGAAATTTGGGTCCGTTAACGGACCCTTCACAAAATACCTTTTCATAAAAACGGACCCTTCACAAAATCATTTTTTTTTTAATCGGACCCTTCACAAATTTGTTTATCTTCATTAATTATTTTGTTAATCGAATAAACCCTTTCCAGGGCAGAAAACAAGAAAGATGGATGTAAACGAATTAAGTCTTGTCTTCGGCAGACGATTCTTCCATTATTCGTATGAAATTAATATTCTGCGTTCAGCAGTATAGGCTAAATACCAAATATTTGTATGTTGCATCTCTAATTTAGAAGCAGCAATTGTTGTCTATTTTTTAAAATTTAACTTTTTTAATTATAATTTTACAGTGTTGAGCATAATCTTGTATGTCTTTACAATTTAAAAACTCCTTGAAAATTTTTTTTTTGTTGCAATAACGGACCCTATTTGCACAAATTCATAAAAGCGGACCCTGGTTGAAAGAATGTGAGTAATTTTTTCGCAATTTCACGAAAAACGGACCTTTCACAAAATGTCTGGACAGACCCCTGCAAAATAACAGGCATTACAAATATTTGTTACGTATACTAGCATTACGAATACTTGTTACGTATCAATTTGAATCTTCTCTTAATCAGAAACTTAGTGACAAGATTTTTTCTTTTCTTTTAAATTTAATTCTGTGATAAATTAAAATTTATTCGACTTATTAGGAATTATGGCAACAAAAAAAAGTCTCCATCATTTGAAATTAAAATTCGTGGGTTCGAATCCCGCCGACCGCAGACTCCCCGTGTAGTAAAGTGACTGATGCACGTTAGATCTGTCCAGTCGCAAAAGTCCTCCATGTTCCCATAACAAATCAATACCTCTGGGGGTACTGGATTGGAGATCGATCGTTCTCTGATTCAGGTCAAAGTTACGATCTGTGGATGAATGAATGAGTCCGCCCTATAAACGGGTGTGACGAATGGTGTGACAGAAATAAAATTCTTGGCCATAGATGGCGCCACTGAAAAACAATAACAATCGCAGCCCCTCCGCCTAAAACAGACATACGTCAACAACAACATGCGTTTTAAAATTTACAAATGTAAGTAATTTCGTCCAAAATAAATGGTTTCAAAAAGCTAAATGGAAGAATTTCTTCGAAAAACTTCTGGTACGCACAGGCTAAATTATGTTCACAAAATACAAAAAAAAAAGAAAAAACTATATAAAAAAGAGCAACGTACAAGATTATTTTTGTGTTTAAATAAATATTTTCTTGGAATTAAAACCTGAGAAATAATTTTTTTTTGCACCGATGGTACGTTAAATTTCACAGAAACGAAGAAATTAGGGTTTTTTTAAACGGAAGAAAAGTATTTTTACGAAAATTGTCCGCAAAAAACGACAACTAATATATTTTAGTTCGCGGGTCACAAAAATTGGTTTCGAGGGCCGGATGAGGCCCTCGGGCCGCCAGTTGGAAACCACTGTTTTAAATAAAATATTGTTCGCCTATTTTTGTAGACTCCTGATCGAATTTTATTCTTGGTATCCTAACCCAGGAGTCTGTTTAGAAGAAATGTGGGTCCGTTGACGGACCCTTCACAAAACATATTTTCATACAAATGGACCCTTCACAAAATATATTAACTTAAAAACGGACCCTTCACGAAATGATTTTTCTTTTAATCGGACCCTTCACAAATTTGTTTATCTTTATTATTGTTTTGTTAATCGAATAAACCCTTCCTAGGGCAGAAAACAAGAAAGATGGATGCAAACGAATTAAATTTGGTCTTCGGCAGACGATTCTTCCTTTATTCGTCCGAAATGAATATTCTGCGTTCAACAGTATAGGTTAAATACCAAATATTTGTATGTTGCATCTCTAATTTAAAAGCAGCAATTGCTGTTTATTTTTGAAAATTAAAATTTTTTTATTATAATTTTACAGTGCTGAGCATAATCTTGTATCTATTTACAATTTAAAAACTCCTTGAAATTTTTTTTTGCAATAACCGGACCCTATTTACACAAATTCATAAAATTTATCCCTGGGTGAAAGAATGTGAGTAATTTTTTCATAATTTCATGAAAACCGGACCTTTCACAAAATGTCTGGACAGACCCCTGCCAAACCTTAATATTTTATTCTAACCTTAATATTTTATGTTTAATTAGGAGACTCAATTTTCCAAAATGTTTTTATGTATAATTAATTCTATTAAAGAAGTTTAAAATTGATTATGAGAAAAACCATTCCAAAATCAATACCGTAAACCGGGGCGAGTCTACCCATCCAGGAGCGAGTCTACCCATTTTAGTTTTATTTAATTTTCACTATTTTAAATTGCAAATAAAAAAAAATTTTACTGACGGAGGACTTAGTTCAGACTCTACGGAAGATGGCGCTGTAGTAGTTTGATCCGTTTTTATTTATTTGGTGTCTTTTTAACCGACCTGTTCAAACGTCTTTTGAGAGATTTGTATTGAAAATCAGCAAACTTTCAGTTGGTGCTCCGTAAGTATATTATTATTATTACTATTTTCACTTTGGTTAAGTGATAAACTTATCTAAGACTAAGATTACATTAATTTTATATGAAAAAAAAAACAAAAAGAATGTAAGTTTTGCTGTTGTAAACAAAAAGCCAGAATTCGCGGGGCGAGTCTACCCATTCGTATTTAGTTTTAATAAAGCATAATAATATAATTTAGAACTTTGTTTATATTAAAATTAAGTCATTTTAAATGAATTTGAGTATATTATTTTAATTCTGCTTTGATAAATTTATCATTAATAAGAAAATTTATAGGTTAAATATAAATGTAAATATAAAATATGTTTATTTTACCTACTTTTTTCAATTTTTATATTACAAAATTAACTTTTTTTATTTAATGCAAGTTAAATAAATTATTATTTATTATTACAGATGGTTCGAAATTATATTCGCAAAACAAATGGATTTAAATGTTACAAAAAAATGCCATGATTTTGTTAATAATCTTTAATTATTATTATTTATTAATTATTTAATTGTAAATTTATATTAATTTTAATTTATTTTTATCAACAATAATAAGAAATTTTTTTTTTTTATAATGTTAATGATTATAAAAACAAAACAGTGATCAAAATGTGATAATCGATCAAATACTCAATTTGTGTTATTTAATGAATAAAAAAAATGGAATATATAATAAGGTTATGAATTTTCCTTCAGAAATATCCTATATAGTAACTAAAATAACAATTTAATAGTAAAATTTGATTATTTACAATGTTAACATTCATTTTAGTAGAATGGGTAGACTCGCCCCATACGAGTGATTTGTCAGCAGTTCTATAAAAATATACAGTAACAGCGTAACTGTTAATATTTTCTAAAATCGATTTCACAGCTTTAAAGAGGGATAAATAGCGATTCCGAAACACCTATTAAAAGCCTTTTTTCTTTAATATTTACAAAAGTTTGACCACTTGAAAGTTGACGAACTGAAAAAATGGGTAGACTCGCCCCGGTTTAGGGTATTTTCTTTCTTTTTTTTGAAATTGTTTTTTCTTAAAACTTGATGTTATAATGATAAATATAATAAATGTTTTTAAAGTAATATTATCTTAAAATTTAAATAACATCCTTTTTAAACTAAGAATAATATTTTTATAAAAAATTTAGAAGAAAAATCATAATCAATATGCTTATTACGCTTAAAAAGTTCTTAGAAAAGTTCTTTATTAATTAAAAGAAATTTTATTGACAATAAACTAATTTTAGTCATAAAATGTAGACCGGAAACGAATTAAACTAGGATGAAGTAAGGTGCTCTGAATGAAATTCAAGCGCTCTAGTCAATCGGAAAGTTGACGACTTTCCATCCTTACAGGCACGGAAACTAATCAACTAAAAGGTAGTAACAAAATGCTTCTGTAAAAAAAAATTTCAACAAAATTTAGAATTTTAGATCAAAAAAAAATTTATATAGATTTGAAAAAAAATTTAGATAGATATTGTTTTATTCGAAACAACAGTTTAAAAATTCGAGATAAAAAATAACGATTTCTAAAATCGTAAACCTATACAAAATCTTTTGTTTAAATAAAATAAGCTCATGTACTGCAATAGTGGCACAACTCAAAAAGCATTAGTTTTGACTAAGAACAGGTGTAAATATGAAAATACAGATTCTTTTCAGCAGCAATACTAGCACAACTTATTATTCAACTTGAAGATAATCTTTGTTTAAGCAAACTAAAGCATTAGCAACGAAACTTTAAGCCCACTTATCTCAAAACATTATTTTTTGAGTTGTGCCGCTTTATCAGACCATGAGAGACATTATTACGTTTTCAACCTTAAAATTGAAATTAGAAATAAAATGTTTCGTTTCAATGTGTGATCTTTGTCAGCAGTTTTTAAAATAACAAAGCATTTTCAACAGATTTTAATACTCTTTAGGAAAACCAAAATGTAAAAATTGTAAGTAACATTAAATTCAAGTTTTATTAATCGGGGATTATAATTTGGCGACTTTAGATTGGAACATTGCAAATGTGAAATTGCATTATTAAGATTATAGCAACCCTGGAAAATCAAAACTGAATTGAAATATTTTTTTAAAAATAGATAAGAAGTATTCTTTCTCTCAGTGGGTAAATCGTATTCACTTCTAGAAATGCTAGTAAAAAAATGTTAAATCTGCGTTTATTACTTCAAGTTTTTTTAGATTATATATTTAAAAAATTGAGAAGATTGAAATTAATGGATTTAACAAGTAAGTTTCAATTTTACATTTTATAATGCTTGCAGAGTGGGGGAAAATGTTAATTATAAAGGGCCACATATTGCATGGGCTATAATATAGGGCTACATATTAGATAAAGTATAATATACAGCCACATATTATATGGGCTATTTTATAGGGCCCCTTATTATATGAGCATTACATACTGGGTTTGTCGATTTAAATCAGCTTGATTTAAATCAGCTAATTTTTTTTATGTATATTGATTATAAAAGTTAAAAAACAGTGTTTTAAATTATTGATACTTTTATTATTTTCTTTCCCTAGTTTCAAAATTTATTTTAAATAAATTGTTGCATTAATTAATTTTAGTTGACGAAATTACTTTCTTTCTTGGTGTGTGTTAAATTCCAACTCATTGAAAATTACATTTTTAAAAATATTTTGATTCTTGAAATTGAAAGCACAGATTAAAGTAAACATTTAATGCTGTCTTAATATAGACTTGCATAGCTGTAGAAAGTAATTATTAAACATGAATTTTTTTCAAAAAATAATGTAAATATTGGTAATTAAAATTCTACCCTTTGAAAGAAAAAGCATGGAATTAAAATCTACATTATATTTTATTGGTGGAAAATGTATATTTCTGAAGCTTTTTTTAAAGCATATTAAAAAGAAAATACCTAATTTGCCAAAAATAGAAAGAAAAAAAAAGGCCAATAAATTCAGATATTTTTTTCCTGATATAGTGTCATTCTTCCCTTTCAAACTCTTTCAAAGTCTAATTGAAACAGTAGGGTTATTAACTGGTATTTTTTCTCATAATATGTTTACAGTATCTTTGACATCTGATTTTCTGTAAATAAATTTTGTGAAAAAAAATTCCTATGAGTACATAGATTGAAAAAAAAATATTTTTAGCTTAACTTATCTATTTTGATTATAGAATTAAAAGTGAATATTTTAATATAAAAATATATAGATTAAATATTCATTTTTTGATGAGTGACTACATTTATAAACACAATCTGTTACATTTATTTTGTCATTTTAAAAATCAAGCGGAAAAAAATGAAATTTTAAATTAAAATTATGGTTTGCTAATCGAAACTTTGTTTTAATAGTTAAAGTACAGGGGTCTGTCCAAGTGAAATTTACTACCGTTTACCGGTACCTACACAAATTTAACTTTAGGAAAAGCGGTAGAACAATTCCACAAAATACTTTTTTCTCAAAATTTTATTTTAGTGTCTCGTAATCCAAATTTTTAATTTTCAAAAATTATGTCTACATTTTCACAAAAAAGTTATCTCTCAGAAAAACCTAGACAGACCCATAAAGTATTCTTTAAATTTTCTATTTGAACTGGTCCTTAAATTTCAATCATGCATTTGTTTCAAAATGGTTGCTATGCATTCAAAGCTATGTATTATAATGAAAAATTATTTTAGTAAGTTAAAATACTGTTCTAAATTTAATTTTGATTAAGCATTTATAAAGTTTTTTTAATCATAAATTAAAGTTCTTACAGTGTATTTGAATAAAAATTAAAAAAAATTTGATTTAAATCAAAAAAGACACGATCACTGATTACATAGAGCTCCATACTATAATAGCTAATAAAGTCGCAACAACTACGGAGCTGAAGTATCAAAAGTTTAAGGTTAAAATCAGTTTGGTATAGGGTTAATCGTAAGAGGTTTCCGCTTCAATGTAATACAATAGACAGCAGTGTCTCATCGATCACGATGTTGACGTAAAATATCATCAATGATAAATGGATCTTATTTTAAAACTCTTTGCCGCTTTTCGTGGTTTTCCTCCCGTTGTAAAGCAAATCCTGGTTAGTTCCATCACTAGTGCCTTCCAGAAGGTTAATTTGTTCCAATGCGTGATCCAGAAGTTCCCTAGTATTCAGGGTTGGGTTTTTATTTCACTGCTTTGGAGGTGAACATTGATAGTTGTAAACCCATAAATTGTTCTAGATTTTAATTTATTATATTTTTATCTATTTTAAAATATATTGACTAATATTGAAATGACCTACTGTAAAAAGTATAAAATTTTGAGCCAATAACTTAAAATTGGGAAATCACAATAAATATTTAATTTTGAGTTCATGAAATAATAGTGCTAGCTGCATGTACACTATTTGATTTTGTAACTAATTGATAGTAATTATGTATTCGTCACCAATTCATGCAATTTTTAACTGAATTAATATAAAAAGAGCATAACTCCTTGTTCTGCCAGTTGCGAGTAAATAATTTTTAAATTTTATACAAATTTAAACATTTTAATAACTTATCCTTCCTAAAATAACCTAGTAAAGATTGAATAACTTTACAAATTAATACATGATAATTACTCAACAATAACTATTCAATAACCAATAATAAACGACAACCGTTCAACTTCCATCAAATTTTGGCATAAATTTTAAAAAAAACATTGTTAAAGAAAAAAAAACGAGAAAGAAACCCAATTCAATCACAAATCTAGGCAAAATTATAAAATAAATGAAAAGAAAAAACAAAGAGGAAACAAAAAATGCTACATTATCAGGGGTCTGTTTAGAAGAAATTTGGGTCCGTTAACGGACCCTTCACAAAATATCTTTTCATAAAAACGGACCCTTCACAAAATGATTTTTTCTTTCTATCGGACCCCTCACAAATTTGTTTACCTTCATTATTATTTTGTTAATCGAATAAACCCTTTCCAGGGCCGAAAACAAGAAAGATGGATGTAAACGAATTAAGTTTTGTCTTCGGCAGACGATTCTTCCATTATTCGTCCGAAATTAATATTCTGCGTTCAGCAGTATAGGCTAAATACCAAATATTTGTATGCTGCATCGCTAATTTAGTAGCTGCCATTGCTGTTTATTTTTTAAAATTTAATTTTTTTAATTAAAATTTTACACTGTTGAGCATAATCTTGTATGTCTTTACAATTTAAAAACTCCTTGAAAAAGTTTTTTTTTTGCAATAACAGACCCTATTTGCACAAATTTATAAAAGCGGACCCTGGTTGAAAGAATGTGAGTAATTTTTTCACAATTTCACGAAAAACGGACCTTTCACAAAATGTCTGGACAGACCCCTGATTATATATAACGTGGCTCTATGGGAATATTCGGTCCAATATATGCGTCCTACACTACAGACAACGTAGCCTTATATATAAATTTAACGATAAAAATGCAAATTAATGAGTGCAGACGATATTTTAAGTTAGGAATCAAATTCAAAAACGTTCCTTTCCTCCTGAATAATAAACGTACCTTTTTTTTTTTTTTTTTTGGATGGATTCTGAGATTTTTGATCCTCAAAGTATGGGGATAGCCGCGATCTGAAGAACAAAAATATGTCTCAATAGTTTGAAGATCCTTATGCTAATTTTAAATTTTTTGCCATATCCTGATAACATATTAATCGAATTATTTCATTGCTCAAAAACTGTGAAACTTATTTTATTAACCTTTTGTGTTACGTGCTTTGATTTTTTTTTTGCAAATTTTTTTTAAACCAGCATTAACTTTTAAAATCTTTATATTTAGATCCGATCAATAATCTATTATTTGTTTTGTAATAATTTGGTTGTTTAATAATTGTTCGAAAATGAGATTTATGAAAGGGAATGTCGATTTTCATCACGTATTATGTAAAAACGTGCTTTTCTATTCAACGTTTTCAGAATTCATTCAACCACAATCAATTTCAGTGTCAGTCCATAGCCTATGAAAGCGCCAATCAATTTACAGGTTTGGTGAAATGCTTGGTGAGTCCGCATGTGCGTCTAGTGAGCTGGGTTCGGTGAGATTCTAGCACCCTGATGAGCAACTCTGCTGCACATTCTCAATTTCAAGCTTCATTTTCCACCCTCTGAAATCAAACCGAAAAATCACTTGATCATTTTTTAATGGCTAATATAATCAAGAAAAGAGTTCTTCGTCAAATTCTAGTTATTTTATCATGATCTTAGAAAATTATTTTGCACTTTGTTAATGCACATAGTGCTTAAAAATTTTTTTTTTGAGTGCTTAAAATGTACTTAAAAGGTGCTTATTTTTTGTTGAAAGATTTAACTACGCACCCTGTATATGTATATACATATATATATAGTCCCTTTTTATTGACAGTTTGTTTCTACATGTTTTCAGATTTAGCTATTCTTGTTTTTAATTTATGCAGTAAACTAGAATTAATGACAAAAAGAACCTTCTCAAAAAGTAGGCTGATTTTTGATTTTGTTACTTTGCTGACAGATGAAACTGGGGGAAAGGGCAGGTGGCCCGTCTTTGGCGCAACTGTTCCAAATGACAATGAAGCGTGAATTGGGAATGACAGAAATAGTAAATAAACCTCCAAAAGTAAAAATTTCCCAGGAAAAAGCTTAGCAATAAAATACAAATAAAAAAAAGCATAACAATGATTGAAGAATAAAATTCATCTGGAAATAAAATAGAAATTGAAAAATTCATATCAAATGTAAAAGATAAAAAAAGGAACAAAAATGAACAATGAAAGAACAGAGATAAAGCTGTGAGCAGTAGTTGCAGAAATTTGAATATTTTATGTTTAACTAGGAGGCTCCATTTTTCAAAAAGTTATTATATTTCATTCTAATAGATTAAAATTATGAGAAAAACCATTCTAAAATCAAACCTATTATATCTTATTTTCCCTTAAAATATGATGTTATAATAATATATATAATATATTTTTTTAATAATAATTTCTTAAAATTTAATAACATCCTTTTTAAGCTAAGAATAATATTTTTATAAAAATTTCGAAGCAAAATCATAATTAAAATGCTTATAATTCAAAAAAAAAAAGTGGAAAGGAAAAAAAGTGGCTACCAATAAATCTACCTCTAGTGGACAGTGGCCACCCGATAAATTCCTCAATCTTTTTATTTTTCTTCTTTTTATAGTAATTTAAAAAAATTTCTTATCCAGGATTACGTGGATTAGACTTGAATATTGTTACTTTTCAGAAATCTTTAAATATGCTTGTTACAAAGCTTTTAAAAGTTAAAAACCTAGAATGACTTTGAAACATAACTTCATTTTCTCTTTTGTACGATTAAATTTCTTCATTTCTCTCCTTTTCCTTATTTAGATTTTTATTTTGAAAATTATTACAAAAATATTTTGAGAGATGAACTATTAATCTATAAAAACTAGATTTTTTTTAGAAAAAAGCGCTGTTTTCTCAATAGTTTTACAGTCAGTTTTATTGCTTTGCATATTAACTAACACTTAGGTACTAATTTAGGTACTAATTAAAAATATTTCAACCCACAGAACTCCTGTGATCTTTCAGCGGAACGCCATTTGAGAACCGCAGCTCAAAAACTTTTCGACCCATTTTGTTCAATTTTTGCATTTTGCCATTTAAAATTACACTTTTTAGAAATAATGTAAACATTTTTATAACAATTTAAAGTTTATTTTTACTAATATTAAATAAAATATTAATAAATAAGAAATACTTGTGAAAAATCATTTGCAGTTTATAACTATGTTTGGTTAAAAGAATTTTAGTTCTTTGTTTAAAAATATTTCGATTCGTTTAAAAAGTTCTAAAAAGCTCTTTATTCGTCAAAAGAAATTATTATGACGATAAACTCATTTTAGTCATAAAATGTAGACAGGAATCAAATTAGGATGAAGTAAGGTGTTCTGAATAAAATATAAGCGCTCTAGTCAATCGGAAAGTTGAACTTTTCATCATAACTTTCTATCCTTTAAGGCAGGGAAACAAGTTAACTAAAAGGTAGTAACAAAGATATTCTGTAAAAAATAAACCTTCAAAGAAAATTAATATTTTTGATCAAAAAGAAATTTACATAGATTAGAAAAGAAATTCAGATAGATATTGTTTTATTCTAAACAACGGTTTAAAAATTAGAGATATAAAAAACTGTTTCGAAAATCATAAACCTATACAAAATCATTTGTTTTAATGAAATAAAGTATATAAACTATATGATTGAAATTGGTTTTTAAAAATGTTTTGAAATTGAGTTTAAAATGTCTTGTTTCTAGGTCTGATCTTTGTCAGCATTTTTTGAAATAGCAAAGAATTTTCAACACATTTTAATATTCTATAGGAAACTCTAACTGTCGAAATTGTAAGTAACATTAAATTCAAATTTCATTAATCGGGGATTTTAAATTGGCGACTTTAGATTGGAACATTCCAAAAATGAAATTCTATTAAGATTATAGCAACCCTGGAAAACCAAAACGAAATTGAAATATTTTTTAACAAATAGATTAGTATTCTCTCTCTCCGTGGATAATTCTCTTTCACTTCGATGAATGATAGTAGAAAAATGTTAAATCTGCATTTATTACATAATTTTTTTTTAATCTGTCTTATATTTTCAAAAATTTGAGAAATTTGAAAGCAATGGTAAGAATTTAACAAAATAAGTTTCAATTTTCTTTGCTATATATAATTTTTTGTATCCTACTTCTTTTTCTTTCATTTATTTTATAGTTTTGCTTATATTTGTGATTTAATTGCTTTTACTTATTAGTTTTTTCTTTAACAATAGTATTTTTTAATTTATAAAAAAATTTGATGGAAGTTGAATAGTTATAGTTTATTATTGGTTTTTGAATGGTTATTATTGAATAATTATCACGTATTAAATGTTGTAAATTTATTTAATCTTTATAAGGTTATTTTAGGAAGAATAATTTATATTAAAATATTTAAATTTGTATAAATTATGAACTTGTAACTGCAGAACAAAGAATTATGTTCTCTTTTATATGAATTCAGTTAAAAATGGTATGAATTGGTGACGAATGCATAATTACCATCAATTAGTTACAAAAGTGCAAATAGTGTATATGCAGCTAGCACTGTTATTATATGAACACAAAATGTAATATATGTTGTGATTTTAATAGTTTTAAATCTGTCTAACTTCCCAATTTTAGGTTTTCTGAAAAATTTCATAGTTTTTAAAATAGCTCATTTCAATATTAGTCAATATATTTTAAAATAGATTAAAACATAATGAAATAAAATCTGGACCCGTTTACGGGTTTACAACTGTCATTCAATTCCGTATCGTTGAAATAAAGAACCCAACCCTGAATATAAGGGAATTTTTGGATCACTCATTGGAGCAGACTAACATTTTAGGAGGACCTTTTGATGGAACTAACCAGGATTTGCATTACAGCGGGAGGGAAGACACGAAAAGTGGCAAGGAGTTCTAAAATATGATCCATTTACCACTGATGATACTTTACGTCAATATCGTGATCGATGAGACAAGTGATTGTATAACGTGGGAGTTGAACATTGATAGTCCTAAACTCAGAATTGGGTCATCTGTTCAACCCCAGTTATAAAATAAAATTAAAGCAGAGTTAGGAAAATGAGAAAGTTGATGCAGGTAGTTTTATTAGTTGTTTTGATTGTTATGAAATGTTATCTCTAGTTTGAAAGTCTATCAATAGTTTTAAATGCAATTCTAATTGGTTGATAAAAATAGAAAAACTTTTGAGGGTTCCGTGGAAATGTTGAGGGGTTTCGAAATTTTTTTTTTTTTTAACCAGCATTAACTTTTAAAATCTTTATATTTAGATCCGATCAATAATCTATTATTTGTTTTGTAATAATTTGATTGATATTAGAAAATAATTGAAAGTTAAATGCCGAAGGAAAAAAATACCAAATATTTAAATAAAATATATAATTTTTCCAATAACAATATATTGAACTTAATTATGAAAAGATCATGCATTTATGAAAAAATGATGATTTTCCACGTCGTTGTACAATTCACAATATACAACTGACAAGGAATGTTGTGAATGCCCCTGCGATTATCAAAACTAATAGAATCCTTAAGAGATTTAATTTTTTTAAAACATAACTTAAAATTACTTAAAGACCAAAATGGAAAAGGATATTGGCAATTTAATAAATAAACTAGACGCGCTTTAAAATTCAGACGTAAAGAACCAGGGGTCTGTTTAGAAGAAATTTGGGTCCGTTTACGGACCCTTCACAAGATATCTTTTCATAAAAACGGACCCTTCACAAAATATTTTAACTTAAAAACGGACCCTTCACACATTTATTTATCTTCATTATTGTTTTGTTAATTGAATAAACCCTTTCTAGGAAGGGGGGGATGGGGGAGAAAGACGGATGTAAACGAACTAAATTTTGTCTTCGGCAGACGATTCTTCCATTATTCGTATGAAATGAATATTCTGCGTTCAGCAGTATAGGCTAAATACCAAATATTTGTATGTTGCATCTCTAATTTAGAAGCAGCACTTGTTGTTTATTTATTAAAATTTAATTTTTTAATTATAATTTTACAGTGTTGAGCATAATCTTGTATGTCTTTACAATTTAAAAACTCCTTGAAGATTTTTTTTTGTTGCAATAACGGACCCTGGTTGAAAGAATGTGACTTAACGTTTATTTTATATTCACAAGTTAGGAGCAATTTTTTCACAATTTAACAAAAACGGACCTTTCACAAAATGTCTGGACAGACCCCTGAGAACACTGTAGATATGTCTGTTATCAAGAATTCGAAATTCTTGGGCATACAGTGCCAAAATTATTTTCACTCCAATCTCGTCAGCTCATCTTGATACCCTGGAATCTTGTTTTAGTCACATGAATGTTAATGTTGACGACATTTGTTCCTCACGACCTCTCCCTATCTTGGAATTTTGTTCCTCTCAGCCACTGTGGTTTTTCTTGTCTTATTTTCTCTCTCTTGGCTACTCTAGTTTTTCTAGTTCTGTTTCGCATCTTTATTTTTCCATTTTTTGTTAACATATTTTACGTTTTATAGTTTAAAACTGACTTTTGTTTATTCTCATTCACGCCTGGCAAGTCTTGAAAATGGATGCCTGCTTTTGTGCGCTTGAAACATGTTGACTGTTATTTTCAACTTGTAAATTTTGGTAGAGAATGAAGTTTATAGTCAAGCAATATGGATCATGGGATTATTTATTAAAGATGTGGCTTATTTTACTAATTTTCAATTTTTGTATATGTCACGGGCAATGTAAATAATTGGTGTCCAACAATGTTAGGATTCTTATTTAAATTTTCGTTTGGTGTAGCATATTCGTGCCTGACCTCTTGGCTCATTAAAATATATTCTCAATCCAGACATTAATGCTGCTTATAATCAGTGTTGAGCGGTTTAAAAAAAAAAAAACTAGCTTTGTAAAAGGTGTTGGCCGGTTTTAAAAAATTGTTTTTATTTTAATTAATCTTTTATTTCTGTTAAGAAACAATGTTATATTTAAAGCTCCATTATCTTGAAATAATTGGCATAAAAGGCATTTTATTTATTTATTATTCTCACTTGCAATTTTTTATTATTAAATAACTAGTACTAAAGCTTACTTAGTTTCGGACTGTATAATTAGTGCAGCTCATGTCATATTCAATCGTTAAATTTTGAAATAATATTTAATTGAAAAAGTATCGTTACAAATTTGTAAATATGTATAATTTTGTAAATATTCTTTTGTTATGAGGCTGAACGTTTCAAACGGACCTTAATAAAAAGATCAATTCGAAAATTTGAAAGAATGAAGCGTGATGTCTCAGTTTGGTTTCATTTAAGCCGTCTTGGAAGTAATCTTAGTGACCATTTTGACGTCAAAATTGTTGTTCTGGAAACGTGAGTTAAGTTATAGATTTTATTTTATATCCACCGTTGAACAGCCTTACGGCTACTAATGTTAAAATACGTAGCTTTGTAATTTTGAACCCAATCCAGAAGACAAGGGAACTCCTGGATCAAGTATTAGGAGAAATTTGCCTTCGTGAAGGGCTTTTGATGGAACTAGCACGCATTTGCCTTACATGGAGAGAAAGACCACGAGAACCTCTCACGGTTAGCCTGATGGCAAGGGGACTCTGACCCGTGGTCCGTCAACCACTGACGATATTTCACGTCAGCACTGTGGTCGGTGCAAGCCGAATGCGGAATTCGTATCGACCAGCCATCGCCGGGATCGAACCCCGGTTCACCTCAATGGAAGGCGAACGCTTCATCCCCTTAACCATCTGACGGGATTATGTAAGAATCATATGGAATTGTGTAGAATGCTCCGCGGATTCGTCGCCAAACTTATAAAAATAGGATCATACCTCGCATAGTCGAGTACTATAGAGAGCAAACTCTTTATTGTGCATACTAACGAAGCATTGTACATATGACAATATTCGCACTGAATATAGAGTTGAAGTAACATAATAAATGAAATCATTATAGATTGGTAAATAAATCTTTGAATAAGCATTGAATTTTACACATGATTCAATTTATATTGAATACTAAGTTGAAATATCATCAATTATATTCGCAATTAACTTTTTGACTGAGCATTGTTAATATACGTATACTAGGAGGCTCCGCCCCCTGCTCGCTAACGCTCGCCAACCCCCGAGAATTGCTACGCAATCCTATGTGGTTCACGCCGTGAACCATGGCTCGCTGCGTTCTCTCGCCAATGAACACAATGTTCTAGCACAAAGACATAGTATATTATCATCAAAGACATAGTATATTATCATCAAAGACATAGTATATTATCATCAAAGACGTAGTATTTTATCATCAAAGACATAGTATTGTACTTAAGTAGAAGAATTCTATCAATGTTCTTATTGGCTTTTAAAAAAGTAGATTAGCTATTTAGATTGTACATGGTGAAAAAATCAAAACATTAGCTAAATGAGAAACATATTAGCGAAATAAATTATCAAATATTGCAGTTACTCACCTAAATTCAACTAAATGTGTATAATAAATTAGTTAATGCTAGAAATTCTGAAAGTTTTAGAAAAAAAATTTATTATTTAAAAATATAAACTTTAAACCCTAACTTTTCCTTGTGAGATAATAACCCTCAAAAAGTCTTTCATTTTCAAGAACACAAAAATTTGTTTTATCGCCAAATGAAATATTTTTTGGTGATCAGCATTATTGAAATAAATTTCTATATTAATTACATTTGTGATAAAGTACTTGTGGGGAGAGCAGTTAACGTCCATGTCAACCGTCATCTATGAAAAGGTACCCCAACATAGTCGAGTTAACATGTCTTATATACTAGTGAATTGTAGTTGTAATTTTGTAGTGGTAGATACGCTACATACTTAACATTTTAGAACAAAATAAGGATGTTTTACATACAATAAATTAAAATGCATGGCTATTAGCATTACCCGAGAAATACCACGTGGAATTCGCCATGCTGCATTTCTAATCGGGGAGTTTTGATTTTGGCAGTTCCCCTTGACTACTGCCAATTATTGCACTTGATCTCTGCAATCTGTCTTCCATAACATTCCTCAACACTTTCTTGGGCTCTTCGAACACGTTTCATTACGTTTAAAAGCCCTAGCAGCTTCACTAATATTCTGCATTTTAAAGCGTGAAAATTCAATGCATAAATAAACGCGAAATATAAAAAAATTCAATGCATTCAATACAAACACTTAAACGTTTTTTAGACGTTTAGGTAGCTCCCAGTAGAAAAAATATCAATTCAACAGCGGCTTTTTAAAGCATTCTCACTTCAATAAATTAATTCCTAATTGAGTTTAAATTAAATATTATCATGTTTTTAGGACATGAATCTGAATTGAACAACCTGATAATGCTCACTCTGGTTATTGTTTCCGTTTTTAAAAACGCTATATGTTGAGCCACCTCATGTGACATTTGCCATGTGACATTTTTAGCAGCAATCATTGGTCGATTTTCTAACGTTGCCATTCAGGGAGTTGTAATGAGGCTTTTTTTTGGTGCCGTGTAAGAGAAATATATATATAGATGATAAAGCTTTAAATTTATTTATGACTACTTTCGTTCAGAAAGTATTAATTTTTCTATTCTTTTTTTCCTATTTATTTTTTATGTATACTCTGAATCAGCCTTGATTACTTTAATTCGGTAACGTGTCCACCTATTAATTTCCTAAGGACTCAACACAAGTACCTTGATTACTCGATGAATGGGTAAAGGGCCAAACCACTATATACTGTTTGTGACTGCAATCGTGTTCGGATCTGCGAGTCTCCAGCTAGTTAGTTCACCGTTGAACCGTCGACGGGGGGGGGGGGGAGGGCTTTGAAACCTGCGTTTTACTGAAATTAAGTGCTCTATATAGTTAGAGTTTCTGGAGGCTTTGACAATTAAAAATTTTGAAGTTTTAAGGATTGGGTTTTCAATCTCCAATCCAACCAAACCCCTGTACTCGGTACAGTGTATTACTTTAAATAGTTTATGCTTCTTTACATTAAATTTGTATGGAGTCATAGGATGAAAAAAAAAATGTTTATTTTATACACACATGAAATGATTAAAGCTAATGAAGCTGAAGCTGGACCTTTTTATTTTTAAATCTAAACATAGGTTTTTAATCTAAGCATAGGGTCAAGGGGGAATCGCACTTTTACCAGCATTATTAGATATTAATTTGAGCCTTGAGTGGAGCTGTATAATCTATAAACATATATTTATAAAAATGAGTTAATGTTAATTTTTTTTATAATGTAATATTTTAATATAAAAGTTGTTTTTTTTTTAATTATGTATTAAAAATATAAACAGTTATGAAAATATTTTCTGAAATGTTTCTTGAAGGTTCAGTTATTTTAAATTTGGGATCTTTATCTTTAAATAAATCAAAAGAAAAACAGATTAAAAAAAAAATCCGTTTTTTTTATACCTATCTTAGCTTATATTAACCATTATTCAGCTATTCAAAGTTGAACAGTTTTTTTTATTGGTAATGCTTGTTTCGTTCATTGGTATTAGTCTTATTATTCTTTATATATTCTTTAAATTGATTTGTAATATTTGATCCTGTTTCTTTCAGACTGCAACGTGACTGGTTGGATTCATTTGGAAAACTGAACCCGGAAATGGATGCTGAACCCGGCTGAGCTGAAC
This sequence comes from Parasteatoda tepidariorum, assembly GCF_982258835.1. NCBI lineage: Eukaryota > Metazoa > Arthropoda > Arachnida > Araneae > Theridiidae > Parasteatoda > Parasteatoda tepidariorum. The sequence continues at coordinate 108,965,810 of NC_141756.1, read as the reverse complement.
CCGGAAATGGATAAGTACAATTTTTTAACTTTTTTCTTTTTTGTTAAACGTTCGGCTATTATGTAATGTAAAAATATTTAAAATATTCACGAAAATTTCATTTTCCCCAAAAATATTTTTTAGTAATCATTACTGTTAATTGATGATAAACTATATTGAATCTTCGTAGAGGAGTTTTTGATGGAGCTAACCCGCATTTACGTTACATGGAGAGGAAGACCACGAGAACCTCCCATGGTTAGCCTGACGGCAAGGAGACTCTAACCTATGATCTGTCTACAGCTGAGGATATTTCACGTCAGCACTGAGGTCGGTGAAAACCGGATGCGGAATTCGTATCGATTGGGATTCGAACCCGGTTGCCGAATTAGAAGGTGAATGCTCTATCCCCTGAGCCATCACGGCACATGGATGAATGTTAGTGACAATCAGAAATTTTTACCCCTTACAATAGGTCCTTTCACTCCCTCCGCCGCATGTTTCTTTTGGATTCCTAATTTTCATCCGCTGACAAAACTGTTACGGCAATTTTTTCCTATATTTACATTATTTCGAGGATCATAGATTGAGCCGGTGAAACAAAGTAGTGGGAAATATGTAGCTTCTCAAGTTTTGCAGCGAATTAAATTTCGTTCAAGGTTTACAAGCCTATACTTCAATTGGGATAAATTAAATTGTAAGGGATGTGAAGTTATTTGTTATTGTAGGTAAGTATTATCATTGTTTGTATGAATATTTTGTTATTTATTGTTCATTAGCGGTTACAAATAAATCACTTTTCGGTTTTTCGGGGATAACTATTTATATCCTGAACATATTTACCCAAGTAATTAACTTACCATTAAGTAACGGGCAAGAGTCTACCGTACTTTTAAAGATTCGCTATTTATAATTTTGCACGTTTTCAAACAAATGCAGCTAGTAGGGCTCGTATTATTATTCATTTTTTTGTTTTGTATTTTCATGTTTTACTAGTTCTTTGAAATTAAGAAAGGTACACAAAACGCTCCTACTTTCAATAGAAAAGTACAAATTCAAGAAAAAGTACTCAACAAACTGTTGGCTGTTACCAAGGACTGTCTCGTCTTCAACTTCCTCAACTGTTTAAATTTTCCGCAACAGCTCTTTTAAAATCTCAAAGCTCTGTTTATCGGCAAATTATATTTACACAAAAGGAATCCTGGTTGACCTCTTGCTAGCCAGCTAGTCGTCAGAACTCCCGCTCTTCTGCTATTACAATTGCTGTGAGTATTGCCAGCTCCAAAATTCTAAATCCACCAATAAGAATCATAGGAGACGATTAGTCAAAGGAGGTTTATGTATGAAAGATCACTAGTAAATAAGTCAAATAGAATTGCAAAATTAAAGGAAACTCGAATAAAATTGGCATAAAACCGCAATGTGATCTACAAGGAAAAATTTGACTCAAAAAGTTCCAACTAGAGAGTTTTAAAAATATTTGCTTTGTTTTGTAACCGGAGTTGAAAAATCGACCCATTTTTAGTTTTACGACTATGCATCTTCAACATCGTTGACTGTTAATTTTGAACCAAAAACAAAAGGCGAGGACATGGATAAAACAAGTGTAGGGACAAATTAGCCTTCATAAATCTTTGATGGCACTAAACTACATTTGCATCACATGGTGAAGAAAACAACGAATGCCTCCTACGGTGAACCAGAAGACAAGAAGACTCTAAACCTTGATCCGTCTACAACTAAAGATCTACATCAGCACAGTGAGCTGGAAGCGGAATTCGAACTGACTAACCACCACTAGGATTCGAACCAGGGTCACCTCTTAGAAATTTGAATGATCTATACCCTGATCTCGGTTACTTCAGATTGAAATCAATAACACCTCTATGCCAGGTGATACAAATACCCAGGGTAGAAATCCCTATTTGAAAAGAGAATAATGAGCTAAAACGCAGCTCAAAGGATTCATAAGTAGATTCAGGCTTAATATGCACGCTATGGAGTGCATCTGGTGCTATGGAGTGCTATCATGGTTTAGTGCCCCTCCAGAAAAATGCCAGGCTACATGAAGTCAAGAAAACCCTCAAACTTATTGCGAAATTACGATTAATTGTTTAGTAGCATCCCTTATACAACCTTGATCTCTCTCCAATTGACTCTTATGTATCTCCTTCCCTGTGCACTGGGCGTTGTAGGATGATGATGTCCCACCTCGTTGGAGGTAGGGAGGCCCAGTAACACTTTCAAAGTATCAGGCAGTACAAAACTCTCTTCTGTTATTCTTTAAGCTCTAGCGTTTCCTCATATTTTTTAAATATTTTTTTTCTAATATGTAACTTATACGTTATTTGTTCTTTCCTTTCTCACCATTTTTTAATCTTCATTTTTAATGTTTTTCTTCCTTTTTACTAATAACCACCTCGTTGCCTGCAATGCTGTTGTCTGGGGAAGACACTGGAATGTGCACTGGGCGTTGTAGGATGATGATGTCCCACCTCGTTGGAGGTAGGGAGGCCCAGTAACACTTTCAAAGTATCAGGCAGTACAAAACTCTCTTCTGTTATTCTTTAAGCTCTAGCGTTTCCTCATATTTTTTAAATATTTTTTTTCTAATATGTAACTTATACGTTATTTGTTCTTTCCTTTCTCACCATTTTTTAATCTTCATTTTTAATGTTTTTCTTCCTTTTTACTAATAACCACCTCGTTGCCTGCAATGCTGTTGTCTGGGGAAGACACTGGAATGTGCACTGGGCGTTGTAGGATGATGATGTCCCACCTCGTTGGAGGTAGGGAGGCCCAGTAACACTTTCAAAGTATCAGGCAGGACAAAACTCTCTTCTGTTATTATTTAAGCTCTAACGTTTCCTCATATTTTTTAAATATTTTTTTTCTAATATGTAACTGATACGTTATTTGTTCTTTCCTTTCTCACCATTTTTTAATCTTCATTTTTAGTGTTTTTTTCCTTCCTTTTTACTAATAACCACCTCGTTGCCTGCAATGCTGTTGTCTGGGGAAGACACTGGAATGTGCACTGGGCGTTGTAGGATGATGATGTCCCACCTCGTTGGAGGTAGGGAGGCCCAGTAACACTTTCAAAGTATCAGGCAGTACAAAACTCTCTTCTGTTATTCTTTAAGCTCTAGCGTTTCCTCATATTTTTTAAATATTTTTTTTCTAATATGTAACTTATACGTTATTTGTTCTTTCCTTTCTCACCATTTTTTAATCTTCATTTTTAATGTTTTTCTTCCTTTTTACTAATAACCACCTCGTTGCCTGCAATGCTGTTGTCTGGGGAAGACACTGGAATGTGCACTGGGCGTTGTAGGATGATGATGTCCCACCTCGTTGGAGGTAGGGAGGCCCAGTAACACTTTCAAAGTATCAGGCAGTACAAAACTCTCTTCTGTTATTATTTAAGCTCTAGCGTTTCCTCATATTTTTTAAATATTTTTTTTCTAATATGTAACTTATACGTTATTTGTTCTTTCCTTTCTCACCTTTTTTTAATCTTTATTTTTAATGTTTTTCTTCCTTTTTACTAATAACCACCTCGTTGCCTGCAATGCTGTTGTCTGGGGAAGACACTGGAATGTGCACTGGCCGTTGTAGGATGATGATGTCCCACCTCGTTGGAGGTAGGGAGGCCCAGTTACACTTTCAAAGTATCAGGCAGTACAAAACTTTCTTCTGTTATTATTTAAGCTCTAACGTTTCCTCATATTTTTTAAATATTTTTTTTTCTAATATGTAACTGATACGTTATTTGTTCTTTCCTTTCTCACCTTTTTTTAATCTTTATTTTTAATGTTTTATTCCTTCCTTTTTACTAATAACCACCTCGTTGCCTGCAATGCTGTTGTCTGGGGAAGACACTGGAATGTGCACTGGGCGTTGTAGGATGATGATGTCCCACCTCGTTGGAGGTAGGGAGGCCCAGTAACACTTTCAAAGTATCAGGCAGTACAAAACTCTCTTCTGTTATTATTTAAGCTCTAGCGTTTCCTCATATTTTTTAAATATTTTTTTTCTAATATGTAACTTATACGTTATTTGTTCTTTCCTTTCTCACCTTTTTTTAATCTTTATTTTTAATGTTTTTCTTCCTTCCTTTTTACTAATAACCACCTCGTTGCCTGCAATGCTGTTGTCTGGGGAAGACACTGGAATGTGCACTGGGCGTTGTAGGATGATGATGTCCCACCTCGTTGGAGGTAGGGAGGCCCAGTAACACTTTCAAAGTATCAGGCAGTACAAAACTCTCTTCTGTTATTATTTAAGCTCTAACGTTTCCTCATATTTTTTAAATATTTTTTTTCTAATATGTAACTGATACGTTATTTGTTCTTTCCTTTCTCACATTTTTTTAATCTTTATTTTTAATGTTTTTCTTCCTTCCTTTTTACTAATAACCACCTCGTTGCCTGCAATGCTGTTGTCTGGGGAAGACACTGGAATGTGCACTGGGCGTTGTAGGATGATGATGTCCCACCTGTTGGAGGTAGGGAGGCCCAGTAACACTTTCAAAGTATCAGGCAGTACAAAACTCTCTTCTGTTATTATTTAAGCTGTAACGTTTCCTCATATTTTTTAAATTTTTTTTTTCTAGTATGTAACTGATACGTTATTTGTTCTTTCCTTTCTCACCTTTTTTTAATCTTCATTTTTAATGTTTTTTTCCTTCCTTTTTACTAATAACCACCTCGTTGCCTGCAATGCTGTTGTCTGGGGAAGACACTGGAATGTGCACTGGGCGTTGTAGGATGATGATGTCCCACCTCGTTGGAGGTAGGGAGGCCCAGTAACACTTTCAAAGTATCAGGCAGTACAAAACTCTCTTCTGTTATTATTTAAGCTCTAACGTTTCCTCATATTTTTTAAATATTTTTTTTCTAATATGTCACTGATACGTTAGTTGTTCTTTCCTTTCTCACCTTTTTTTAATCTTTATTTTTAATGTTTTTCTTCCTTCCTTTTTACTAATAACCACCTCGTTGCCTGCAATGCTGTTGTCTGGGGAAGACACTGGAATGTGCACTGGGCGTTGTAGGATGATGATGTCCCACCTCGTTGGAGGTAGGGAGGCCCAGTAACACTTTCAAAGTATCAGGCAGTACAAAACTCTCTTCTGTTATTATTTAAGCTCTAACGTTTCCTCATATTTTTTAAATATTTTTTTTCTAATATGTAACTGATACGTTATTTGTTCTTTCCTTTCTCACCATTTTTTAATCTTCATTTTTAATGTTTTTTTCCTTCCTTTTTACTAATAACCACCTCGATGCCTGCAATGCTGTTGTCTGGGGAAGACACTGGAATGTGCACTGGGCGTTGTAGGATGATGATGTCCCACCTCGTTGGAGGTAGGGAGGCCCAGTAACACTTTCAAAGTATCAGGCAGTACAAAACTCTCTTCTGTTATTATTTAAGCTCTAGCGTTTCCTCATATTTTTTAAATATTTTTTTTCTAATATGTAACTGATACGTTATTTGTTCTTTCCTTTCTCACATTTTTTTAATCTTTATTTTTAATGTTTTTCTTCCTTCCTTTTTACTAATAACCACCTCGTTGCCTGCAATGCTGTTGTCTGGGGAAGACACTGGAATGTGCACTGGGCGTTGTAGGATGATGATGTCCCACCTGTTGGAGGTAGGGAGGCCCAGTAACACTTTCAAAGTATCAGGCAGTACAAAACTCTCTTCTGTTATTATTTAAGCTGTAACGTTTCCTCATATTTTTTAAATTTTTTTTTTCTAGTATGTAACTGATACGTTATTTGTTCTTTCCTTTCTCACCTTTTTTTAATCTTCATTTTTAATGTTTTTTTTCCTTCCTTTTTACTAATAACCACCTCGTTGCCTGCAATGCTGTTGTCTGGGGAAGACACTGGAATGTGCACTGGGCGTTGTAGGATGATGATGTCCCACCTCGTTGGAGGTAGGGAGGCCCAGTAACACTTTCAAAGTATCAGGCAGTACAAAACTCTCTTCTGTTATTATTTAAGCTCTAGCGTTTCCTCATATTTTTTAAATATTTTTTTCTAATATGTAACTTATACGTTATTTGTTCTTTCCTTTCTCACCTTTTTTTAATCTTTATTTTTAATGTTTTTCTTCCTTTTTACTAATAACCACCTCGTTGCCTGCAATGCTGTTGTCTGGGGAAGACACTGGAATGTGCACTGGGCGTTGTAGGATGATGATGTCCCACCTCGTTGGAGGTAGGGAGGCCCAGTTACACTTTCAAAGTATCAGGCAGTACAAAACTTTCTTCTGTTATTATTTAAGCTCTAACTTTTCCTCATATTTTTTAAATATTTTTTTTTCTAATATGTAACTGATACGTTATTTGTTCTTTCCTTTCTCACCTTTTTTTAATCTTTATTTTTAATGTTTTATTCCTTCCTTTTTACTAATAACCACCTCGTTGCCTGCAATGCTGTTGTCTGGGGAAGACACTGGAATGTGCACTGGGCGTTGTAGGATGATGATGTCCCACCTCGTTGGAGGTAGGGAGGCCCAGTAACACTTTCAAAGTATCAGGCAGTACAAAACTCTCTTCTGTTATTATTTAAGCTCTAACGTTTCCTCATATTTTTTAAATATTTTTTTTCTAATATGTAACTGATACGTTATTTGTTCTTTCCTTTCTCACCTTTTTTTAATCTTTATTTTTAATGTTTTTCTTCCTTCCTTTTTACTAATAACCACCTCGTTGCCTGCAATGCTGTTGTCTGGGGAAGACACTGGAATGTGCACTGGGCGTTGTAGGATGATGATGTCCCACCTCGTTGGAGGTAGGGAGGCCCAGTAACACTTTCAAAGTATCAGGCAGTACAAAACTCTCTTCTGTTATTATTTAAGCTCTAGCGTTTCCTCATATTTTTTAAATATTTTTTTTCTAATATGTAACTTATACGTTATTTGTTCTTTCCTTTCTCACCTTTTTTTAATCTTTATTTTTAATGTTTTTCTTCCTTCCTTTTTACTAATAACCACCTCGTTGCCTGCAATGCTGTTGTCTGGGGAAGACACTGGAATGTGCACTGGGCGTTGTAGGATGATGATGTCCCACCTCGTTGGAGGTAGGGAGGCCCAGTAACACTTTCAAAGTATCAGGCAGTACAAAACTCTCTTCTGTTATTATTTAAGCTCTAACGTTTCCTCATATTTTTTAAATATTTTTTTTCTAATATGTAACTGATACGTTATTTGTTCTTTCCTTTCTCACATTTTTTTAATCTTTATTTTTAATGTTTTTCTTCCTTCCTTTTTACTAATAACCACCTCGTTGCCTGCAATGCTGTTGTCTGGGGAAGACACTGGAATGTGCACTGGGCGTTGTAGGATGATGATGTCCCACCTGTTGGAGGTAGGGAGGCCCAGTAACACTTTCAAAGTATCAGGCAGTACAAAACTCTCTTCTGTTATTATTTAAGCTGTAACGTTTCCTCATATTTTTTAAATTTTTTTTTTCTAGTATGTAACTGATACGTTATTTGTTCTTTCCTTTCTCACCTTTTTTTAATCTTCATTTTTAATGTTTTTTTTCCTTCCTTTTTACTAATAACCACCTCGTTGCCTGCAATGCTGTTGTCTGGGGAAGACACTGGAATGTGCACTGGGCGTTGTAGGATGATGATGTCCCACCTCGTTGGAGGTAGGGAGGCCCAGTAACACTTTCAAAGTATCAGGCAGTACAAAACTCTCTTCTGTTATTCTTTAACCCCTTGGCGACGGGTGATTCAGAAAAGCATTCGTACAAAATCAGAATCAAGTTGCAATTAAATAGAAAACGGTAACTTAAATGTAGTTGTTACTAATTTTACAGACTTACTTTGCTTTTATTTTAATTATTGTTAGTTTAATTATATATATAATCAATGATAATTCAAAGTATAACTAAATAGTTTTATTTTGAACAAAGTAATGGTGAATTAAATAAATCAAAAAATTATAACTCCGCCCACAAATAAACTGCTAAAGAAATACTTTGATTACCAGTTTTATCTTCTTACCCTGATTGATACGGTTTTTTGCTGTCACGTATTTGCGACAGTCGGCGCGAAAGGGTTAAGCTCTAGCGTTTCCTCATATTTTTTAAATATTTTTTTTCTAATATGTAACTTATACGTTATTTGTTCTTTCCTTTCTCACCATTTTTTAATCTTCATTTTTAATGTTTTTCTTCCTTTTTACTAATAACCACCTCGTTGCCTGCAATGCTGTTGTCTGGGGAAGACACTGGAATGTGCACTGGGCGTTGTAGGATGATGATGTCCCACCTCGTTGGAGGTAGGGAGGCCCAGTAACACTTTCAAAGTATCAGGCAGTACAAAACTCTCTTCTGTTATTATTTAAGCTCTAGCGTTTCCTCATATTTTTTAAATATTTTTTTCTAATATGTAACTTATACGTTATTTGTTCTTTCCTTTCTCACCTTTTTTTAATCTTTATTTTTAATGTTTTTCTTCCTTTTTACTAATAACCACCTCGTTGCCTGCAATGCTGTTGTCTGGGGAAGACACTGGAATGTGCACTGGGCGTTGTAGGATGATGATGTCCCACCTCGTTGGAGGTAGGGAGGCCCAGTAACACTTTCAAAGTATCAGGCAGTACAAAACTCTCTTCTGTTATTATTTAAGCTCTAACGTTTCCTCATATTTTTTAAATATTTTTTTTCTAATATGTTACTTATACGTTATTTGTTCTTTCCTTTCTCACCTTTTTTTAATCTTTATTTTTAATGTTTTTCTTCCTTTTTACTAATAACCACCTCGTTGCCTGCAATGCTGTTGTCTGGGGAAGACACTGGAATGTGCACTGGGCGTTGTACCTTTCACTCATAAAATATTTTTAACATCAAAACTATTAGATCTATCAAATCAATTCTATTTTTTAAATTGAGTCTAAAAAATACATAATAAATAATGTCAGACTTGTCTATACTACAATATCTCAGAATTTTATTTTCATCAAATTAATTTACATTACATGAAGGGATCATCAATTTTATTCATTTACACATTGCATTTCAGGAATATCACTTTTATGAAAATAATTTTTTTCCACTTTCTTAGTAAAATTGCTTTTAAATATAAGAGGATTTTCAATGTCATACTTACATTTTATTATTGTAAAATTTAAAACATTCATTATTGGTATAAGATAATTTAATTAAAAATTATAGGATTTATTTTGGGACAAATTTATTGTAATATACAGTATATAGATTAAAATTTATTAATAACTAAGAAAAAAACAATATTTTATTAAGAACATACTTTTTATATATCATATTATTTTGATATAGCCTTTTACGTGTTTTGTTTTGCATTTTAAATAATACAAGAATCAATTTAAAAAATAAAACATTTATTGTCAAGTGAAACATTTAGAACATTATTCATTTTTATTTCTTATTTTTTAATTTCTTCCATAAAAACAGTATTACATCTCTTTCCTTCTTTACCAGATAAACCTTACAGGATTATACGAAATATCTGAAATAAAAGAAAGAAATTACTTTCATGATAAAATTTCACCAACACATTATTAGAATAAGGAAGATTAAATGCCATTAATTTGAAATCATTTAAGTCCTTAGGTATCCCTTTTATACTTATTTTAAGTTTGACAGATATTTTGATTATAGTTCTAAGATTATTCTGTACACTAATGAAAGATGGCAGGTGTGTTTAGTTTTGTAGTTCTTATGTTTGGATTGAAATTTGTTTCAAGAAAAATAAATTGTATTTATAAACGAAGGCTCTTAAAAATGTAAGTATATTGAAAAATTAGTAAGGCACACTTACATACTTACTGTCATTATAGAAAAGCTAAGTATCAAGAGATAAATGTGAAGTATAAATAAAAAGTAAAGTATCATTAGTTAACTTTGAATAATTATAAACAAAATATTATGCAAATCATCATACACAAAAAAAAATAGAAGGGATGAATGTAGAAACAGACAAGGAGATTGGGAATTTGCATTTTTAATAATTACTTTTTATATATAATATACTACCTTTCTTGTAATACTTTTCAATAATTACTGGAAAATGGGGAAACTTTGTGAGAAACAAGGTAAATATTTACCACACATATTTTCTAACTTGTTTTAAAATGAGATTTTCAAAAATTAAAAGAATTCTTAGGGAAGAATAAAATAATTATTTCACTAATAACTATAAAATTTTCAAATAATCGGACACATGCTTTTACAATCAACAGAAACAAAGATTAAAATTTAAAAATAAAGAAATATAATCATTATTATATTTTATGTTATAATACTGAAAAAAGTTTGGCGAGTTGCTTGGCGAATATTTCAAAGTAAAGCTTTTCGCCAGTATAAATCTTTACATATATAAAAATAGAAATCATTTCTATTTAAAGTAATTAAAACTTTGATCGGAACAAATTATAATAAGTTTTAATTTTATTAGCTTAAAATAAATAAATATTTTAAAAGAAAATTTATCGCAAAAATAATGTACTATACTCACCGATACTAAAATCGTGTGCAGGTTCCTGTTATGGTAGTACATCAACTGCATTGAGATGGTCATCTCATAGTGCGAAAGTATTTTTAATGCTTTCATTTTAAAGGAAATGTTATTATTAAACTAAAAACTTGTTCCGTCTCATCTATAAAAAAAATTTCATCCGATCATCCTCTTCCTAACGTCGCCGCCATTTTTATTTACATTTGTATATGTCATCACATAAAATTGAAACGTCATAAAAAGCAAACGATCTGATTGGTTCATGAAAGAAATTACCTGAATGGTTGCAGATATTTCGTGCAACCGTAATTTCTATATCACACGAGCAATGTTTGGAGAAATTTCACTTACAGTTGCACTTACACTTGCAGTTGCACATATTTTCTCTCGTGTGATATAGCCATTAGAAAAATCACTTCTTTTTACCAATAGATCTAAATATCTAATATATATAATTCTCTTACGTGGCTCCCAAATTTTGGCTGTATTTCTTTTCCGCCGGTGGCAACGTTTGCTTTGTTTTGTTTACGTTACTATTTCTGTTACACGGCGAATCGATCCATGATTGCCGCTAAAAATGTCACATGCCAAATCTATCTGAGGTGACTCAACATATAGCGCTTTTAAAAACGGAAACTGAAATAACCAGAGAGCATCAGCTGCGGCAATCTCACACTATTAAGCTAGCCCGAAGTGAGTAGTCTTTGTCGATAGATCTCTATTTTAGTATTTTGTCGAAAGCGCTTTTTTTCGCGAATTTATATATCTCGAATTTTGATTTATATCATGAATTATACTATAGCACATTTCTAATAGGTTTAACGAATTACATGTCATTTATTTGAATTCAAATTTATTTTAATGACTTAGTATTTACTAAAAAGATGTAATTTTTTTACATGGATTTGAATGATTGTTTTGAATTCTTAGAATTTTGTGCATTTGCAATGTACCTATAAGTTAGTAGCGAGCGAAGCGATCTTGGTACGCGAAGCAAACCATATAAGATTGCGTAGCAATTTTTGGGGGTTGGCGAGCGTTAGCGAGCAGGGAGCGCAGCCCACTAGTATTATATATAATATAAGCTTATATAATATATGTTTATTCAGAAATATGTTACATGGTGTGTATCGTTTTTAAAAAAGTGCTTAAAGGTGCTTATTTTCGTTATTCTTTTTTTCAACGACCTTACAGGTGTTTTTTTTATTGGATGTTTTTAAAAAGTGTTTAATTTTCCCTTTTCGAAAATGAGATTTTTTTTTCTTTACCATGTCGATTTTCACCACGTATGCGTGCTTTCCACATTGTTCTATTCAGCGTTTTCACAATTCATTTAACCGCATTACATTTCGGCGTACCATTGGTCCATGGCTTGTAAAAGCGTCAATCCTTTTACATGTTTGATAAAATACTTGCGAGTCCGCATGTGCGTCGACTGAGCTGGGTTCGGTGAGATTCTTGCACTCTCATTTGGTTGTTTTTAAAGGATACAATAAATTTATCAATAATACTTTTCTTATATAAACATTTTATTCACTCTTTTCGTGCTATGTCAGACCAATTGTATGGTTTCGTTTGAGGTTAAAACATCTGGCCTTTTCAGTTAACTTGGTGAAATGTCAATTATCCAAAATAGCAGCCATGACAGAGCATATTAAGGTATTATAGAGCATATATAAGTATTATTTTAACTGTCACTTTTATGATATATTAATGAAAAGAAAAAGTTGCTTTAGTACTAAATATTTCTGCTTCTAAAATATGATAAAAGTGAAATGTAGTGCGTCTACCACTACAATATTACAATTCCTACTCACTAGTAAATAAGACATGTTAACTCGGTTCTACGTTGGTTCATAGATGAAGGTTGACATGATCGATAAATATATCCCCACATTGAGGACTCGGACGTGATGTGAGCATGCCTGATTGGACAGGAAATTCCCACTTCGATTTGAACACGCCTACTTCGATGGATGGTCCACAGTTGACTTGCTACTTGTGACTGTTACAATATCCACCTCGAGCTGTTGCTACTCAGTCTCGATAACACACAACGTATTCACTCTACTGCTGAAGGCAACACAGGAGCGACCATGATCGTGAACTTAATACAACTCTCGCTATCAGCCCTAAAAAGTGGGGTGATCTTAATACAGCTCTCCCGACTTCTCTCAAAACAGCAATGAATCAACCAGTGGTATCCGTTCATCGAATTCTGTCACAGCTATAATTCTGGGGGGGGGGAGTACTGTAGTGTGTCTACCGCTACAAAATTACATTTACAATTCACTAGTATGTAAGACTAGTGAATTCTTCCTTTCCAAAAATGAAGGCTGACATGGTCGATAAATATATCCCCCCCCCCCCCAAATATTTTTTTTTGGCTATGACAGTATTCGTTTGCATTCATGATACAGCAACCTCACATTATAACAATCATTTCTGCTCAAACTACGATATTGAGTATTGACTGTGTTATTTAAATTCTCTGATTTTTCATATCTGTTTTTATATTTATATTTATTCTTTAATTTCCTCTTTTCTAGTGAACTGGAGTGTGCTTTGATGTACCCGCCCTTTATTTATGTGTGAGACTTCTTGAGAATATTATTTGAATTTACTAATAAGGGTTGGGAGACTGAACTTTGTGAAAAATGCACTTCATTTTTAGTATGGTAAGTACCGATTTTCCTGTTTTGACTATATTTTCAAAATTTTCTCCAGAAAAAAAAATACCCTCAAACATAACTTTAACACTTACTTGATTCTTGTATATCCTCAACTTTCATTCTTTGGGGATCTTACCAGCATGGTGCTTAGCTTTTTCAGGAAGTGCTTAAATGTGCTTATTTTCGATTTTCCTTTCTTAAAACCCCGGGTGCTTTTTCCATTGGGTGTGCCCTTGTGGAGGACATTTTGATGGAGCTAACCAATAAGTCTTAGATAGGGTGAACAAGCCTTTAAAGTAAGAATTGTGACGTCACGAGCAAGTGGGTAACATGTTAGAAAAGAATGTCTTGCTTTTTCTTTTCTTCAGATTAATAATTTTAAGTCTCCCTTGCATGTCAGAATAGTTTGTTTAAGATCTTAATTGAAAGTGATAATTTAATTGAACTTCACTTCATTATTTAACATTCTTATGATACAGTCCTTAAAACATATTAATCGTTTTTAGGAAAATAAAGCTATTGAATATTTTTTACTGTTATCCATTTATAATTTATATCTGTTGATTGAAAATTTTATATTTTTCATAATCCACTTTAAACTGAAGAATTTTTTTTAAAAAAAAAATATGTAAATAATGCAACAAAAGATTACATTATTTTATGATTCAATTTTTACGCAGAAAATTATATTGCTTTACTTTCTTTCCACATCATTAATATGTAAAGAATTTCAATCAAAAATCAAAATTTTGAATTCAAAAATTTTTCAATCAAAAATTTTGAAATATTTGATTGACTTATAGTTTTTATGGTTTATTTATTGCAGGAGCTATTTAAACTTAAAATAAACAGCAAAAATTATTATTTTAGTTTGAATTTTTTATTTTATGAGTCAAAAAGTGCATAAAAAGTGTCAAAATTTGATGTATATGCAAAACATGGTAAGTCCAAAACAAATTGATATTTTCCAATTCCGTAAAGTGTTAGAGAATTAGAAACCACTGCTGCCTGGAATGAACCACTTATAGCTCTGTAATTCAATATTTTAAAAATTAGCAACCATTTTAATAAAGTAACGGGTAAAAATGCTACAAATCAGAAACTTTTTTTTCAAGATAACTCCTACAAAATGTGAGAAAATCAATTTAGATCCAAAAGCAAGGTTCATTCCCTAGAACCATTTAATACGAATGCACAAAAAAAATTTGAGGAAAATCTAATGAAAAGTTTTTGAGATTTTGTTTTGCGATGGTTGAAAAATCGGAAAAATGCATTTTGAGAAAAACACAAAATAACATTATACTTGAACTTTATTAATATATAATTGTAAAATATTAGATTAAACTGCCTGATTATCCAAATAATAACATTTTTATTGTCCAAAATAATAGAAATTTTGTAAAAATTTACTTTTTTTTAAAATTTTATGCAATATTTTAATTTTGAGTAAGAGATGGAAGAAATTTACAAAATTTGAGATACGTTGACTTTACAGAATGACTTCAAAGCACATCAATGTTTTTTAATATCATTTGTGCTTGAAATGATTTTCAAACACTAAATCAAGAACTGAACTATGGTGAAACATTTAAAAAGAAAATTTTTTAGTGTTTGAAAATCTGAGCGTTAAGATTTTTCCTTGATAATTGTATAAAATATTAAATTATTTCCTTCGATAATTCATAAAAATGCTTTTACATTGATTTATACATGGTTTTTTCTTTTTTAAAATTCTTTTTGAGTGCATTGAAAAATTAATAATTGTAAAAAGTTATTGAGTAACTGTATTTTACTATGAAAATAAAAACGATGAAAACACATTCAAAAAAAGTTCTAAGCCACTCTGATAAAGTGAAATGCAAAAACAAATTGAAAAACATTTCTCATTATAACTATGATTATACCTAAGGATATTCAATGTTATATGCGCGTATATTAATTTCAAGAAAAAAGAATGAAATAAAAAATTGAAATTCATGCATTGGAAATATTCATGTAAATAAAAATATTTATGCTGCAGTAATTAAAATTTTGACAGAAAATGGTTTTGTCCAACGGTGTTGTGTATAAGCATGGAAAGAATATGCATTCATGCACTGGGTTATATTATGTAGAATTTGATTATCAGAACATCAGAAACATCCAAATGCTCATTTTTTTTGTAAAACTTACAGACGTTTCAAGATTTGTTTGCAACTGTTGTGCTGAAAACTGATTTCCTTGGTAGCGACGTTTTCGTTTCCTGGCGATAGATTTTTCCATAATTGGAAAGTAATAACAAGAAATAACGGCAATAAAACAAATATAACGATAATAAAACTAAATAACACAAAAATAAAATAAAAATTAACAAGAAATTATCAAAAATAAAAGCAATTGAAAGGTAACTAATTCAAAACGCTATCGCAAGTTTAAAAATAAACAAAGATCTGATTATTGACTTTGTTGTCAGATCAAAGTTTCAAAATAGTCTCTAAATTTGTTGCCATTCCAAATACATAATAATAAAATTCATTTTAAATCAAGTCTATTCAATAATACGTCATTTACGATAATTTCAAACAGAAACTGAAACCAAAAGGGGTAAAACTTCGACTTCCGCTTGAGAGAAAACAACTTCCGGTTTCAATATTTCGTGACAGAGCTTTGCAAAAAATGCTATAACTTAAGTTCTACTGTACATAGAGGCAAAATTAAAACGGATTTAGAAAGATAAACGTTTGTTTTATATGAAATTATCAAAACCTAAAAATTGATATTTTGATTAAATTTCACGGAAAAAAGGTGATCAGATACCTTAATACCAGGGGTCTGTTTAGAAGAAATTTGGGTCCGTTAACGGACACTTCACAAAATTTCTTTTCATAAAAACGGACCCTTCACAAAATGATTTTTCATTTAATCGGACCCTTCACAAATTTGTTTATCCTCATTATTATTTTGTTAATCGCATAAACTCTTCCCAGGGCAGAAAACAAGAAAGATGGATGTAAACGAATTAAGTTTTGTCTTCGGCAGACGATTCTTCCATTATTCGTCCGAAATTAATATTCTGCGTTCAACAGTATAAGCTAAATACCAAATGTTGCATCTCTAAATTAGAAGCAGCAATTGCTGTTTATTTTTGAAAATTTATTTTTTTTATCATAATTTTACAGTGCCGAGCATAATCTTATATCTATTTACAATTTAAAAACTCCTTGAAAAAGTTTGTTGCAACAACCAGACCCTATTTGCACAAATTCATAAAAGCGGACCCTGGTTGAAGGAATGTGAGTAATTTTTTCACAATTTCACAAAAAAAGGATCTTTCACAAAATGTCTGGGCAGACCCCTGAATACATAATTTAATCTTTTCCTGCTCAAACTATAAACCATATGAAGTAAATATTTCTTAAAATTAAACCCATACAAAGATACTAAAGATTGGAAAAGTTTTTATTCACAATAATGCTGATAAACTGTACAAAAATAAAGATTTTTGTACTATACTAAAAAATGCATGGAATACTCATAAATAAAAATGAAAATATTATCTTTTTTATGAATGACAATTCACTGGTCTGGCAGCTTCTTTTCAAAATTTTATATAAAATCTTCATAATCTTTAATTTTGTCATCAGCAGACCATTGCTTAAATTCTTCTTACCTTCTTTTTTCAAGAGCAATAAATCTTTCTTCTGGTGCTTTTTTTTGGGAGCCTTAGTTCCTTGGTTAAGTAATGATGAGGTAAATTTGGGAGAATAGAGGGGAATGCATCAGAAGTTAAGTCTGTGCTCTTTCGAGGTACAACAAGTATCGAACCATCTGCTCGTACCTTTATCTTCTCTTTCAATAAAGCGTTCTTCAAAGTACTTAAAACAGATAACTGTAGAATCAGTAGCTTGAAAGTCTTTTTGATGAGAGAGATTCTCCCATTGATTCCTTCATTCTAAATCTTTTGGGAAACTAGTGATATTTCTATATGCTTCTCCTTCGTAACTAGAACGGTACCCAGGTACACAGTATGATCGTGGCATCTGCAAAGGAAATACATATAGCATGTTCCATTTATTTACAAAAAAATAAATATCTAATTTGAGATGAATTTAAAAAACAAATAAAAAATAATAAAAAAACTCAATTTTAATATACTTCTAATTGAAACGGCATCTAAAATTATAAATTAAATATCATCATTATAATTTCAGGAACAGTTTTAACAAATTTATAACATATGGGTGAACTAATGCTTGAAAAGTAAGAAATTAAAAAAAAGTATATGAAACAGATTCAAAATATCATGGCGAAATAGTCACATAATTTGTTTTAAAATAGTCTCTTTCTGTAACTAAAATGGTGAAAAAATATCTTATTGCTTTTCATTCTTATTTCATGCAAAATTATGAACAAAATTGAGTGATTCCATATCAAATCAAGCAATAATAATAAAACTAAAAAAAAATAAATTATGTGAACAATTCAGTATTTATTTATTTTTAGCATTGAACCTGCTTCTAATTTGAAATATACCAAGTTTCTGATTTCTTTTTACCAGTTTCTGAGCTATGCAATTTTGAAAATTGATAAGTTTATTAAATTTTAAGTTATAATTTGAAAAATAATTGACTTTTGGGCGTTAAATTTTGTATCCTTTTGTTTAGTTTCTAATAACGCTCAATTAAAAAAAAATTTAATTTACATTTTCAAAAACTTAATGAATTTTTTTATTTTTTAAATGTTTTATATTGCTCTTTTTTAGTAATATCTGTGTCAAATAGTTCCAGTAATAGCTTTTATAGTCAGTGATATCTTTTCTTAGTGAGATTTTTTATTACAAGTATACATATAAATTTTAAAGAATTTTTACTTATGTAATGTAAAAACAACAATAACAAAATTACTGCTATTTAATTAAAATTAAGGCTTAATGTCTGTTAATTTTTTACACAGACAATTACTTCTATGGATATTAGTGTAGTAGATAATATCACTTGATAGCATGTAAGGCATAAAATAATTGAAGAAAAAAATTTTACAAGTTGACTAGGTTTAAAAAAATGTACGACTTCATACGCATAATGTTTTGAAATAAACTAAAGATGCAAAGTAATATTAAACCTATATTTAAAAATTTAGCAATAAATATATAAAGTCATAGCACATCATAAAATAATATGCTATGTTTAATCTATTGAAATTAGTTTTTATTATTTTCATTAAAAAAATTATTTTATTGTTTTCACTGTCATTTATAGTACAATCATCTGTGTTAGTCTTCATAAAATGTATATATAGATTTCAAAAATATTTGCTAGTAAAGCAAAATTAAAACTATATGTAATTCTAATTTTGCTTTATTGCGTATTTAAATTATTTGAAGTACTAGAAACAGTTACTTTATTGTTTTTTAATGTTATTGAAAAAATGTCAGGTAATTTCAGGGATGAGATTTTTCCGCTTTTTGGCGGATTTCCGCTTTTTTCACTTTTATCTCTTAAATTTCAGCTTTTTTATCGAAAATTCAGATTTTCTAAAAATTTCATTTTTATTTACAAGTATTCCGCTTTTTCAGAAAATTCACCTATTTTCAAAGAGAAGCAGAAAATTCAAACTACAATCCTTTCTCATTTTTACTTATTTTACCTATTTTCTCCCTTTTACAAGCAGCAGATAAGATTTTCCGAATTTTTTACCCGCCCTCCAGATAGATCCGATTTTCATAGTTCAAACGACGCTGCTTCTGACAAGCCTTTTAGAGGTCCCCAAGCCTGGAATCTGTTAATATCTCGATTCTTATTCACACGATTTTAATATCAAACATAGCTTTTCATATTTGCGTGTTGCGATTCTTATTCACGCGATTTGAATATTGTACGTTGCGATTCTTATTTACGAGATTTAAAAATCCGATATTGTGATTCGTATTTACGTATTTTTAAAAACCTATGTAGCGATTCGTATTCACGCAAGTTTAAAATTCAATGTGTTGATTTGCTCATGCGGTTTATAATATCAAACATTGATTTTCGTATTTATACGCGATTTTAAAGTAAGGCATTGGGATTCGCATTCACGCATTCTAAAAGTTATGCATCATAATTCTTATTTATGCAATCTAAAAATTACTCATCATGATTCGTATTTACGCTATCTAAAAATTATGAATCGTGATTTGTATTTACGCATTTTAAAAATTCTATATCCCAGTTTGTATTTTCTCATTTTCAAAATCGTATATCTAGTTTCATATTCATGTGATTTCAAAATCCATAATTGTTATTCATATTCACGCAATTTTAAGATCAACTATCGCGATTCTTGTAAGAAGTAAATTTTTTTTTAATTAGTTACTATAAAGGTGACTGTTTTTCTAACGACGATTATTAGTATATGTAAGTGTTACAACATCCGAGAAACTGGAAGGGAATATTTTCAAAACTTACATTCTGTGCTTGGAAAGAAAAAAAATAGGATTTGTCACAAGATGTTTGAAGATGGACTAACGACTAAATATAGCAAACATAAAAGATATAGCAAACAAAAGCAATCACTTAAAAAGGGATTAATTTAAAAAAAAAATTTGGGGGAAAAAGAGTTAATTAACTCATCATCAAAATTTTATTTATAATTGCTGTTATTTATGCTATAAAATGCAAAATTCTTATCAAATAAAAAACAATTATCTAAACAGTTGCTGATTGTCATGTAATTTTTCAAACTAAAATAGCAATTTTTGTATGTTAAGGAGTTACTATATATTTCTACGTCACTGTTATTGATATGTTTCAGAGGGATGTAGTTAGATTAGACTATAATATGAACATAATGACTCGGTCCATTGTTAAAGTTTTTTTTCCCAATATAATTTGAAAAGTAATATTACTGATATATTTGCTATAAATCACATAACAGTATTTATTAAAAGAAATAAAATATTAATTCATATTCTCAGTAGTTTTAATTTGCTAAACCAGGTAGTTTTTCAAGTAGTAATTGTCTCTTATGTGAACTGAGGAAAAATATAATTTCCAGCTTTATTTTTTTAATTGGTAATTTTTCCCCCACTAAATGTTAAGTATCAATGGAATCGTTTTTATAATAATAGATTAGTACACAATTGTATGTTAATACATTATTTATTACCTTAAACTGTCTGGAATTTATTATTAAAGGGTTGCGCTTGCGTAAAATTTAATATCGTGGAAATTCAGCTTTTTTGCGTTTTGGCTAATCTCATCCCTGTAATTTAAAAAAAGCAAAACAGTAATATAAGATTTATGAGATTTCAGATGCTTCAATGCTGATACGATTTCAAAATGCTTCAAACCAAAACTAATATGCAAATCAAAATAAAGTTGCTTAAAATTTTAAATGTAGATAAAATCCGGTTTTAAGTTAGTAAAATCAGAAAATTTATTAATTTTGGAAAACTGGAAATTGACTAATTAAAAAAAAATTAAGCAGCAATTGATAGATACTTGCTTTATATTTTACATATTCCGTAATAAGAAAATACTAAAAAATTAAATAAGACCTGATGTTTATATAATGTTTTAAACTAAACCAAATGGAAAATCAGAACTAAAACTACAGTATAATTTTAAGAACATAAATTAAAATTTTGTATATATGAGTAATCTGTGTTTCAAGAATTTAAAATTAGAAAAATTGTACTAATAATTCAAAATTGAAAACAAAAAAATAAGAACAATTGTTTTTATATGCATGTGTAAATAATTAAATTTATAGGTACCAGGCCTTAGTAAATATTGATGCATCTAGCATTGCCTACTATATTACATACCTGGTAACAAATAAAAATATTTAATCTTAAAAAGACTTCATCTTTGCTTAATGTACTTAATCGAATTAAAGCTGCAAAGAATTTTTAAAAATTTGAATTAAACAAGACACTATAGCAATTATTCACTACTGAAAATTTAAGTTAAAAATTCAAACATTTAATATTTTATACATATAATTTATATAAATCAATTGAGAAATACTTATGTAAATATTATTGATATTTATTCATTACTATGTTAAATGTCAAATAATTATAAAAAATCAACTTAATACTAAAACTTCAAACCAAAATAAAGATGCTATGTAATTTTAAAAACGCATATTAAGTCTTAAAGGAAGGTATAAAATCAGTCTTCTCAAAATTTAAATCTGAAAACTAATTATTCCACTCTAAAATTAAAAGAATAAGAAAATTTATAAAAAAAATTATTTTAGCATATATGTAAATGGATAAGTATTATTGCTTGATCTTCAATATTACATGCCAGATTACTAAAAAGTATGACATAAAATCTCATGTTTATGTTTCAAAGCAGAACTATTTTTTATTAAAATAACTATTTGTCATTGATACGTAGATAAATAAGATATTCAACAGAAATGCACTGTAAATTTTGTTTGTACTTAATATATTACAAACAATAAAATATACAATATGAAAAAGATTGTACAAATAAGAATTACAGGTTTTTCACATCAAAGAAGAGAAAAATGCAATATAGCGTCGAAAAATCCAATATTTGCACGATGTAAAGCTAAAAAATAGATTTAATGTAATCTAAAATAATATAAGTAATCTCAATTACTATGTAATCTATAAAATATCTATCTAATAAATCATATTAGTAACTTTTATACAAAATAAACAGATGGAGTTAGCATTTTAATAACTTAAAAAGGAATGAACAATTTATTTAGAAGAAAATCTAGTACGTAACAATTTTTTCGATAAGTTACTCATTGTTACAGGGTGTGATTACAATCGATACGCTTTTAATTTAAAAATTAAATTTGATTAAAACAGCACAATATATCTAATACATTAGAAGAAGCATTTAAATGTATTTAAATAAGATAAAGTGAACTTACTTCTCAAAAGGTTTGCTTTTCAAAGATGAACACTTTTCAAATAGGTCGCTTCCAATCGGTTTAAATGGCTACCTCAGTCCGCTGTCTTTCTTTTCGACCTTCGTCAACTTAAAATCTAACACCCAGAGAGTAACATCACAACTAGAGAGTCGAAACAATATTTCTGCTGGAACACCCTATCTTTTGCTATCCTTTATCTATCCTTAGTTTTGAGCTAAACCGCAGTTGCGTTACATGGAGAGGAAGACAGCGAGTACCTCCCACGGTTAGCTTGACGGCAAGGGGACTCTAACCCAGGATCTGTCAACCACTGAGGATATGTCATGTCACCACTGCGGTTGGTGCAAGCCAGATGCTGAATTCGTATCGCCTGTGTTCGCATTATTGGAAGACGAACGCCCTGTCTCCTGAGCAATCACGACTCGTGATTTTCTCATTTTATTTTACTTTGAACCCATCGTTGAACAGCCGTAGCCTTGTAATTTTGAACCCAATCCAGAAGACAAGTGAACTCCTGGATCGGTACCACCACAGGTATTGATTTGTTATGGGAACATGAAAAACTATAAGACTCGACATATTTAACGTGCATCAGTCACCATTCACTACCATTTTCATTAATTTATTCTTCGGCTGGCGAGGATCGAACCCGCGACCTCTTGGACATCGGTCCAGCACCCTACCGACCAAGCTATCCCGGTGTTTACACTGGCCAGGATAGCCTGGTACTCCCCGTATAGTAAATGGTTACTGCTATGCGTTAAATCTGCCGGGTCACAGAGACCTCTATGCTTCCATAACAAATCATACCTCTAGGGGTACTGATCCAGAAGTTTCTTTGTCTTCTGGATTGGGCTTAAAATTATAAGGCTACTGAGTTGAACATTAGTAGTCGCAAAACCAAAATTGGTCAGGCTGTTCAACGACTGTTTTATAATTATAATATAACATTTAATGTTTACGCAATTCGTTCGACTATGATCCATTTCAACTTACCATCGATCTGCCAATCATTTCACACGTTTGATTAAATATTTGCTTGTCCGCATATGCGTATGCTGAGCTGAATTC
The DNA here is from genome assembly GCF_982258835.1 of Parasteatoda tepidariorum. Taxonomy (NCBI): domain Eukaryota; kingdom Metazoa; phylum Arthropoda; class Arachnida; order Araneae; family Theridiidae; genus Parasteatoda; species Parasteatoda tepidariorum. Next base: position 108,942,694 of record NC_141756.1, on the reverse strand, counting down.
GGTGGGAAAATTTCTGGTACTCTCATGTATAGCAGCCTTTTGCAAGAGATTCTCAATTTCAGAATTTTCAGGCTTCATTTTCCGCCCTCTGAAATTAAATCGAAAAATTCTCTTATTTTTGAAGATCACTGGGTAGCCAATTTTTTTCCTAATAGTAAAGAAATTTTTTTTTTCTTTTGTTAATTTCATCGTTAGTGAAGTGCTGTCGTCTTCGTCACTGGCAAGCTAAATGGCCTTCTCGCTCTCATTATATATAGATCAGTACCATAATCCTTGAATTTGACATGGGGATCATTCACTAATTACGTATTTTGATGTTTATCCCCAGAGCAATCAAGAATTACAAAGCTTTATTGCCTCTAAATTTCCGTCTCTCATTTATTCCTTAATTTAATAAAGACAAAAATTGATTGAGATTTTTACTTGCAATATTTTTATCTGAGGGTCCATCCACCTGTAATTTACTAAATTTTTTTAAAAAAATTTCTTGTATTTAACTAATTTTTTTTATTACTTTTTGTTGTTGTATTAATACTTTTAAAATTTTCAATGCTCTTAATTTGTTTTATGAAAAAACTCAATAATACTTAAAGGCAAGATTTAAGGGGCTTTCACTATTTTAAATGCAGCAAAAAATCTTATGTTATTCCAAAAAACTCTAAATTCATTTCTTCATGATTTGATTTAAAAACAATTGAGATAAAAAAAAATCAATCATCTGAAGTTTGTTAAATATTATGAATTTAGGGACCATATAATAATTTTCTCCTAACAAAAATGTTTTGTTTCAAAACTCGTTTATTTACATTCCAAAATTTTTTTTTTAATCATTACATGAGAGAAATGCTGAAACCAAGTAACAAATTTTAATAAAAATTATTAGGGGTTATTCACTAATCTACATTTGGTATACCAATTTATTTAAATTTTCTTAATCTGTTTAATTCTTTACATAACTCTATAAATTCGATATGATCAATAACATAATCTTGTTAATGTTTTGTTGAATATGCTTTTATGAATAACTTTTATTTAAATCTAAAAAATACACTTGTGAACTTTTATAAATAATAGTTAAATTAATTATAATTTTTTATAAACTTCTTTACCTTATTAAATAAAGTAATTACTATTGATTTAAGAAATATAATGGGTCACTCAATATTAAATATGCTTAAAATTGGGTATTAGTTTTTTTTATGTTTTCAAATGTAATCAAGAAAAGAATTCTTTGTTAGAAACTAACTATTTAATCATGATCACGTGAAGTTCTTGAAAATTATTTTGCATTTTGTCAATGCATATAAGAGGAACTTCCAACAATAGGAAGAGAATACTTTTATTAGTGCCCATATCCTAATTATGATATTTTTTAAAGTTCTCACAAATATTTTTTGAGCACTTAAAAGGTGCTTATTTTTTGATAAATTTGGCTGCGCACTCTGGTTTTAGCACATTAAAATCGATGATTAGATCAAAAGTTATTAAGGGTGGACTCTTTTTAATTTTTCGCACTCTGTATGCCATGTACACCTAATTTTATACAATTTTTTTTATTAAAACAATAAAAACTTTTTATGAAAGTTTTCTTCAAAATTAAGAGGTCATTAATGCTAATTTCACTCTTTGCGTATTTCGTCAGATCTCGAAAATATTTTAAATCCAACAAAAATTTTACCCACATTAAAAAAAAGGGTTAGATTCAAAACACATTTTCGCTGACCAAGAAAACACAAGACCACAAACGTAGGCGCAATGTGAGAAATCGTTAGACCACACGACAAAAATTTCTGTCTAAAACAAGTTTTAACATATTTATGATCTAGAAAGAAAGGTTTGAGTTTAACCTCCTTATAATTTTTCTCTTCAAATAAAATTTCTGGCCGCAGCTGTCAACTGGTAGGCTCCTTAAGGATCAAGTACAGGGCTGCTGTTATTATCTAACTTCCTTATTTTGAAACAAAACTATTTGTTAAATATGAATAAAAATATGTCTTAGCCCATTAACCGACGAAACAACCACGTGTTTTAATTTTTCTCAGAACATTAACATCTAGTGAGAAATTGTCAGCTTGTGAAAAAATATTTTTTATTGCTAACGCCAAAAAGGTTGCGTCCAAAAACATCCTGAATCCAACTTCTGAAAAATTGATTATTTTGGTTAACTAGTAGTTTTTATTTGAAGTAACATTTGAAATTATACTTTATCCTAGCAGTTCACAATTTTTTTTTTCCGTTTGTGGAACCCTTAATAATCAAACTTCCTTCTGTGGAACCCCGATTTCATAAATTAAGTTCATTAGGTGAATATACAAACTAATTATTAAAAATTACTAATATGAAAGACTACTAATTATGAAAAACTACTATAAGACAGTTATAAATTTATTAACCAATAAAGGGATATTTCATTTTCGAACTGTTTAATAGTAAGAATGAAATTTTTTCGTATCTTAAATTAGGTTTGATATCCGACTGTTGAATTAGTAAGCGGAATTTAATCTAGACATAGATTTGTTTTCAGTCATAATCTAAAAATGAATGAAATAGGCCGTTGAAATGGAAACTAAAAAGAACTTATGTTGAAATTAGTTGTTAGGGAAGTACATTTCTTTATTAACGAATTCAGTTTTGATTTGAAGATCGCAATGGGAAATATTAATGCAAAGTTGTGTAAGTCCATCAATAAGTTGTTTGTATTTAATTTTTCATAAGTATGTGCCTTTTCTTTTGTCAATTTACATTTAATAATTCAGTAAAGACATCCGAAATATTAAGTAAATAATGATTTAATTAATGTACCTAAATATAATTGTAGGTTTCAAAAATGTTACAAAGTTCAAAGTCTCGGTACCCCTTTAAATCTTCCACGGAACCATAGGGTTCCGCGAAACACCATTTGGGAACAGCAACTTTGGCCCATAGAAGAAAATCGTGATCATTCCAAGAATTGTCCTCGCTCAGTATACAGACATAAGCTAGGTCGTAACAAGTTGTAGCTAATTGTTAATGTACATGGTGCGTAGCGTTTTAAAATGTGATTAAAGGTACTTATTTTCGTTTGTTAAAAAACAAGCTCTTGAAGGTGCTTTTTTAATGGGTGTTTTTGAAAAGTGTTAAATTTTCCCTTTTCGAAAATGATTTTTTTTCCTTTACCCTGTCGAGTTTCGCCACGTATTACGGAAAAACGTGGTTTTCACATTGTTCTATTCAACGTTTTCATAATTCATTTAACAACAATACATTACCATTGGTCCATGGCGTATAAAAGCGTCGATCCTTTAACATGTTTGATGAAATACTTGCGAGTTCGCATGTGCGTCGACTGAGCTGGGTTCAGTGAGATTTTTGCTCTCTCATGTGCAACTCTGCTGCAATTTGAAATTCTCAATTTCAGGCTTCATATTCCACCCTCTGAAATCGAACCGAAAAATCTCTTGATCTTTTTATGGTGGCTAATGAAATCAAGAAAAGAGTTCTCTATCAGAAACCAATTATCAAAGACTTTTCATGATCATGATAAAATAACTAGTTTGCATTTTGTTAATGTTTTTAGTGCTTAAAAAGAATTTAAAAGGTGCTTATTTTTTTTGTTGAAAGATTTTACTACGCACCCTGATCTAATCAGGGCTGATTGTGCGCCGGAAAAGTTCCGGATTTTTCGCTAACAGTGATCCGGAAGTTTTCGGAGATCTAAGGTCCAGACTTTTCAAAAAATTATTGATCACAGAATTTCTGGAAAGCAAATTTTCAAAGGTGGAACTTAAAAACACAGTTTATTTGTTTGTAAGGGAGAGGCAGATACTTTATAAGCTTATATTCATGATTAATATTTATTTTTTTATCAGTAAATAGTTATTATAATTATAAACTCAAGAAAGAAAGACATATTTGTAAATTTTAATGACTTTTCCAGGTCATCATAGGTATGTTAGCTACGTGTAAATGGTATAGGTATGTGTAACTCAAGAAAATTTTTGGAATTTTGACTTGGGCTCACAATCACCCCTGTCTAATAAACAAAAGAACAATTCACACATAGACAACTGGAAATTGACATAAAAAGAAAATTTATACAAACCTGTTAGTCAGCTTGTCTTTACCTGTTTAATAGTTAATCGCATGCATGGATTGTGAGGGAAAGACAAAGCAATGCTTAAGTTTAATGATTTTTAATTCATTTTTATTGTTCAGTGTATATCTTAAAGAAATAATCAAAGAAGCCTTGCAAAAACACAGTAAAAACTTATGCCATATAAAAAAGTAGTAAAAACTTATATCTTCTATATTACTCACATGTTTCTTTTGCACCATGCGAATATTCGTTATTTTAATTAAAAGTATTGTGAACGTATTAATACATTTTTACTTAATTTTGTGATTTGAAATGCTTATTAAAACTTTGCTTATGCTTTTTGTTATCTTTTCAATTTACGCAGGACAATTTGTGGTCCTTAATTTTTGGACAGGGATGTTAGGGTGTAAATGCTGTCTAATGTGGAGTAACATAATTCTGGTAAGAAATTGTTTCTCTTGTTTCATAAATTAAGATGTCCAAGTAACTTTTATTTATCAATCATGGTTCTAAAAATATTTTAGTTTTGTTCTACTTGCAATGGAAATATTTTCTTATGATTTTTTAAAAGATTTTGATACCACTTGTCAACTTTTGATACGTGTTTCTTTTGCTAGCTTTCTTTTCTTCTCAAAACTGCAAACTGTAACATCAACATTTTCTCTGAAACTACTCCAATAAACTTCAATTTTGTTGAAAAATTTTTTTTTATATTCAATAAAAAATTTCTGGAGTGATATAACCTATAGAAAATTGCTGAAGATAATCGAATTAATATTTTGAAAAATACCCTCGCGTGAGCGTTAATTTAATGAAAAGCGTATACTAATTATTAAAAAACGGCGATCATTAATCTAGTGAGGGATCTTAAGTGTAAAAATGTGCCTCTTTATTTTAATTTTTAAAATCAACTGAAATAAAATTTGCACTAAAAAAAATCAATCAAGTTTAACCATTTGACTCAGATAGAACATCGGTTTCCCTTTTATACATTTTTTTCTGGCAATCTAATTACAAGTAAAAATATATTTTGGTATTTTTTAATTATAACATCAGTCTAATGGTTACTGAAAAAAATCTCTTACTTTATCGGAATTATATTTGTGCTAAGAAATACAATCTAATAAAGTAGTTTAAAATTTTTTATCCTTGATATTCAAAAATTTATCAAAAATTGATTTTAAAATTATATTTCAATGATGAATAACTGTTTCTCTTCGATCTAAATAACTGCGAAGAAATGAAAATTTGAAAAATTGCTTGGACATTAGCCATCCGACATTTCATGCTGTATTTCATAATCATAAATTGTTGAAACGCTAAATATGATATTTTCACTCATTTTGATCTAAATTAATACAAAATTTTATGAAAAATGTGTTAAATAAAAACTCTTAAAATTGCTAAATTTTAAAGAAAGTAGTAATATGAAACACGAAACTAAGAAATAATTTATTTTTTATACATAAACAATACAGATTTTAATTTTGTTACTAAACATTTAGTTGAATTATGATAGAAATTAAAATGTAAAATAAGTGTATAAATCATTTCCAATGAGCAAAAATATTTTACTTTTCAAAACCGATTTTTTTTTTAAATTTTAGCAATTATTTTGCGTGTGCAAATAACAAAGTTGAAATATTTTGCACCGATGACTTTTTTAATTTTCATCAATTCTTCGATGCATAATCTGAAGTTGAAAATGGTTAAAGGATTTTAAGATCTTCATCAATGAATAATGAACGGTATTTACTTTTAGCAATGTTTATTACGAATTAGCAATCGGTAGGTGACGCATATTCATAAACTGAAATAATTAATAATGATTTTATAATAAACGCTAAAAAATTTAGCACCACAGACGCTAAATATATTTATGACCAAAAACAAGTTCAGCTGAATTCTGACCATGAAATTGAACTTAGACAAAAATTGGCCCATTGTACGAAATAATTAATGAAACTTTTGTTACCTGCCCCACCTATAAAAAGTTATTAAAAAAATATTAACTCAACTGAAAGGCCTGGATAGCTTTGTTGGTAGGGCACTGGACGCATATCCAAGAGGTCAAGAGTTCGGTCCCCACCGACCGAAGACTCCCCGTGACTGATGCCCGTTGTAGTAAACAGTGACTGATGCCCGTTAAATCTGTTGAGTCTCAAAGTCCTCCATGCTCCCATAACAAATCATATCTCTGGGGGTACTGATCCAGGAGTTTCCTTGTCTTCTGGATTGGTTCAAAATTTCAAGGATACTGAGTTGAACATTAGTAGTCGTAAACCCCAAAACTGGGTGGACTGTTCCTCGATAGTTATAAAATAAAATAACTCAATTAAAGAGAGCGGCGAAAACAGTTTCTTAATAAATTTTTTGTTAACTAAAAATCCAAGACTTTTCAGGGGAAATTTCAAATTTAACAGCGCAGAGTTAGCCCATAACAGTAAGCCTATATTTGGCATCAAAAACTTTCATTTCAAAAACGTTAGTTTTTGTAAAAATAAAAATAAAAAATTTAAGAAAAATATTTTAAAAAATTGCTCCAAAATCTTTTATTAGCCGCCTCGCCAATAAAAAGTAATGGCCGAAACGTTACTCAAGCATCAGTTTTAATTTGGCCCCAGTTTTGCAGTACATTTGAAAAAACAACGTAGAAAGTGGCTTCGCAACTATTTTTCTTTCTATGCTATAAACGCTAAAATAGAATTTTCGAAAATTGATAAAAACAAAATTTATTTTTGAAAATATTTCGTTGCAATATGTAGCGTATCATGCGAAGATGCCAAATGTAACTCAACTTTGATTTTTTTTTTCTTTTGCACTTCAGAGTTGGGCTAAAATTTGCCTCAATAAGAACATACACCCAGGGTTTAACATTGGGATGTCTGGATTTTTAAGTATTGGTCCTAGAAGGACTTCCATTATTGGAACAAGATTCCTTTCTATCTAGGACCAATATTAAAAAGTATGGACACCCCAATATTTAACCAACATTATAAGCCTATAAGGGACCTAGATAGAAATGCTTGAACACTTCAATCTCAGTTCAATATTGGAAGCTATTCTAAGCAGGGTATCTGCGCACCTGCAAAATCTTGAAAGTCATGGATTTCAGTATTGAACAAAATTGGTCCTGAAATGTCGTGATTTTAATTATTTTTTTAAAAAAATAATGGATTTTGGTCTCCGAAAAATCTAATTTTTAAAATGGAATCTACACCCTTCCCCCTCCAATTTCATGAAGTTCCGAATATCTAAATTTGTAACAAAATCCCCATTCATAGTTATATTTTATTAAAATATGAAATGTTTTTATCCTGTTCTTTAAAAATTATGGTGTTCTGTCAAAAAATGAAAGAAAAAACATCATTTCCAGAGCGAATTATCTTTTAAATTTGTGTGATTTCAGAATTTTTGTTATTTTTCATTTTATCAATTTAAAATTCTAACTGAAACAATCTTTAGTTGTTGCTCTTTGTGGTATTCTCTCTATTTAGCTCTTTATTCAAATTAAGTAATGTTTTTAAAAAGGAGTCATCTCGATTTACTTTTTAAAAATATTAAGAAATCTAAGATGAAAAATCATCTGCTGGAGGGTCTCTACTACTGGGGACATAACTGTAGAAAGTTTTCCTTAAACGTAATTAAATTTAATTATCATTTTAATTTATGATTTGTTAAACACGAAATCAAGAAGAAAAACTAATTTTATATTAACCTGTGAAATAAACATTAAGAAATTAAACTAAATTTAATTAGGAATAATAAAAGATTGATTTAGCATATCTTTTAAGTTTGACTCATTTATTGAAGTAATATAGTCTATTAAATGTAACAAAAAAAAAAACAATTTTAAATGACTTTTTACTTTACAAATAAAAATTGTACTAAAACATAAATAGAAGAACATTTTTTGAACCTGCAGTAACTGCTATTTTTATTCTCCAACCTAGTTTGTAGTTTGCACAGTCTCAGCTCATTGGTTTGACAAACTGCTGTACTCATTGACTTCTGGAAAAATAGACAGCATCTATTCTTTGGCTCCATGGTCAACCTATCAAACAGTGTTTTGCTACTGTGAGGGAGATTTGTCTTTAGTCTATTTACGAATTAAAAAGTACCAAAATAATGAGTGCCAGTTAATAAGAGTAGATCATCATGGAATAAAATTTTTAATAACTAACCATCACATTACTGTCTAACACAACATATGTTAGGCATTGTTATTAAAGATTTAAATGTTGACAACATTAGTTCTTTTATAATGCAATTTTTTCTTTCTTCATTTTCCTGAGTTTTATGCATTTTGTTTCTTTTTCAAAGTTTTTAATGTAAATGCAATTTTTCGGTTGTAGTTTTTGTCATTATATATGCACATACATAAATGCTTGCTGGTCCTTAAAAATATATAAATATTAGGTGTATGAAAAGCATAGAATTTTTTTTTGTGTGTGTGTGGATGGGTGTTTATGGAAATTTAGTATAAATATGGCAACATTGAGAAGCAAAATGGAGCAATGAAGACATTTATTTACATGACGCATAATTTGAAGAAGAAAAGAAATATTCAAGAATTTGTTTCATTTATGAGCATGGTAGCCAGGTTAAGATATTCCATGTACATTGAAGCATAATAATATTTATAACTTTAACATAAAATTACTTTTATAAACTTTTTGAAATGGAAAAAAACTTTGAAAAACCTTATTTAATAATTGTATATTTTGTTCTCACTGCCCCATATCTCTTGTGAAGCATAACGATATTTTCGAATTTTATTATTACCATACCTGCCAATTGTTTGCTTTACTCCTGTATTTTACGACTATCACCTGTCAACCCATATATTCTAAAATTTACCCAATAAAATATCCGCTGATGACAAAAATACTTCTCTTATTCCTCAACAGATAGTGCTATTGCTAGCACTGCAGTACGTTGAGTGTTAATAGTTTAAGTATTCCTTGTAGTTAGGCTAATTGTTGGACGTTTTCGTGGTTTTCCCCGCCATGTTTAACAATGGTTATAAGATAATTTATGAATAATGGTTTAAAAAATTATCTTTAGATTAAGATTTATGTACATATTATTTTGCTAAATGTAAGTTCTTATATTATTTTCAATTTTGAATCTCTCTTTTTGACTTACATGATTATGCATGGTGCATCAAAACTTTACTCGTAGCCTTATAAATGTCGATAGTAAAATCTCTGTTATTTTATTTGTTCAGTGTTGTCAGGTATGTATTAGATTCATATGATTCATCATTGTTTTGAAAGTATATGCATTTATTTTGCAGCTGCTGTCAGTTCCTTGGCTTAGTTTGGCTCTCACTGTGAAGAGCTTCTCCCAAATATTTTAGTCCTTCTGCAGAGGAGTCTTCTTGATTGTGATGATGAAGTGAGAGACAGAGCAACCTACTATTTTAATATCTTAAATCAGAAGCAGAAGCAAAAAGGAATTTACTCCGAGATCATATTGAATGGTACATCTCTTTTTGTTTATTAAATTTATAAATAAAGCTTTGAAATTTATATTTACAATAGTTTAGTGAAAGTAGGTATGAAGTGATACTTTTAGAAAAGCTTAATTTTTTAGTGTAAAATCAACTACTGCAGATATGGTTTCCAAATAGAAAATACATACAGTTTCCTAATTATCGCGGGTTTCCACTTCACAGGAGAAATACAGGAAATTTTGATTTTTTTTCTCTACAATTTTGGAAAATACAGGGAAGTTAGTTTCGTTTCGTCTCTGAAAAAATGGTGACCACTCAATGCATAATCTATGATACTCCAACTATACTAAACTGTTTCAATTACCATAGCATTATTTAAATATGTTCATTTGTTCCTTTTTTTTCTCCAAGTTTTTCCAGCAATTAAAACTATCGTAGTTAGTCTAATGTAGCTCACACAAGACCATAGTAATTGCGCTTCCTTTAAATATATTGTCTGTAATGCACATGGTGCGTTTAAACAGATTAACTTGAATGCCCACAGATGGCGCTCGAACTGAACGAACATTAATGTTTTTTTCTTTTCTGTTTTAGTTTGATTTCTATGAAGGATGATCGTTTTTATGTTATGTCCGTCCTCTCATTAAATTTGTTTAATTATTAGAATTCGTTTTCTTTTGAACACAAGCGACGCAGTAGCGAAGTCTGGTAAAAAGATAAAACCAGGTAAGAGAGAAAATTAGAATAATTTCTACTATACCTTTTCCATGCGTAGCGTTTTTTAAAAGTTCTTAATGGTGCTTATTTATGATTTTCGTTTTTTTAAAAGCAATTGAAACTGCTTTTTTCATGAGATAATTTTAAAAAGTGCTTAACTTTCCCTTCTCGAAGATTTTTTTTTCTTTACCATGTTGCTTTTCGCTGCGTATTATGTAAAAGCGTGGTTTTCACATTGTTCTATTCAACGTTTTCACAATTCATTCAGCCGCAATTCGTTTCGGCATGCTATTTGTCCGTAGCGTATAATAGCACCCATCATGGTTGACATATTTGATGAAATACTTGTGGGTCGGCATGTGCGTCTACTTAACTGAATTAATTGAGATGCTCTCATGTGCTACTCCTGCTGCATTTTCTCAAGATATTCTCAATTTCAGGTGTCATTTTCCACCCTCTGACGAACTGAAAAATCTCTCAATCTTTTTATGGTGGCTAATATAATCAAGAAAAGAGTTCTTTATCTGAAACTAGTTATTATGATCATGTAAAGTCTTTGAAAATTCTTTTGCATATAGTGCTTAAAAATATTTTTTGAGTGCGTAAAAAAAGTACTTTAAAGATGCTTATTTTTTGTTGGGAGATTTGGCTACGCATCCTGCAATATGCACAGGGAATTTTTTTTCTTAGATTTGAGTGGAAACCCTAGTAAAGTTTTGAAATTTTTATTAGCAATAGTTTAGAGAAAAAAGATTTGAATATACAGTGTTATATTTTGAAAAAGAATTATTTTTTCAGTTTAAAGATGGTTTCCGAAAATGGTCTCTAATGTGAACAGTTACCTACTTATGCTTTATATTGTTTCAAGCTGATATTACGTAAATGCTGCTTTTTCACTAGCACATGAAGTACACATCTGTACAGTTTTTATTAAAAACAAGTTGATCTTAAATACAAAAGTATGGTTGAAAGCAATAGATAGGGTAAAAGTTAACTGTCGGTTCTATCCTGTTAAATAGGTCACATTAAGGTTTCAGTTCATTTAAACTAACAATGTGTGGATTTATAGTTTAATGGTGAGGCTATCCTCTTTCAGCAGTTGTGTGTGTGGGGGGAAAGGGGTCAATTTTCAGATGGGCATTTGATTTTTATCTCTAGATTTCTGTTCTGAGATCCATTTGGTATATTTTATTCAGTTTATATAATATTTTAATTTAAATTATTTAAAAATAAATTTAAAATTCCAAAAGCAAAAAAAAACTAAGTATTTAATTTGTCAAAATATATGGATTATTTTTCTTTTAAATTGTCGTTTAAAATTTTTTGATAAAATAACTGAATTTTTTTTCAATTTTATAATAAATAATTTAAACTTTTACTAAATTTAATTATGAAAATGTAGACAAAAGTATGTTGGACTAGTTTTAAAAAAAAGGGAAGCTATTTATTACATAACTAGAAAATCATTCTATTAAAAATACAAAATTTATTTCGAATGCATTCTGATTATTTGAAATTCAATGGATTATATTTAAGTAATAAATAGTCCCTTTTATCTTTTTTAAACAAGCGTGATAATATAGTTTTGTTTAGATTTTCATAATTAAGTTTAATGAGAACTTAAATTTATTATAAATTTAAAAAAATTTAGTTATTAAAACATATTTATTACAACTTTTTAAAAAAAATATAATCCTTAGGTTTTTAATTAAAAATATTGAACATCGATTCATTTTTTTTGTTCTTATAAATTTTAAGTTTTGAAAAAAAATTATTTAAATTCAAAAATAACTTATAAATTGAATAAAATATTATAAAAAAATATCCACTTGCGAAATGATAGTTGATAAATTCTTTCTCCTCAGCTGGGATACAAACCCCCGACCTCTCTTGTATAACTTGAACAGACTAGCATTTACACTACAAACCATAATGAGCTGGAAAGTTTGTTAGTTTAAGATTAGCTGAAACTATGATGAGGCATATTTTAACCTAGGGGCAGAGCTGGCAGCTAATTTTTACCCTGTCTAAGGTTTTCAACTATGCTCTTTAAATGTTCCACATGATTACAATAGCTCCCTTTCATTTCTCATCAACGCATTTTTTTTAAGGTTTGTCAATTTCTATTGTTGGTTTGGAAAAACCTTTGCATCAATACACATTTAGAACCTTCAGAATTCCCCTTCGATATGAAAAGTGTGCCCGTGGCTACTCAACCTTTGATAGAAGATAAGAAAGCTGGTAAATTTCTTTTAAATGGAATTTAAGTGTATTTATTATGTGTATGCAGGGTATCTGAGCACCTGGAAAGTCATGAGAAATCATGGAAACTCATGAAGTTCGTTATTGAACAAAATTTGTCATGAAATGTCATGATTTTATCTATTTTTTTAAAGAAAATCATGTAAAGTCATGGTTTTTGGTCACCGAAAAAATCTAATTTTTGAAATGGAATTTACCCCTACCCTTCTCCGATTTTATGGTGTTGTGAATATCTGAATTTGTAACAAAATCCTTACGAACTGTCATATTTTATTAAATTATAAAATGTTTTTATCATGTTCTTTGAAAATTATGGCATTTGAAAAAAAGAAAAAAAAACAGATGATTGTGCTCTGGAAAAATCCATATTTTCGGATTTTTCGGTAAACGCGATCTGGAAGTTGACGGAAATCCAAGGTTCAAAATTCAAAAATTTCAAGAAATTGTTGATCACATTTATGCATAAAAAAAATTATGTTTTATTTAGAAGTATTAGAACTCGAATTTATACTTGGCATCACTTTCATTTGTAAGTATTCTTTCGGGTAGAATAATAAATGTGATTATAGATAAAAGTAAACTTACGCATAATTATTCATTTAAATTATGCTGCATATAATTTATTTAGAATTTCATTTTTTGAAAATAACAATGATTTAAATGTATAAAGACGTTAATTTTTTGAAATATGTAATTAATGATTTAATTAGAGAAATGTTCAGGATTTTTGAGTTGGGTTCACAATCACCCCTTAAAAAATGAAGGAAAAAACATAATTTCTTGAGCGAATTATCTTTTTAACTTATGTGATTTCAGAATTCTTGTTATTACTATTTTTTCATGATATCAATTAAAAATTCTAACTGAAGCAATCCAGTCATTGACGAATTTTTTTTTATTGAGATGAGAGCAGAAAAATTATGAGTCTTTTCTTTCCGATGAACAAGAAAAGTATCTTTAGAATATAATTCTGCAGAAAAAAAAGAAAAAAAAATATTTGCTTTTTATATTTTTTTCAGCTATTTTATTGTTTCAACTCTTTCAATTATCTGTTTTATTAAATTTAAAATCTATAAATATGAAGATGCAGAGCATAACAGTTTTGGCTATACCTATAATTTCAAATAATGTTATTGTAATGCTTTTTTAAATTTATTGCTGCGTTTTTTTTTTTCGGAGAAAATAGTAACTTGGTTAAATCATGAGAAACTCTTCCAATTAGTCATGGACAGCCATGAATTTGAAAATCTAAAATGTTGCAGATATCCTGTGTATGTAAGTATGATTATTTGATATTGTTGATTTGTTATTTTCAGATGTTCCCATCATTGGGAAGTGCAAAGATAAAGTTGCTGCTTCACGTCAAGATATATTTGCAGGTAACGTATTTATCCTTTTCTTTGTTTAGTTTAACACTATTTTTTGAAGCTCTTGCTCCAAGAAAAATAAAGCCACAGTATAAGTGCCTTAAATTTTATACTGCATGTGAAACATTCTCCGGTTAATCCGACATTTGTGCCCTTCTCCTTTATTGAATTATTATTTCCACTGCAAGTGATGCTGAAAAAGTTAGTTAATTTGTTTTTCAATAACAATTAATAATTCTGCATTCAGCTTGATGCTTATTTTCGCAGCCTACTGCTTCGTAGGAAATAGCTGTCTAGTTTGTTTTCCAGATAAAAATTGTGTTTTTCTAGAGCGTCTGGAGTGCATGGTTTCTAAGCTCAAATTGAAGCATATGCCAGTGCACCGGTATAGCAGCTATCATCTTTGATGCGTCGGAGCTCTGATTAAGCGGCCAACATGAAAAGACGCACGCCATGTAATGTTATAAGGGTTTAACTTTTATTTTTTCTGTTTTTATTGTACTTTTTAACGGAATATTTCTGGTAACCAATTGATTTATTATGATTTTGTTTAATGTATATTGATATATAAACCTGTCATAATGGGTATATATGTTATGGACAACTTAAAACTTGAGTGTCTAATAATATCGTAATAAAAAATGAGATTTTTGAAATCTCGTTGAAAAGTTGTAATAACTGCTTAAGAGTCATTAAGATTTACGATAACATCAGAAAAAACTCGTGAAGAAGCTATTATTTAAAATCTCGTGGAAAAGCGTAGAAATGACTATTTGAAAAAAAATCCGTCATTTTAACGATAAAGCTTACAAAAAAAAGTGTAGTGAAATAAGATTATTTGAATGCGTGATTCAACTTCAGGATTAATAATATTATCACATTAAAAATTTCAAGATTTTTAAAACTTTGCGAAAATACGTTGTTATAACTGCCGAATAAGCCAGAGATAATCGATGAAATCGACAGAAGTAAATCGCGTCAAAAAATGATTAATCAAATATGCGATAGATAACTGACTAGACAAAAAATCGTATTAAACGTTTCGGGATTTTAAAAAATTTAAAGACATAGGTAGAGTTGTAACTGACGAAAGAAGGATCGAAACGTCACTTGGATTTACGATGTAAAATTTTTTTTTTCAAAAAGCTAGTTTAGAAATGATTACTAAAATTTAAAGTTCGTGTATCGTACTATCGTGTTAAAAATATTGGGTTTCTTTTAGCCACGCAGAATTCCATACAATGACCATACAAAAGAGATCTAGAAATAAAATAGATTTACTATAGAATCTGTCAAAGTTGAGCACGTCAAAAAGTGATAACTCAAAAAGAGAAATATAAAATTCTCAATATTTTTTTAAAAACATTTTGGAAGAAATTTTTTTTTTTACATACCTGCCATGTCTCCTGTATTTCATTACTGTTTCCTGTATACCCGTATATTCTCAAATTTCTCCTTATTTGTTGAAGAAATTTTTTGTTGAAAAATTGGCGATAAAATATCGGCTGGTGGAAAAAACTAATCTCATTCCTCAACAGATAGTGCTATTTCCAGTACTGCAGTATGTTGAGTGTTAATAGTTTAAGTAGTTATAAATAATGGTTTAAAAAATCTTCTTTAGTATAATATTTATATACATATTTTTTACTTTACTAAATGTAAGTGTTTATATTCAGGGTTCTGTTTAGAAGAAATTTGGGTCCTTTAACGGACCCTTCACAAAATATATTTTCATAAAAACGAACCCTTCACAAAATATCTTTTCATAAAAACGGACCCTTCGCAAAATGATTTTTCTTTTAATCGGACCCTTCACAAATTTGTTTATCTTCATTATTATTTTGTTAATCAAATAAACCCTTTACTGGGCAGAAAACAAGAAAGATGGATGTAAACAAATTAAGTTTTGTCTTCGACAGACGATTCTTCCATTATTCGTCCGAAATTAATATTCTGCGTTCAGCAGTATAGGCTAAATACCAAATATTTGTATGTTGCATCTCTAATTTAGAAGCAGCAATTGTTATTTATTTTTTAAAATTTAACTTTTTTAATTATAATTTTACAGTGTTGAGCATAATCTTGTACGTCTTTATAATTTGAAAACTCCTTGAAAAAGATTTTTTTTTTTGCAATAACGGACCCTATTTGCACAAATTCATAAAAGTTGACCCTGCTTGAAAGAATGTGAGTAATTTTTTCACAATTTCACGAAAAACGGACCTTTCGCAAAATGTCTGGACTGACCCCTGTTTATATTGTAAAATAAATTGTTCCTGCGTCTAATTATGCAGTGATTTCTGTCACAAAAAAAAAAAATTTTTCTTGTTTTTTATTTCAAAAATTATCTCAAATATTTATTTGTCCCCTTTGTTACAATTTTTCTTTTAATTTTTTTTTATTCATTGCGTAAAAAACCTTTTAACTTAATAACTGGTTTCTACAATAAAGTTTGTTATTACAATCATTTTATGTTATATATTTGAAAAAAAAGTTTTCAAATTTTAAAGTTTCTCATATAACAGAGAGGACAAAACTTAATGTCCCCTCAATTACACAAAATTGAGAGGTTGACCATTAAAAATTAACTCTCGGAATGTAAACAAGTGCTAATGAATCCTGATTCAACTAGTTTAAACCAGTTCCTCCACTATTAAAGCCCACTTTTTATACAAAGCTGTGCCATTTTTATTTGTTAGTGTGTTTAGTTTACAGTTAAAAAGTTTTTTAAGTGAGTAATCAATAGGGAAAAACAGCCGCGGAAAGAATCAGAGAATATGGAACTAGATTTTCAGTTTCCCTGAAATACAAATTCAGTGTGAAATAAAATTGTTGAGAATTTCATTATTCAAAATTAAGTAGAATTCTAATTTTTGGGGGTCACTGTATTTGCTATTTAGTTCATTTTGAGCAAAAACTACAAAACTAACACTTTAAAACATTTTTTATTCACTAAAAGTAATATATTCTACGAGGTAAACATATTATTTTCTTCACATCTATTTAAGATGATATATTTAAAAAAAATAACATTTTAAATAAAATACTTTATTATATTGACACTTTTCTTGTACTCACCTGCACTTTATGAGAAAAGAAAACACACTGACCTGGAAGTTTTAGGATTCCTACTGGAAAACCTAGAAAAATCAGGGAAATTTTAAACCTGATTTGAGTGGCCACCCTAATAAAAAATTTTAGCACATTATCAAAAAGTTCAAGTTCTGTTTTTACTTATTTCAAAATAATTTAACAAAAAAAACTTTATTTATTTTTTAAATATATTTCGATAAATTTTATTCTTTGCACTATATGCCATAAACTGAATTGGTATTTTTAAAACATTATTTTTTTAAAAACACAGTTCTATCCTATTTTTTTAACTGTGTATGTTTTTTTCCCTTAACAGGTTGATGCTATGAAAAAAAACAGAAAGAGGAACAAGAAATGGAATTAGAGGTTTGTTGCTAAAAATTTAAACTGATTTTGTTAAATATTTAGTCTTTTAAAGATTAATTAAATGATATTATTTCAATATATTGATAATAAATTTAAAGTATGTTATTGTTTGAACAATTAAATTTATGCTTATTTAGATACAAAAAAAGGAACTGAATGAAAAGCTGGTAGATTTGAATGTGTTAAGGAAAGAAAAGTCCCAAATGGAAAGCAAACTCAATTCAAGCAAAACTCAACTTGATGTATTGACTTCTTTTTTTACAAAGTAGCACCCTTCAGGTAAGCCGAGTAAATAATTTTATGTTACTTAATATTGTTTATTAAATTTTAGCTTATTTTTAAAAACACGTGTAATTATAAAATACAAATAATCCACTATAATGTGATAACAATAGTAAATTAAAAATAATGCATGAAATCACAGATGCATCATTCTCACTTAATCTAACACATATATTTTCTCCATTTCATTTTGCTTATTTGGTTCGAAGATTGAATTTGAGGCACTGAAATTTATCCCCTGTAAAAAAACAGAAATCTTTTTTGCTTGTCTCTACTTATTTATTTTTTTAAATGAATTTAAAGCTCATTTTACAATTTGCTTTTTATGGAGCGAAAAAAAAGATGTAAACACAGCCTTATTTCATCCTTTTTCTATTTAATTTTTAAAAAAAAATAAATTTCAAGCTTATGTAAGCAATTAAATTTTTTGTATATTTGCTAAAGTGATAAATCACGAAAATTGTACTTATCATATTCCTACGTTATGCTTTTCAATTATATCCTCTGCTGCATTATTATGTTCTTGTAAATTGAGCTTTGAGTTACTTGTTAAATAAAACTTGGGAGTTTAAAATATTTACAACTTAATTCGTCTTAGTAGATTTTTTGTTGAAAACATTTAAAGTTGCCTTGTTTGTGTATTTTAAAATTGATCAAATACAAGACCAAATACAAAAGCTATCAAGGATATGGATAAGCAATTTAATTTTTGTCTGTCTGTTGAAGTGATAATTCACTAAAATTGTAGTTATTATACTCCTTGGCTACACTTTTCAATTATATCCTTTTGCTGCATTAGTAAGTTTTTGAAAATTAACTACTTAGTGATAAACTTGATATCTTAAAATACTTAATTTGATTGTAGATTTTTTTGTGGAGGGCAATTACTTAATTTTCCTTGTTTATTTTATTTTCTTCTAGATTAAAATTAAAATTGACCAAATTCTACACCTAATGATGACATAGCCTGTATTTCACCAACATGTAAGTATGCATTTAGTTTTGTATCGCTTAGAAACATTTATTTTGTTTATCTTTTATTCACATAAAGGTCCATGTAAGTCTTAATTATTGTAATCTGTTAACATATATAAAAGAAATTCTAATTGCAACTTATTTCATATATTAAATACATTGCTTACATTTCTGTTCTAATTTTATATATAATTTTCAAAAATAATTATCAAACATCTAAGTGTTAAAGACAATTCCTTTTTTTTACAAGATTGCAAATTTCTGGCATGTTGGGAGTATATGTCGTTTGCGGAAAAAGAAACCTAAGATAAAAGCTTTTGAAATTTAAAAAGCATAAAAAAATATCAAGTCTCCAAAATTTTCCATTCAAACCGTTACAGAGTGGGACACTGCTAACTTATTGATTCCAATGCATATGATGTCAGTGAATCTTAAAATTTCTAGCTTTATGGTATATTTAAAACAAACATTTTCATCATGTTTTATTTTTTAAAATACTCTTGAAAAAAATATGCTGATTTTTTTTAAAATTTTTTTCATGTTTTTTTCTGGTTATAAGTATTGTTTTCTTTAAAAGAAAACTTTAATATGTAAGAAAAATATTATGAAAGAAATGAGTATCTATTAATGTCCATCTTCACTACTGGTGTATAAATAGAGCCCCTGATTTTTGTAAAATTTTAGGGGTTCAAAAATTCGATATATACAATTTGATATATGGTATTTTAATTATTCTACTCTTGTGTGTTTCTTTAAAAGACAACACTTAGAGCGTCCCTTTTATTAATAAGTACTAGTCTCATGACTTAGACCTAGTCATATTTAGTTAGTTTTGATGATTGTTACATTTGTGTTTGGTGCAGCATGACCAATTCTAATTCTTCTGTCATTAAGTTTTACATATATTGTAATCCATAAAAAAATAGTTGGTATTATCGCCTATATGGGCTTTTATTTTATTTTAACAATTTTTTAATTTTTATTTTCTCCTTTATTGAATGCATTGTATCATATTTCATACATTCAATGCTTTGTGTTACTTTCATAAGTAAGGGGAAAATTTTCTTGTGGAGTATGATTAAAAATATACACTAAGTGCAAGTGCAGAAAAAAAAACTCCATACTTTTTAACTATTAAAATTCTTTTATGAGTCTGGACTTTTCAACTTTATTCGATGTTCAATCTTTTTTTCATATTCAAAAGGTAGTTTTCAAGTGTTTACTGTAATCAACTTGAAGAAAATAGTGAATGGACTATGAAGTATTCGATATAATCACTTTACTATTCCACAAATGTGCAAGAAGTGCCTGACTGCATCAGAGATGTATACAAAATGTGTTTTGTTTCAAAAAGTTAGTTTTCAGTTCATACATCATTTAATCCCTCTTCTAGAAACAAAAATGGTTTATATTTCTCAGAAAATATTTGTTTATACAATGATATTTATTAAATTTTTATTATTGTTGTTTTTTGTTACTGAATTGGCAGATGTTAAATTAGTTGGATTATACAAAGTCTTTTTTTTTAGAGTATAGAAGTTTTGCCATCAGCGATTTACCTAAGTGTTTTTAATTTTGCGTTAAAAAGCAAGTTGTTTTGTGTACTTATATTGCAACTTATAATGTCTTTCAGTACTTGGAACATTGAGTAACACATTAAAGTACTTAGTTAAAGATTGTGATCCAAATAGTGGAGAACAAGATGATGAAGAAGGCTATGAAGATGAATATATAGTGAGTATTCTTATTTATCTTAAAATGATGGCTCAAGGAATGACTCTATAACAATTGTGTATATTCCTTTTTGCTGCAATGATGGTGTGTGTATGAATTTTCTATGGAGTGTCTGAACAGTATATATATCTATGCACATAAGCTAAAAATGAACAGAAAATATGGAAAATATTAAAGATTAATGAAAAGTAAAGAAGAAAAAATAATGGAATAAACTTAAATTTTTTTTCTTTTAATCTAAACTTTAAAGGAATGAATTAGTTACGAGTCTTTTTAATATTGAATGAGCTATTTGTTTCGAATCTCACGCCTAATTTGACTGATTTTTTAAAGAAAAAATAATGAATTAAGATATCGCTTCATCAGCTCACACGATTATATCCGCAAAAATAGCAGATAGCACTCCTTTTTGAGGATATAATTGTGTGAGCTGATGAAGAGACTCTATACTTTTTGTTTTCCGGCTTTTAAATAGTATATATATTTAAATATTTTATTGTAATAATTTCTCCTCTTCTCTTTTCATCCATCTTTAATATTTTCCCTGTTTTCTCTATATTTTCAACTTATTTTATGAGTTCTGTATAATTGCATCTTATGCGCAGCAAATAAAACTTATTAGTTTTCTTAATTTCCTTCGTTTTTTTTTTCTTTCTTTTTATCATTTTGTCTTTATTGGGCTATTTATACATATGTATAGATGTTTAAAAGATAAAAATGCGAAGAAAAATATGTTTTAAGAAAGAAAACATTATTAAATAAATTTTAAAAAGAAATTAAAAGCCAGAAAATAAAATAACGAAAAGATATAATTTTGTCATCAGCTCACATGATTATATCCGTAAATGACAGTATTTTATTGTATTAATATAGCCAAAGCAAAACAAAACTTTTTTGTCTTGTTATTGTAATTCATGTCCAAGCAGAATTTATCGTCAGTTGAAATTTTGACAATTGATTAAACTAGATGAGGTGCGGGGGTGATTGTCATCTAGATATACTCCAGATTTCAGGGTTTTTCGTATCATCCCTCTAGGTCTAAACACTAGGAGCAGGACATGTGATTTTTTCAGGGAATTTTCGCATATCTGAAACCCATTGATTTTGAGAAACTTGTATTGGCCATAAGTTTTCCTGGTGGGAGTGCTAGTTTTGTTATATGTTTTGTTGAAGCAGCGTCTGCTCTAACAATTTTGTGAAGTGAACCTATGTTCTGAGGCGAAATTTCTTTCTAGATTAAAAGTTTGTGAAAGCTTGTTTTAGCCATGTTTTTTCCTGGTTGGGATATGACATCCGTCGTTGAACAGCCAATCCAATTTTAAGTTTAAGACTACTAATGTTCAACTCTGTAGCCTTGTAATTTTGAACCAATTCAGAAGAAAGGGACACTCTTGGACCAGTACCCCCAGAGGTTTTGAATTGTTATGGGAACATGGAGGATTTTGTGACTTGACAGATTTAACGTGCGTCAGTCACCATTTACTACATGGGGAGTTTTCGGCCGGTGGGGATTGAACCCACGACCTTTTGGACATGGACCCAGTGCCCTACCAACCAGGGTATCCCGGCTAGGTGGGATATTGAAATTTTTTGTTGTGCCAACAATTTTCTACAATTTTGGGAAACATTTTATAGTTTTTATGTAGTAAACTAGCTAAAACTTATTTTGGCCATAATTTTTTTTTATTTTTGGTTGGGCTAACAAGACTGTTAGGATAACTATTTCCTACAATGGATGGATATTTGAAAGCATTATTCCAAAATTTTAAAGCAAAAGTTATCTTACTCTTATTTTTTCTATAACCTAATTTTGGTTGATGGGATAATGAAAATTTTCGTTGGGATAACAATTTTGTTCAATGAGGTAATTTCTGGAGGTGAAATTAAAACTTGCGTTATCTAGGTGAAAATTAAGGTAAATTTTGCGTTGATTGTTCTTGCAGTGGACTGATCGTAAGGACTTGGTTCCCAGTAGAACACAGATGTCAAGCATCACTGGCTGCGGTCAGTAAGTGGGTGGTTGACCACTTTAATCAGTCTGCGTAGGGACCGAGAGTGTGCGGTATTGGTACTCGTTAAACTGTTTTAACGTAAAGTGCTCGACTTTGCGTGCAGGTCGTTGGGCAACCGAAGCGGGGGCGCCATCTCCTCTGCAGAGGATCAAAATTGTGATAGCTTGTCTTCGGATCATCCTCGGAAATGTTTCCCAGACCGTCGCCTATAGCCCATTGGCAGCTCTAGTGTGACGTAAATGAACTAAATTCTGCGTCTTACAAAAAAAAACAAATTATGGCAATCAACGCTTATAAAAAATTGTAACGATGAAGAGAGAAAAAACTATCATAGTTTTCCCTAAATATTAAGTAAATTAAATTAATAGAAATTATTAAATGACTGGAAAAAAGTAAGAGGAATATACAAATACTTTACTTAATTTTCGTCTATCTTTATTAAGCATTTTTGAGCAAATTATCAACGTCTCATGTTAGCTTACATAACATACTAAAAAACAGTACGATTAAAAAAAAAGTTTACATTTATTGAAGTAGATAGAAACAAAAAATTACAAGTAAAGAATTAAAAAAACAGAAAAAAACGATTCTGAAAATCTCAGTTTTTCATATTACCACAATTTCAGGAAAAACTAGCCATAAGAGATTAAAATTCTAGTAGAAACAGTTAAAAAAACAGTGTCATTATATAAACAAACATAATAAAAAAATTAAGGAAAAAGAAAAAATGGAAAAAAATAATTCTTAATTCTTAAAACAAAACTTAAAAGTAAAAAATTTTAGAAAAAAGCGATGATAGAAAAAGTTTATCAAAAATAAGACCTAAAAAATGCGCCTGAATAAAATCGCCGTTGAAAGTAGTAATTTAGAATTTAATTCTAATAAAAAAAAATTATAATTCTCTAAAGAAACCTTAATCACTGTAAATCTCTCTTTTTCGTATTGCCGCAAGTGGGGAGGATTAAAAAAAATAGTTTTATTCGTCATTAAATTTTTTTTATGTAATCTTGCAACGTTTGCGAATGAAGTTGATAGAGCGTTGAACTAGGGCTCGAAATACCGCCCGTCCTCGGCGGTCAAAAATTCCCAGCGGACAACGAATTACTCGAATCCGACGTCCGCGTGGACGGCCATTTTTCCGTTAATGTTCGTGACACATTTTCAAATTTTATTATCTTGGAAGAGTCTAGCGCCTCACTTCTAAAATGACCCTCTAATCTAGAAATCCCGTTAATTCCTTCGTCAGACCAAATGCACATGCTCACGTAATCGGTAAAGAAGAGAAAAGTTGCTTGTGATTGTGCATTTGTACTTCTAACGATGAGCTTACAAAAAAACACAATACGTACTGGTCTTAAGCAAAAAGCGTTAAACGCAATCATGAATATCTATCTAAATGGAAAACCGATTTCAGATTTCTGTGCAGAAACCCCTGTAAATCATTGGAGAGTAATAAATAAGAGAAAATTATATTTTTATTTATTTAGAAGCTACGGGTTAGTTTCAAAGGAGGACGGGTACGTTGTTGGACAAGCCGTCCTCGGGGACGGGTAAAATTTCTGAGCTTTTTCGAGCCCTGAACCCATGTCCAAGTGATCGTGAATTCGATTCCTAACCACCAAAAGCTCTCCGTGCAATAAATGGTGACTAGTGCACGTTAAATTTGACGGGTCACAGAATCCTCCATGTTTCCTTAACAAATCATACTTCTAGAGGAACTGAATTGGAAATATAGTTCTCTGGTTCAGGTCAAAATTATGATCAGTAGATGTATGAATGGATCCACCCTTCGAGCGGGCTTCGATGTGTGTGTCTGAAGTCGCATTCTTGATCACAGATGGCTCCCTGTGCTTTAAAATTCGTTTAGTTTCACCCAGCAGGCTTTCTGGTATACGCACTTTGCATTAGATACAAAACCAACAAGATAGCTTGGAATGAAAATTTCGGTGAAAATAGCATCTCTCTTGCGTTATTACGAGAAGTCGAAATCATTGATTTTGGAGCACATGGCGCAATTTTGGCGAAAAAAAGCTCCAGGGGCAGGCATTCGTTCCATCGCCATATTTTATATATTCAATTTCCCTATGGCTGGTGGCGACTGATCCTTATGTTTAGAGGGCTAACTTTGAGAGGTATGGGGAAAAAATTGAACGCATATAGCAGTTTTGTAATGAAATTTTTCTTCGAACAAATAAATAATAGTGACTACATATTCATATGTGTTGCAAATTTATTATTATTTTAAAAGGCTGATATTTTATTCATATCTTATTGATTACTTTGCATTTTATAGGACATGATGCTGTCTTTATAATGGAGAGTAATATTTTGGGATTCGTCATAGATCTGGTAAGAATTATACTCTAGAACAGGGGTGGCGAACCTTTTTGCACTAACGTGCCATTTTTTCTAAAAAATTATTTAATGTGATCATAGACGTGCCATCAAATAATTTTGACTTCGTGATTATTGGGAAAGTAATAATACTGAATACTATCAACTCAAAACTCTTTATATACTATGGAAAAAAAGGCATTTTGCAATGTCTCAGTTATACGCATAATTCAACTTAAAGTAACATCAGTGTGACTTCTGTTGTTGCAAATCAGATGACAAATAACTTATATTAGATCGCATGTTAGTTTAAACAGGACTGTTAAATTGTTTTGCTAGTTATTTATTGTTAGCTTTTTTTTATGGTTATTAAATGTTTTTTTTTGGCATTAATTGTTAATTTTTTTGTCAATAATTTTTTTTAAATTTTAATTTATATGTTAATATGCTTCATAGTAAACTTTGTGATGGGTGGCTTGCCCAAAATATTGTATCGCGTGTCATAAATGTCACGCGTGCCATTGGTTCGCCATCCCTGCTCTAGAACTTCAATATATTTTCGGACCGTTCAATTATAACGAAAGCATCTAAAGTCAGAAAGGGATTTGCTCACTTTTTCGGGCAGAGTTTGAGAAAGATTATGAGCGATGTCTTATAAAGAAAATTGAAATTATTTCATGCTCAAATTTACTAATATATCATAACTTACATATGTTATGAATATTTCAAATGCATCTTGTATTTATATAATGTGTAAATTTGGTTTAAAGGTGCGACAAGTAAGCCCCCTGACAGTTCCTACACTCTTCAGATTTCTAACTCTGTCCCTAATTATGAGCATTGTTAACATGCGGCACTAAAATCCCATTATTTTTATAGTTTGTACTCCAGGAGTTGGCACTTGGTTCCGCCTTCTTCGCGTGGTATCCGGCGATACTAATTCGCTTTTTTTTTGGGAGAGGGTTGCTATTTGGCGATAATATGACAAAAATATTTCTTTCGCAATCTTTATGTGCATTTTTTTCACATTAATATTTCATAAATTTGATGATATTTCTCTCTTTCGAGTGAATAGTTTGACCTTTTTGATATAATAGCAGAGTACAATAATAACGTATAATAGCAGAGGATAAAGCGAATTAGGTGACTGAAAAAGAATTCGATGTTTGCGTTTGGGCACGCTTTAAGGGTCGTTTCAATTTCAAGCGCGGTAATGTTTCTCCTCTTACTCCCACGCGAAAATTAACTCTCCATCCGATGAGGTAGAACTAAGTGCCATCTCCTGGTGAACGAACTGTAGTTCGGATCACAAGTTTACGACCATCGACTTTCGTTGTAGTGAAAATTTTCGTCTGGATGACAATTTTTTTAATGGGTGAGTTTTGGAGGTAAAATAGAAACTTACTGCTTCTTGGTATAAAAATTAAGGTAAACTTAGCTTTGATTGTTTTCGGAATCCTTCTGTGGTCTGATCGTAAAGACACGGGTCCCAGTAGAACACCGAAGTCAAGCATCTCTGGCTGCGGTCACTAAGCAGGTAGGTGACCACTTTGATCAGCCTGCGTAGGGACTGAGGGGGCACGCTACCGGTTCTCGTTAAACTGTTCTACCGAAGAGTGCACGACTTCATGTGCACGTCGTTGAGCTACCAAATCAGGGGAGTCACCCTTTCTGCAGAGGATCAAAATTGCGATGGCATGTCTTCGGATCATTCTCAGGGATGTTTCCCAGACCGTCGCCAATAGCCCATTATGCAGCTCTAGTGCAGCGTTAAATAAGTACCTACCTTGTTTTTGGATTATTCCTATAATTTTCTATAATGGGAAAACATTTGAGCGCGAAATTCAAGATTGAAGTTTCTGAATAATAAATTGGCTGAAATTTGTTTTAGTTAAAACTAATTTTGCAGATGTTTTTGTAATTGTTGTTTTTATAATTTTGTCGCTAACAAATCTTTACGTTAATGTTATGATTTCGATGAAGGGACAAATGCGTAGAGGTGAAATTTCAACGCGTAGTTTATTGATCAGGAATCAGTTAAAGCATGTTTTGACCATAACTTTTTTATTTGATAATTTTGCAAAATTCAAGATTTAGTTTCTATGCTATAAAATAGCTAAAGTTTTCCTTACTTTTGTTGGATGAGATTACGTTACTTTTTGGTGCTAACGTGTGTTAACGAATTTGTACAATGCGCTGACATTTGGAGGCAAAATTCTAGCTTGCGATTTTTAGAACATAAGTTAGCTATAACTTGTTTTGCTTAGCTGACAAACTTAGGTTATCGTAGACTTGTCATAAAAGTGCTCATGTAATCTAATTCTTACAGTATTTGTTTTCAAACATATAAATTATACCAGTAGACGAATATTTATTATGCAAATCAACGGTACTAAATTTATTAATCATTTTTTTAATTTAAAATCCTTTTGAAATAATAATTACTTCATATGAAATCTAATTGTTTCCCATACATTTTACAAAATAGATTGTTTTTATGATGAGATTAAGTTACTAAATAGAATTGATCGGTATTTTGTAAGACCGATAGTTTTATTAAGAATTTCAACTTCATGCTACATAAATTTTTATCTTTTTACAAATATAACGAAAACTTCTAAATTTATTTTTTCTGACAAAGAGAGAGGAAGATAACGAGCAATGCTTATGGAAGATATAAAATTTCCCCTCATTTTTACAGACTAACGACTTACTGCAATGAGCTAATGTTATACACTTGCCGCCGGGCTGACCATTGGAGGTTTTCGTGGTTTTCTTCTCCATGTAACGCAAATGTTGGCTAATTCCATCAAAATTTTCTTCACTAAGACTAATTTGTCCCAATGCTTGATCGGATATTGTAGCTGAGACTGGTAGTGAATTCAATGTTCAACGCCGGGCTTTAATATAAATTGAGCTAATGTTTAAAGGTAAAATATTAACTAATGCTTTATAGGTCAAAGGTTATCTAAAACTTATTTTGACAAGAACCATTTTGTCACTTATCGTGGGCTGACGTTTGACGATAAAATACAAATTTGTTATTTTATGTTTAAGTGGTATAGGTTCTTGTCTAGTTTATAGGTTTTGTGATTTTTTTTGGCGAAAAAGAATAGCTAAAGCACTGTTCCCTATTATATATTATACCACTAAACCAAATATTCGATTTGTACATTGGACACCGAAAACTATCCTAACAATTTTATCCTTCTTAGAAAAATATATATATAGTTGATTCTGTATATTGCGTGATTGCCATTATTTAAAAATTGATTGTGATTTAAATGCCTTACGAAGGCGTTGCTCGTTTCCCGCATGCTACTTGTCATAAAAAAGAAAGTGAATCACAAATCTACATCCCTCTTATGTCATAAAGTTTGAAAGGTCCCTATGAAGCCGGGGATGAGTCAGGGGATAGAGCGTTCGCCTTTCAGTGAGATGAACCGGGGTTCGATCCCGGCGATGACTGGTCGATACGAATTCCGCATCCCGCTTGCACCAACCACTGTGCTGACGTGATATATCCTCAGTGGTAGACAGATCGTGGGTTAGATTCCCCTTGCCGTCTGGCTAACCGTGGGAGGTTCTCGTGTTCTTCCTCTCCATATAACGCAAATGGAGGTTTGTTCCATCAGAGTCTTCCAACAAGGCAAATTTCTCCCAATACTTGATATAGGAGTTTCCTTGTCTTCTGGATTGGGTTCGAAATTACGAGGCTATGGAATTGAATATTTGTATTCGTAAACCCAAAAATTGAGTCGGCTGTTCAACGACGGTTATAAAATAAAATATAAAATAGAAAGATTTCTATAGTGTTGCATAAATATTTATATAATTTTAACCAATGTGTCCTGTTTTTTCAGGTTTTGGACACTCTATGGTATACAAATCCATCCAAGAGTCGATGTCTTAGATTATTAAAAGTAAGTTCATGCAAAATATAATCTTCATGTTCTTATTAACCGGCATTTACATAAGTTTTCAAAAAAATAAATAAAAAGAATACGCTATAAAGATATATATTAATAGCGAACATAATTTCGTATACATAAAAGAAATTACATTTAAGACTTGCCACATATCTGGAAAGACAACATATATTGACGACATAAAAAAACTGTTTTTTTAGTCAAGAAAATGTATGAGGCTTTCTAATTATGTTAAATTATGATATAAGCTGATAGGATATAATTTTGCGGAGGGGAGGATATAATTATGATATAATTATGATAAATTATGATATAAATTATGATATAATTATGATATAAGCAGATTAAAATAATTATTTTTTCTGCTGAAAGCATTTAATATCTTGACGTAGACTTAAGAAAAATAGGTTAAAAAACTTTAATCAATGAATTATAAATAACAATTGTAACTTTAGCGTCGTGATAGGGAAATAAGGTTTTCTAATAATGATAATAAAACCATTTCGTGATTCATCCCCTGTAGTATTAAATAATTTAAGTTTTATTGAAATGTCTCGATAAAAAATGGTTCATTCTCGAATTAAAATAAAGCTGTTTCTAAATAAATTGCAATGTAGCGAATAATAAAATTAATTGAACTTAATACTATCATAATTGTCCTAAAATGCGATAAAAAATAAAGATAAAATCTTGTTTATAAATAAGCAGAAGTCATTTTGTCGTATCTTCGAATATGGGTTAATTTTGCGTGAAAAATAATCAATGAATTTCGGATGCAAATGTCTTACTACATTGTCTAAATAATAAATGATGCGTAATCAAAGTATGAAGTTAAGCGTACAATTAAATAAAGAATAAAATTTAATATTAAGAGCTAAATAAAAATTGCATACAATAAATGCATAAAACATAAAGTAAAGCGAAAATATAATGTGTAAAATATTTAATGAAGTAAAAAGAAAGCTTAATATGAAGTAATACTTAATACATTGAGTAGCAATTGTAACAGAGAATAAAGAATAGTAAAGTTTGAAGTATCAGGGAAATTTAAAGCGTAATATATGAAGTATTAGATAAAGTGTTACGTAAAGAGTGAGATATAAAGTGAAGCAAAAAATAAATTTAAAAAAGAGTCACGCGTAAGTAACTAATATGAAAGTAAAAAGGGGATGGTAAAAATCTGAAAGAATAAAAAGGGAAATATAGAAAAAAAAGTAAAGCATAGTAGAAAGTATATCGTAAAGTAATGTGTAAAACATAAAGAAACTCGTAAAACGAATAAAGTGTAAACTCAAGTAAAGCGCGTAATATATAGTAAAAGTGTAAAATAACGCGTTAAATATAAAATAAAATAGAGAATAATATAAAGCAGAAGATATTAAAAAAACTGCAATGTGTAAAAAATTAAATAAAGTAAATATTGAACTATTAAGCAAAGCGTAAGGTAGAAAGTATATTATATTTTTGAAATATAATAAAAAGGAAAGTGTAAAGTAAAGAAGACACTAAAATATAATATAGTAAAAAGTACAGCTTAGTTTAAAACAAAGTATTAAGTAAAACAAAATGTGGTATATAAATTAAATCATAAAATGTAAAGTAAAGAAAACAGCTAGTAAAGTAAAGCGTAAAGTAAAAAGCGGAAAGTATAATTTGAAAATTGTGTACACTAAAATGTAAGCGTAGAGTTAAATGTAAAGTAAGATGCGTGTCAGGTAGAAAGTATAGAAGAGTGTCAGGTAGAAAGTTAACGATAGAGTATAAATTATAGTGTAAATTAAAGTATAATGAAAGACTAAGTTTTGTCTAGTCTAGTCTAATTTTGACTGAAACTAATGTAAGACCAAGATTAAACCAAGTTTAAAATTACGTGTAAAATATAAAGTTAAAGAGTAAAATATAAAGAGAAAAGTAAAGTAAACTAAAGCAGAAGGTCAAATAAAACGTGAAGTATAATTTACAGCTTAAGATATAAAGTGAAGCGTAAAATTAAGTGAAGTGTAAAATGTAAAGTAAAACGAGAAATATAAACTATAATGTAAAGTATAAAGTCAAGTGCAAAATTTAGCTTAAAGTCTGAAGAGTAATGTGAAACATATGAAAATATAAAACCGTATATAAAAGTTCAGTAATAAGTAAAGAGATTGAAGAAAATATTAAGTAAACTGAATGAGTTAAAATAAATTAAAATGTTATTGAATTGTCTTAAACCTGTAATGTTTGGCTTCATGGAAATTTTTTGTAAGTATGTGAAGGAATCGGTCATTTTTTTTCTCATCGTAGAGAGTCGATGTTATTGGAATAATAAAGAAGTCATTGAAATATGAGAGAATAATTCACTGCAGCATTCTCGTTTTTTATATTTTAATAAAGATCAAACTGAGAAAACAAACGATAATGTATTGTTTAGTTTAATGAATAATTGAGTAGATAAAAATTAGAATTTCTAAAGCTGAAATGTTCTTTCCTTTGTATGTTTGACACCTTTTTCAAATAATAAGGTTAAGAAATAGTGCGGAAACTACTTAAAAATTATCAAGGGGGGAAATATAGAAAGAAATTATTACAATATTAACTTTTTTACATAAAAATTTTTGACTTGATATTTTTCATTGTTAGTGTCACTGAAAATAAGCAAATCACATCCTATGCTTAAGTGAGAAAGAAACAAAGCACTATCTTGCTCTAATTTTAGCTCTTCCTAAAGTAATCAAATTTTAGAATTCAAAAAAACGAGGTAACTATTCAAAAAATACAATTAGTAGATATTTCAATTCGTTTTATAAAAGTTTATAAATAGTATTCATTATTTCTGTTTTTCTGTTAAAATTCCGAAACACATAATTAATGTTAAATTTCCGAAACACATAACAGCAATTATTGTCCAATTTTTTTCTTTTTTCAAACTTCTTTTTATAATTTGAAGATATTTCAACTGATATTTTTTAGGAAAAATTTAGAAGATAGTGATTTAAATGACGTAAGCATGACTCATAAACTTGTCTGATAAAATTAGTAAATCACAAACCCACCATCCCCTTTATGTCCTTACGAAGCAATAAAAATATTCCTATAATGTTGCATAAGTGTTTATGTAATAATAATCAATATGTGATATTTTTTCAGCTTTTGAAAACTTCATGAAAGACAAATTCAACCAAGACTTGACGTCTTAGCTTTTTAAAGGTAAGCAATATAAGAGATGAACTTAATAATTTTCACGTTCATACTATCCAGCATTGATATAAATTTTCAAGCAAACAAAAAGAGAATGCAATAAAAAGAAAGTAGAAAATATAAGCTCACCGGACAAAAAATTAGTCACCCAAGTGCCAATCACCGCCATGAATCTTTAGGTTTCGTTAGACGACGCAGTGGTCAAATAATGTGCTCAACTGCTTCAACGCGATTAAAGTCAAGTAGCTATCAGCGAGATATTTTTTCTGAAGCTGAAATTATGTGTAAATATAGGTAAGTGTAAGGATGTAATAGAGTGGCAAAACGGAACAATTGTGTTTGGCCATGCCCATGGTCATAAAGTGAATTAAGTGGCTGGATTTTTTGGTTTTTCAATTCTGTTTCAATTCAGTGTGGTTTCTAATGTGTCTACAAGCAGTGGCGTAATACATGCGGTCACGAAAAAGATCCTGCATGAAAGGGATCAGAGACGTGTTTCGTGACTTCTCAATCAAAATCACTTCCAAACCCAACAGAAATTGCTTCAGTAAGTAAATGAAGGTCCATTCCAAACTGTCAGTCCAAGTGTGAGAAAATATTGCGACGGGAGCTGCATGCTTAGAACATTTGGAGTCGAACCTCTTGTAAAAGGCCATTGTTCGCAAAGGCACTTGCTGACTGGCCGAATGAATTGTAGTATGACGAATCACGTTTTTGCCTTTATTCAAAATACTTAACGTGTCTTAACGATCAGTCCATCGCGTCCCGTAGTGGACTGATCGTTAAGACAAGGTTCCCAGCAGATCACCGAAGTCAAGCATCACTGGCTACGGTCAGTGTGCGGGTGGGTGACCACTTGGATCAGTCTGCGTAGGGACCGAGGGTGTACGGTATTGGTCCTCGTTAAACTGTGCTACCGTAAAGAACTCGACTTCGCGCGCAGGTCGTCGGGCTACTGAAGCGGGGGTGCCATCCCCTCCGCAGTGGATCAAAATTGTGATGGCATGTCTTCGGATCATCCTCCGGGATGTTTCCCAGATCGTCGCCAATAGCCCATTGTGCAGCTCTAGTGCGACGTAAATTAACAACAACAACAACATCAAAATACGCATGTCATCGAGTGCAACAGAGAGCGGATGAAGCATTATATCCTGACTGTGCACAAGGTCAGTTTCAAGCAGAAGGTGAGTCTGTCATGTTTTGGGGGAGTTTTTCTTATTATGGATGGGGCTCCCTCACTAAGGAGGCCTCTAACACGAGCCAGCATGTTTGAGTATTCTGGATAATCAGATGATGCCTTTCAGTCAACATCTTTATGAAAAGAGTGTGCCGACATCCCTATTTTTCAAGATGACAACAGCAAAGTTCATAGGGCTGGAAGAATATGTGACTGATTTTATGAACGAACACTCAGACACTCAAATGCATCTCGTATGGCATGCAAAGTTACCCCAGTTCAACCCCATTGAAAATTTGTGGGACATGTTGGAACAACAGGTAAAACGCCGAAATCAGCATCCTCGCAATTTGATTACTTGGCAATTAGGCTCGCAATTTGGTTTGGTGTTACATGCTATAAAATGATGTTTTTCATGATTTCACTAAGGTTGACTAATTTTTTGTCCGGTGTGATTAGCTTCGTATACTGAAAAGAAATTGCACTAAGAATTAAAACATTTTCAACAATAAGACAGCAAGTTCTTCGGAATTAAAACAAAAAACAGTAGTTTCGTCCAGAAAATATTTGAGGCCTTCTAAACGTGATAAGGCCATTTTTGAAAACATGGACTCCCTTTGTGGAAAAAAAATCACGATATAAGTAAATAAAAACAATTAATTTGTCTGATGAAAGCATTTAAAATCTTAACGAAAGTTGAGTAATATATAAAAGCAGCACGCAAAATACAATAAATGGTAAAATTAAACTTAACATTTTATGCGAAAGAAAAATAAATGCATGAAGAAAGCGAAAAAATAACTCAAAAGAAAAATAAGGCAGATAATGTATTAATTAAGTTAAAAAAAAAACAAATATAGCGGGAAAAATAATGCATAAAAATATAAAGTAGATATTGTGCTAATTAAGTAAAAAAAAACAAATATAGCGGGAAATATAATGCATAAAAAAATTAACGTGAAAATAAAACGCTTAAGAAAAGGAGAAGCGTAAATATAGGGCGTAATAAAAATAAAAACGTAAAATGTACGGTAAAGGATAGCGATATAAATAAAAGCAATGCGTAAAATTAAATATAAGAAAAGGAAACAAAAGTATAACATAAAGAAAAAAAAACGTAAATTATAATAAGGAGTAAATTTAGTATTAAATAATCGTAGAAACGAGTAAATATGGCGCATGAAAAAACGAAGAAATAAAATCAGCGCATAAAAATGTCAGCCATGTACAAGAAGAAAAAACGCTTCGAGTATAGTATAAAAGCTATGTCCAAAATACAATAAAATGTAAAATTAAGCATAACTTTTTATGCGCAAGAAAAATAAATGCGTGAAGTCAGGCGAAAAAATAAAATATAAAGTAAATATTGTGTTAATTAAATAAAGAGGAACAAATATAGCGGGAAAAATAATGCATAAAAAAGTAAACGTGAAAATAAAACGCTTTAGAAAAGGAGAAGCGTAAATATAGGGCGTAAAAACGTAAAATGTACGGCAAAGGATAGCGATATAAATAAAAGCAATGCGTAAAATTAATTATAAGAAAAGGAAACAAAAGTATAACATAAAAAAAAAAAACGTAAATTATAATAAGGAGTAAATTTAGTATTAAATAAACGTAGAAACGAGTAAATGTGGCGCTTAAAAACACGAAGAAATAAAATCAGCGCATAAAAATGTCAGCCATGTACAAGAAGAACAAACGCTTCGAGTATAGTATAAAAGCTACGCCCAAAATACAATAAATGCGTGAAGACAGGCGAAAAAATAACTCATAAAAAAATAAAATATAAAGTAGATATTGTGTTAATTAAATAAATAAAAAAAAACAAATAAAGCGGAAAAAATAATGCATAAAAATGTAAACGTGAAAATAAAACGCTTAAGAAAAGGAGAAGCGTAAATATAGGGCGTAAAAAAATAAAAACGTAAAATGTACGGTAAAGGATAGCGATATAAATAAAAGCAATGCGCAAAATAAAATATAAGAAAAGGAAACAAAAGTATAACATAAAGAGAAAAAAAACGTAAATTATAATAAGGAGTAAATTTAGTATTAAATAAACGTAGAAACGAGTAAATGTGGCGCATAAAAAAACGAAGAAATAAAATCAGCGCATAAAAATGTCAGCCATGTACAAGAAGAAAAAACGCTTCGAGTATAGTATAAAAGCTATGTCCAAAATACAATAAAATGTAAAATTAAGCATAACTTTTTATGCGCAAGAAAAATAAATGCGTGAAGTTAGGCGAAAAAATAACTCATAAAAAATAAAATATAAAGTAAATATTGTGTTAATTAAATAAAAAGGAACAAATATAGCGGGAAAAATAATGCATAAAAAAGTAAACGTGAAAATAAAACGCTTTAGAAAAGGAGAAGCGTAAATATAGGGCGTAAAAACGTAAAATGTACGGTAAAGGATAGCGATATAAATAAAAGCAATGCGTAAAATTAAATATAAGAAAAGGAAACAAAAGTATAACATAAAGAAAAAAAACGCAAATTATAATGAGTAAATTTAGTATTAAATAAACGTAGAAACGAGTAAATGTGGCGCATAAAAAAACGAAGAAATAAAATCAGCGCATAAAAATGTCAGCCATGTACAAGAAGAAAAAACGCTTCGAGTATAGTATAAAAGCTATGTCCAAAATACAATAAAATGTAAAATTAAGCATAACTTTTTATGCGCAAGAAAAATAAATGCGTGAAGTTAGGCGAAAAAATAACTCATAAAAAAATAAAATATAAAGTAAATATTGTGTTAATTAAATAAAAAGGAACAAATATAGCGGGGAAAATAATGCATAAAAAAGTAAACGTGAAAATAAAACGCTTTAGAAAAGGAGAAGCGTAAATATAGGGCGTAAAAACGTAAAATGTACGGTAAAGGATAGCGATATAAATAAAAGCAATGCGTAAAATTAATTATAAGAAAAGGAAACAAAAGTATAACATAAAGAAAAAAAAACGTAAATTATAATAAGGAGAAAATTTAGTATTAAATAAACGTAGAAACGAGTAAATGTGGCGCATAAAAAAACGAAGAAATTTAATAAAAGTATAAATGTGGCGCATTAAAGTAAAAGCCATCCAGAAGTTATAGCAATGCGTAAAAGTAAAGTATCAAAAAACAAACCGCTTTAAGTAAAGAAAAAAAAAACAATGTGTAAAGTACAATAAATTTTAAAAGTTAAACTTAACTTTTTGTGTATAAAATAAAATAAATGCGTGAGGAAAGGCGAAAAAATAACGCTTAAGAAAAATTATATATGAAGTAGATAGTGTGTTAATTAAGTAAAAAACAAATTTTACGAGTAAAAATAGTGCATAAAAAAGTAACGTTTAAGAAGATCAGAAGCGTAAATGTTAGCTTCTAAAGACCCGTAAAATGTACAGTAAAGTATAGCGTAAATGAATAAAAGTACTGCGCAAGAAAAGTAATCAAAAGCAATGCATTTAGAAAAGAAAGCGTAAATTTATTATTAGAATAAACGCCGAAACGAATAAATGTAGGCCCTAAAGTAACACATAAGAAAAGTAAAAGTCATGTAGAAGCAAAAAAAAACATACGTTTTAAGTAATGTATCAAAGCGACGTGCAAAATACAATTAATTGTAAAAGCTAAACAAAACGTTTTATGCGCAAGAAAAATAAATACGTAAGGAAAGACCAAAAATTAACGCATAAGAAAATTAAAAATAGCTCATAAGAAAAGAAAATATAAAGCAGATAGTGTGTAAATTAAGTAAAAAAAAAAACAAATTTAACGTATAAACATAATTCATAGAAAGTAAGCGTGAAAAATTAGCGCTTAAGAAAAGGAGAAACTTAAATCTAGTGCATAAAGGAGAAAAAAAAACATAAAATGTACAGTAAAGGATTGCGTAAACTAGTAAAGCAATGTTTCAAAGTATTGCATAAGAAAATGAAACAAAAGTAATTCACGAAGTAAAAAAACTTAAAATATAATAATGCGTAAATTTTATAATAGAATAAACGTAGAAACGAATAAATGCAGTGCTCAAAAGTAACACGTAATAAAAGCAAATAAGTTAAAAACAATTCGTACAAAAGTAAAAATCATGTATAATGCTCGCAGAGTTTAGTGCGTTGTGGAAAATGCCCAGCAAGCATAATGAAAAAGTCATCTTTTAACTAATCATAAATTTTATTAAGCAAGAAAAACCATAACTTAACTTAAACATCATAAAGGAGAAACAATCCTCTCCATAACATGAGGTAACGAATTCAATAACATACAGTCATGAAAATTAAAAGAAACAAAACTCCAAATCCAATCTTGATTTGTTATATATATATATACAAAGTAACACTTGCATAATGAGGGTACTTACACACTCAAAATTAATACTATGCAAATTCTGTCTTTAAACTATTTTTAAATGTTCGAACTCCCTCCTTCAGAGGTTTTTCGAACTCGTGATCTCTGACTCTTACTCGAACCTTGTTCATTGAAATCCATAGTCTTACATATAAGAAGAAGAAAAAACGTTTTAAGTTAATTATAAAAGCAACGTGCTAACTACACTAAAGTGTAAAAGTTAAACATAACTTTTTGGGTGTGAAAAATAAATGCGTGAGGAAAGGCGAAAAAATAAAACATAAGAAAAATAAAATATAATGTTGATAGTGTTTAAAAATTAAATTAAAAAAAATGGACAAAAAGTAACACTTAGGACGAGAAGTGTAAATATGCGTCATAAAGGAAAAAAATTCTAGTAAAATGTAGAGTAAAGGATAGCGCAAATAATTAAAAGCAACACGTAAAAGTAATGAGAAAAGAAAACAATAATAATGCATAAAGAAAAAAACGCGTAAAATGAATTAACTCTTAAATTTAAAAGTAACTTAGAAGAAAAGTAAATGTTACGAATTTAATAAAAAATTAATTCGTATTAAATCATAACGCGTAAAAGTACGAGACACGTAAGGAAAGTAAATGCGTAACTATAAAGAAGAGTAACGCGCAAAATATAAAGTGTGGAGAAAAGAATGAAAAGGAGCAACGCTTAAAATTAAGGCATAATAAAGTAAAGAAAGTC
The DNA here is from genome assembly GCF_982258835.1 of Parasteatoda tepidariorum. Lineage (NCBI taxonomy): Eukaryota > Metazoa > Arthropoda > Arachnida > Araneae > Theridiidae > Parasteatoda > Parasteatoda tepidariorum. Next base: position 108,904,667 of record NC_141756.1, on the reverse strand, counting down.
AAGGCGTAAATGCAACTCTAAATAAAAAGAAACACATAAGATAAAATGCATACATAGATCTTGTAAAATAAGGCATAAAAATTAACGCTTGAAGAAGTATACGCGTATAAATAACACATAAAAAAAGTAAATTTAAACTTAAGAAAAGTCATGTGAAAGTATTTAATGTCTAAATGTAACGCATAAAGAAAAGTAATTCATAAAATTAAATAACACTTAAAGTAATGCGGAAGGAAAGTAAAAAATAATGCAGAAAAAACGTAACGCATGAAAAAAAAAGAATTCACAAAATTTTATAACATGCAACAAAGTTAAGTAATAACGTTTAAAAGTCGCGTAACAATGAAATGTATAATGTGTAAAAATAACTCATTCGCATAGAGAAAAGCAACGCGTAAAAAATCGTATATGAGAAATCGCATAAAAGTAATTCATAAAGAAACATATCTCGTAAATTATAATGCATATTATAAGAAAAAAGTACCAAATAAAGAAAAATAATCCGTAAAATTAGATAACGCGTGAAAGCAAAGCGTAAAGAAATGAAAAGCTTAAAGAAATTGGAAAACTGAAAAGTTACGCATAAAAAATAAACAAGAAAAAAACTCATCGAAAAGTAAGAGTGTAAATGTAACGTATAAAATAAAAGAGAGGAAAAAATGTACAGTAAATGGTGATTAAAATAAGAAAAGTTAAGATAAGTAAGGAGTAAAAATTATAAGAGAAAGTAAAGTATTAAGAGAATTAGAGCCTAAAATATAAGGGGGACTGGAAAGTAACGTAGTTTTGGTGCATTTGATATTTATAATCAAGATTTTCTTTTTAATCAATAAAGTATTCACCCTCGTTAGCAACAAGCTTTCAATGTCGGATCGAAATGAAACGGATTGCTTTTTAAGACTAACGAATATTTAATGCCCCGAAACACTACTTTCCGGTCCGCCTAATATAAGGAATGTAACGAGTAAAAGTGACGTCTGAAAAATGAAAACGCATTGAAGTCAAGCATAAATGAAAGTGAAGCGTGAAACGAAGCAAATCTCGAAATTAAAAGTAATGTGCAAGAACAATAAAATAAGGAAACTCGTTAAAGTTACAAATATCAAAAGGAAAAAAAATAACGCATTATATAATTAAAAGTAACTCATTAGAAAAACAAAAGTAACTCTTAAGGTAAGTAAGGTGAACGAAAAAGTAATACATAAAAGTCAATAGCGCATGAAAGTAAGTGTAGTGCGTTATAGTAATGCATAAGAAAATCATACTCTAATAGTAACACAGAAGAAAAATTAAAAAAGTAAACGCGAAAAATATAAAACTTAAAAGTAGAGATTAACTAGGTACCGCTAAATGAAAAGTAACAAGTAAAATATAGAGCAAAGGATTAAATGTTAGGTTTAAAAACATGAAAATGCAACGCATAAGGAAAAAATATATCTAATTAAATTTGGTGAATAATTAGTTAAACAAACAAAAATCGTTAGATCTTTGAACAAGCGTAATAATGCTCTTCACTACATTCAGTCGGACAAAAAATAATAATAATAAAGTACGAATTTACATCTCTTTAATAAGAATTGTTTTAGTTTTAAAAAAAAAACATTTCGAACTGATAGTTTAACAGTAAAATTTGTAAGAGCATGTTATAAAGAGGTTAAATAGTGCACTTTTCATTACAGGATCTTAAAAGATATCGATTTGTAGAAGTGATTGTTAAAATCGATAAGTCGCAGAACTATTTGGAAGATTATAGTACATTATGATTCAGCTTATACCATCCTCGTCGTGTTCGTTACAGTCTCCATCGTACTTTAAATTGGCTCCTATGCAAGTATTCCTATTTATGCAAGAACAATTTAAGATCTTCGAGAAACTGAAAGGATTTCCAAGTGTTACGATGGCGAACAATTCAAGTCACTGGACAGATTTGAGCGAGTAAGTTTCGTTGAAAGAAGACTATTTTTGATGAAGTAATCGCATATCTTTCGTGTATACATAAAAAGGACTGAAATATGTTAAGTCTGCTAAGTTATCTTATTTAAATGTAAATTTATTTTTCAAATATTTTACAGCTGATTCTTGCAAATGTAATTAAAATGTATGGCGTCTGTGTATCTTTCTTTACCCCCAAAAGCATGAAATAAGGTTCTAAAAATAAGAGTAAAACGCAAATGTTATATTCTTGAAACTAAAATACAATTGAAAATTCATATCGTAAACTTTTAACTGAATCTTAACTTTTTCGAAATCTCAGTTAATTGCTTTATAAAGTAAAATTTACATAATTTTTGTAAGATAGAATTCAATTGAATTACACTTTCTCATTTTGTTGCTTTATTACAAGTAAACATGCTTAGTTAGATAAGAGATGAAAATATTTACCCCGTCCTGCCCCAATTCAGGGTATACGGGTAACTACTAATTAAAACCAAGTAAAGAACATAAAGTGCATAAAATACAAAAGTCATATGACAACAGCTCGTAAACTTTGCGGGCGAACAAAATTAGCCATCTACAATTAGTCAAAATATTATATCTTTAAGAAAACATGGCAAATATATCTGGCATGTATGTCATGAATATTCCAGTTCAACAGATCCTAAAGTATGGATTAAAAGCACAATTCAATTTAAAGCACCAGCAATATTAGAAGCAAATTAAAATATAAATTGCCATTCTAGGTCAACAGACCCTTATATTGAGGCAATCAAATGGCATAAAATTAAAAAAAAATTGGCTTAGTTAGAAAAGAGAGATACTATTTCAGTCATTGTGTAATTACATCTGAGCGTTGGTTACAAATTCACTTATTGCAAAATAAAAAGTAGCACTCTAAACAGGCAATTAGTTTGGTAAATACTAATATACTAGTAAGTGCTTGTACAAACTGTATAATAATTATTAGAAAATTATGGTTCCTGTAAACAAAAGTGAAACAGTAAGACACAAGCTAAACAGACTTAAGTGAAGTAAAAATAAAACATAAAACGCCTAAACATAAAACTCGTGAATTAGCGAGAGAATAAAGATAAGTAAAGCGTAATATATAATATCGGGCAAAACTAAAAGAAGCTTATAAAAAGTAATTAATGAATGGGATAAGTGAAAACACACATAATAAGAATAAACACGTAAATTAAAAATATTAATGCTCAAAATAAAATCTGTAATGGAGACGCATGAGTAAAATTAAAAGGAAGGGCAAGAGCAAGTACAACATCATGTATAAAGTACTGGTAAGATAAGAAATTATAATGCGTGTAACAAGTAAAAGCAAAGCATGAAAGAGTAAACGAATATATAGCCATTTTTTGTCTATTGATATATAAAAGTTTTTTTGTAAAGCGAAGCATCTCATTTAACGCGTAAAGTCTATCCTTTAAAATAAAAATCGCCGAAAGTAAAAAATGTCATAGAATTATATTGTAGCATCTTGACAATTAACACGTAATCATGTAAATGTAAGGCATAGAGAAAAAATATCTTTTAAAATAAGCTACGAATATTTTCATGCTTCAATTTACACCCAACTAATGCATAAAAAAGTAGGGCAAAAATGTAACTCGCAATATAAGAAAAGCTTAGCAGTAACGCATGAGATGCGTACACTCTTGAAAGAAAAGTAAGGCACAAACGAATAATACAACTTATGATTTTTTTTTAAATGCAAGACTGTAGTAAATTTGTAAAAACAAACTCAAAGAAAAGTAACTCCTAAAATTATGCATAAGTAAAGCATACGAAAAAAGTAGCGCATGAAAAAATTTGATGTAATTCATAAGAATAAATTCGGAAAATATAAAACGTAACGCATAAGATAAGTATCGCTTAAGAATAATTAACAGATAACATAACAAAGCGCGAGAAAATGCGATTATGCTTAAAAGTAAAGTATGCATTATTTCTTTTGCGCCGCAATTTGCTTAACATTAATTTTCTGACTTAATTTACTCTATCTTTTACTTAATTGTACTTGAAAAAAATTGTTCAATCCTCCTGTCTGACCTAATTTTTATGTTTTGCCTAAATATGAAATATGTTTAATTTGTAAAATATTACATTTCTTACACAAATTTCATTTATTTATATAGCTTATGGTTTTATCGATCATACTTGTTTCTATTTTTAACTCCTTCAGTTTTCTTGTTGTTTATAGTAAGGCTTTTAAATCAAAGTCGAAACAACTTCTTAAAATCCTAAATCAAAACTATTTGTGAAGTTTTGACAGATTTGTTTTAATTTTAAGCCCGTGCATTAAATTTAATAAAACAAATAAAAAGTAAATTAAAAAAATATAAATAAATGACTGGATAAAATAAAAACTTCGTTGTCATTAGAAAGGAACATATCATCTCTTAAATAATTTGAGTATTAATAAATTATTTAAAAATAAACAATTTTTTTAATTTAAGAGGTAAAAGACTTTTTTGATTTGTTTAAAAGGTAATTTTGACCCATCATTTGCATATGAAACTATTTAATATCTATTTCTAAGGATCGTAACTCCTTTTTATTTCAATTTAAAATTGCACAAATGTTACTTTTAGTGCTTTTATATGATATGCTGCAGTTTCAAATAGTACCTAAAAAATGTCTGAAATTGTCAATTCAAAACACAATTAACTAATACTTTTGAATATGAATTTAAATAACTCCACACTATCTCATTTCATGCTCGTATTATTTAGAGCAGACAGTTGCGTGTGGGTGTGTGGATGATGTAAGTAAAAAAGGCATACAAAAAAATCCAATTTAATTTACGTTCATGCCCTCGATATTATATTTTTAAACTCCTTGAAAAAAATTAAGTAAAAAAGGTATACAAATTAATTGTCGCAAACAAATTAATATTAAGTAAGAACGAAACAAAAAAGATATCGAAATATGCTGAATCACTAATGAGACAGGCGGGTGAAAGACATCCAAATCAATTTATTTAAATAGTAAAACTAGAAGGTGATTCGGAAATCTATCCGGCTTTAATTTTTTCTTCTGTCTCAAAATTTATCAGGGGCAATTCGTAAGAGTTCAATATGGGCTATGTTTTTTCATTGATTTAATATTTATCATTAACAGATATTTGTCTTTTAAAGCATTTCATTCTAAAATAAAAATAATTATTCTATAATTGTAATTATCTTAAACTAATTGATATAAAGCTTTAGTGCGTTCCATTGATATATTGAATGCTTGTTTTAGCTGAATGCCCGGCGCCAGGGCTCGAAAAACCACCCGTCCTCGGCGGTCAAAAATTCCCAGCGGACAACAAATTTCTCAAATCCGACGTCCGCGCGGACGGCCATTTTCCCTGTTAATGTTCATGATACATTTTCAATTTTTGTTATCTTACAATCTTTTTTGAAGCAGTAGATAAAGAAAATTTTTCTCAAGAATGGGTGCCATTAAAACTTAAGATACATAACACCGTTAAATACCAGAAAACTTCAGCCCTCCGAACCCAAGCTATTTATAAAGACCTAATGCAGCAAAATGACCGACAATACTGCGCATGGTGGAATTGATAAACAAGAAGCGTTAAACGCAATTATGAAAATCTACCTAATGGAAAACCGTTTCAGATTTCTGTGCAGAAACCTCTGTAAATCATTGGCTTGTTTGTGAAACTGGCAAACGTCATATTTGATTCATTTAAATAACGCAGTACCCTCGGATAAATTGACATTCCAGATAACTTGATCTTTGTCATTTAAATTATTTCATAAAAGAAATACTAGGTAACTATTAGTAACCCAGTATTTCTTTTATTACTGTATAATGTAATCCCAGTAACTATTAATTCATTGTGCAATTTATATAAATGTTTGTAATAAATAAGAGAAAATTATATTTTTTATTTATTTAGAAGCGACGGGTTAGTTTCAAAGGAGGACGGGTAAAATTTCTGAGTTTTTTCGAGCCCTGGTTTCGATAAACTATGCTTTAATGCAATTCCAATAAAGCATGTACATTGAGGAATATGTAAAACAGTTTGAAATATCCCATTAGGATTAATATTAGACTTCTAAAGCATTGTTTTGCAATTAGCAGTCGAATGTGTGTGGGCTGCTGTTGTTTTTGATCAAGGCTGTGTAGCAACAGCGTAAGGAAAGCAAGGTCACAGTCACAAATAGCAAGTCAACCTGTTCACAGTGTTCCATCTGTCAAAGAAGGAGTGTTCATATCAAAGTGGGCATTTCTGTTGAGGTATGTGTGTTCAGATCAAGTCGAAAAGTCACCAATGTACAGCTAGGCTACTGACAGTGTCAACTGTTATCTATCCAAAGGTACCTCCAGATAGAATCGAGTTAACATGTCTTATATACAAGTAAATTGGAATTTAATAATTCTAATGGTAGCTAAACTACACCAGATAATAAAACTTGTAATAAAAGGATATGTCTATAGTCATATGGGTATGTATATACGTTATGGATAGTCATATAGGTTATGGATATAGTCATATTAAAACAAAATTTTCTAAGAAGGGGTAAATAAAGTTTACCGCCAGAAAACTTGCAAGCCGTAATTCTCCAAGCAACTGTTTTCGGTGAACATACTAAAGTTTTGACTAAGCTTCTACATTCTGCTATGTTATAATTAGCTGCCTGAGAAGCAGGAAAACCAAATTTTGCCTGAAACTAAAAAAAACTATTAGAAAATATATTCATTTAAAACAATGAAACATTTCACTAATATTAAAAAAAAATTACTAACAAAATAACAATTTTCTTAATAGTTAATAAATAATGATTTAATGAAATATACAGAAACATTCATGTGTTTGTGCGACTACAGCACTTTCAACACCTTAATGATAGACTTTTTTTGCATACCTGTTTCCTTATTTAGAATGAATAAAAATATAAGTTTCTAAATGCATTCTTTAAATCTATTGCAACAGTTTTCAAAAAACTATTAAGAAATTAGTCTTATAGAAGATATACTTTGACTTTCATTTTATTTAAACTTATACCTACTTATTAACCTGAAACTTATGAGCCCTGTCAAGACATATATGGATGGGTACACATACAAATAATGTCAAGGAACAAAAATTAATAAAATATTCTTAAAGTTGATTGTAAAATTATTATTGATGGTGTAAAATGTTTTACACACAATGTATAAAATATTATATGTTAAAAATTAGGAAGAAAAAGAAACTAAAAATATTTGAGCCTGCTTTTTTAAATACTGTTGTTTCAAAATTCTAGCGTAGAAACTTTTGTTTGAATGCACAGTGAAAAATTATTGATTCTGATATTAATGAAAAAAAATATTACAAATACACAGATATGGGGATTTTATACATTAATTATATTCAAGGTTCCAAGTCATTTATAGGATTAAAACACAGATTTTCAAGATTAGAAATCAGGAAATTTCAAGATTATATTTCTTTAGAAATATATATATATATATTTTTTATTAAAACTAATTTTTTAATTAGAAATATGCCTAATATTAAATTTTGTAAATGTATTTTATTTCCCTAGAAGGGTTTTACATAAATATAAATTATAAACAAAAGCAATATTTTGCATAAAAACTGGAAACTGAAAAGCTCAATGAAACATAATTTATTAATAGAGTCATATCAATGATACAGTCTGCTAACAAACTTCTTACTAATGATTAAAAATCAACATTTATTTATACAGAAAACTTAATTTTAAAGAACTTTTTTATTATTGATCTGGATTTATAGTTATATTTAAGAAAAAATTTAAAACCATAAATTGTTAAACCAAGTATTTTTTATAAATTAACATTCTAATTTCAATGTTCTAAAAAGATTCAACTATGTTACAGTAAAATTTTATCAAAAAGAATTTAATAAATAAAAGTAATAGATATTGGACTTATTTATTTTGAAATTCATTGGCTACATATTGTTACTGCAAATTTTGAAATTGGTTATCTACACTCAAGTGAGTATTTACACTCAAGGTTTGCAAAAATTTTTTTTTAGATTTTGGCCAAACAGTGCATCATTCCCCCGACTCTTTTCTCCCTAAATAAAATTCCCAGCCATTTCTAGGTCTTCCTTATCCAGTGAAAACCCTGATATTTTAAAGAACAAAAGCACATGCAAGCATGTGATGCTTGACTTCGGTGATCTACTGGGAACCGAGTCATAACGCTCAGTCCATAGCAGGACTATTGGAAAATGCAGATCTGATTTTGCCTCATTTTTTTATTTATTTTGCTACAGAAACAATTATAAAAAGATAACACAAATTAATACTTTAATTTCGATAATTCAAAAATTCAACAATGTTACTACAGAATTTTAACAACAAAAAAATAAAAACAAATAGTGAACTTATTTACTTTGAACCTTATAGGCTATTTAGTGCTATAGTCCAATTTGAAATAGATTGTTTAGTTTCTAGGTTTGCTGAACGATTTTTCCAGGTTCTAACCTAAGATTGTATTTTTTCCATCTTTTATTTTTCTTTAAATAAAATTCCCAGACAATTAACGGTTTTTCTTAGTCTATAAGATTTTTGATATTTTAAAGAATAAAAGCATATGGAAGTACAATTAAGCAAGAGTCCACTATATGTTGTCTCACATGATGCACAAGATCATCTAAAGTACTATAAGCAAGAGGCCTAAAAATATTCAAGATTCTTACATTAAAATAAGTAATACTACAGTCAGAAAAGGCAATCAAAGAGCTGTGAAACATAAAACATTTCACAAAAATTATAATTTAGAATATATTTTCTAAGCCTCATAATAAACCAAAGAAAAAATCAGAACAAATTTCAAAAAAAAAAAAAAAACAAGATATATTTTGGAACAGTATACATTGTTAAACTAATTTTAAAAAAAAAAGCAAATGACAAAGTAAAAAGGCATATTTTGTTCTACTAAAACAAAGTTTATTAAATGTTACTAAATGTTGGTTCTTAAAAATTTAAATAAAGTTAGAGTAGAATCAATTAATGCGTAGGCAAAATTACTGAGATACGAAATACACTATTTTGCAAAAAGAAAGGAGAGAAGAAAAAAAACTTATATTACAATACAAAAATTGTCATTCTATAAACCTTTTCTTTTTCTAAGTAGTTTATTATTATTTTAAACAAAATGAGATAATTCAAAAAGCAACTAAAATCTAAGTGCTTCTATTAGCCCACAGACCACACAATAAAAGATCTTTAATCTATGTAGTTGATAAACGGTCTCTGAATTGGAACTATTAAATTTTGAAATTTTTACTAGCATTATCAATTTATATTAAAATAATAAATAACAAAAAATGTTTGAAAACCAAAATCTCTTCATTCTACAAATCAAATCTTTTAAAGTTCATGCTTGTAGAAAATGGCAGGATCAGAAAATACACGAAAATCGGGAATATTAGATCAAAAAGTTAAAAGCAAGATCACATTTTCTTTATCACGTCAATCTGGAATATCAGGACAATTGTGAACTCTAAGGTTTTTCAGGACAAGAAACATTGATGATGTTTTTGTGTCTCACTGAATTATCACATTCAGTTTAAAACAATTCGATAGGAAAATAAAAAAGTTTGTACAAAGAAATTTATTTCAGATAACTTGAAATACAAAATTTAAAGCAGAGGCTTAGAAGATTATAAAATTAGATGCCAAGTAAGCATAACAGAACACTTAATTAAGAATAATATATTTGACAAATTAGCATTTAGAGGATACTTTGAGAATTGCAATAAAACACAATTCATTAAATATTGGCATGTTAAGTAAAGCAAAAACAGAGTTTAAAAAGTCACATAATCTTTTTAATTAAACTTTTTTGTAATTTTTTCACGCTGTTATATTGTAGATATTTTTAGCATCACTGCATATTATGATTTATCCATTTCAGACAGCAGTAAATAGATAAAATAAACTGATTATACCTTAATTTAATCTAAATTTTTAACAAAACACAAGTATGCTCGAATTAGAAACTTAAGCAGCTATATTAAAATTAATTATCTCCCTCTTGCAATTGAATTTCTAACTATATAGAAAACTGTAACTTCTCTTGAAAGAAGGGTTAATATAAATTACACATTTTTATACATTCTAAAATATATGCTTTACAATGAAAAACTGTTAAAAATACTTTCACCGTAAACTTATTTTAGAGTAAATAGGTGGAAAAAGTATTTGATTCCCACTTTGGGGAAATCCTCAAAATTTAAAAATAATATTTAGCGGTTCACATTTTTAATATGTCTTCTAATTAAACGAATGAAACCAAAACTTATCAGCTATAAAGAAGGATCTTAATATAAATCCGTCCAATTCTGCCCCATTTAAACATATTTATTTAACATTTCTCAATATAATATTTATTTATTATATGTGCTTGGAAGAAAAACATTGATTCTAAATTATGAAAATAAGCTTATATTAACAATCGGAAGAATTAAAAAAAAAGGAAAGGAACTAGAGAATATTGAGAAAGAATATCTTTTGGCGAAAAACAGCCAATTTTGTAGCTACCCTTTTAAACTAGTCTTTTTGAAATGTACTTCCTACTTTCTTTCTCCTCCCATGACGAATTTTGGTGAGGAGGAGAGTCACTGATTGAAGGGGGTAGAAAATTTTGCGCAGTTTAGGCCGACCCAAAGTGAACAGGCTACTTGACAACTCTGTGGGTGGTAACTACGAAAGTGGGGATATTTTCATCAGTGGAAAAAGCGTTTTATTGCTCTTTTGGTTAGAAAAGTGAAGAATAACAATTATTTTATATTTGTAAACACTTCGATTAGATTTTGAAAAGCATCCGACTACGGAAAAAAGAAAAAATAATCTGAATAAATCTCTGAATAAAACTTTAAAAAAAGAAGAAAAAAGTGGGATCTAGGGGCCCTCTTGAGTTATAAATAATAAATGAGTTACAATTAAAAAAGAAAAAAAAAATACAATGTGACTTTAGACTTTTCGGGGGCCCCATCAGAACTCGAGGCACTGGGCCCATCCTTAAAAACGGCTCTGATTTGATGTCACCCTCTCGTACCATTACGAATGAGTCCTAGAACATGAATTACCGAACTTAAGATTAAAATTTATTCCGGTGGGTCCATTTATTTTTTTGCGCACTGTACATTCATTTGAAGTATATGTCAATATTGCTGATAATAGCAAAATAATTTTTCATTTTTATACAGAAAGGTAATTTAGCTGGTGGTTATCCATATACATATGCTTTGATAATTTTAAGGATTATGATTGAAAGAGAAAAATACGGTGATATTATGTTCACTTTCAATATTAATATCAGATATAAATATATAAAAACGTCTTTCCTTTTGTCCTCTTTTGTTAATTTCATAATAATTGCATAGTAATAGCGTCAAAATAATAGCTCAATGATAATGATGATAGTATCTCAATCTCGTCATATCTCAAGAACGTTTTGCGTTTTGATTGAATCGAAAAATTTTCATACAATTGCAAAAATTCGTTTTTCCAAAGATAATGCCATGCAAAAAATATAGTTATAAATAGTTATAAAATATTTAATATTTTTTATATTTTTATTTATAATATGCGTTGGAAAAATTCTGAATCCCCATTTTTGAAATCCCCGTGTAGTAAATGGATACTGATGATGCACGTTAAATATGTCGAGTCGCAAAGTCCTCCAGGTTCCCATAAAAAATCAATACCTATGGGGGTACTTATGCAGGAGTTTCCTTGTCTTCTGTATTGGGTTCAAAATTACAAGGCTACGGAGTTGAACATTAGTAATCGTAAACCCGAGGGTCGGTTACTCAACGACGGATAAAATAAAAATATATACAAATTTTTATGGAAGGTAATTTTAAATTGTAAAATACAAAATTTGAATGAAATCGGTTGAATAATTCGAAATAAATAAAATTTTAAGCAAACTGACTTTTTTAAAATTTGATAACTCATAAACTAATTGATCGATTGCACTGAAGGTTTGTATTTTGAAATTAAAAGGATGTAAAAATATGTAGAACATACAATTCAATATATTTTACTACTAACTATTTAATAAACAAATAACAAATAATTATTTAAAATTAATTTTACTTAAAAATTTGTGTGTAAAATGTTTTTCGTTATTTTATGCAAAATTTTTTCAATACACTCAAAAAGTTCTCGAGATAATAGGCTATAATAGAAGAGTGAAGTTAAAATTAAAGGACCCATACTTTCCAACTCTGCCGTATCTTACTTCAGACCATATCTTCCAGATTGCGGCTGTTTCCTCATTTTGAAAATTAAACTATAGACAACCTTGGAAGTTTATCCAGAACAGAATGCGCTTTTCTGGTCATTTTCGTAACTTAAAATTGACACTTTGTATGCGAAAATATGATTAAATCAAAAGTTAATCAAGGTGTTCCCTTTTTCCATTTCATACACTCTACACAAAATAAGTCAATGAGAATCTGTTGATTAATATACACTGGTTATCATAAATTAAGGAAAAATCACAAAAATAGCGATAACTCTTTCAAAAGTAAGCCAAACCGTGCAAAATTTGCATATGTTGTCCACTAAGAGTAGCTGAGTAAAATTGCAATATGCAAATTAGTGGCGCTGCACTCGGCTTACGTCATCTGCCTGGAGCATAAAAGTCCAAGTTTGAGAGAAAGCACACAAATTTTACTGTGATTGCGACATTGAAAATCTGAGATAGCCAATTCGTAATAATGACCTCTAGGCATCATTTGCCTGAAGAACTACGATGGAGAGCCATCGGGAGACTAGAGGCAGGGCAGAGTCAATCAGAAGTGGCCAGATGGCTAAATGTGAGTCCATCTGTGGTTCATAGACTTTGGAGGCAATTTCAAACCACAGATTCGGCATCTAGGAGGTTCAGTCAAGGACGGCCAACTGTTACGACCAGTGCCGATGACCGATATTTGACATTAAGTGCACGCAGGAATAGAACCGCTACTCCGACACATCTTAGATCCTCTCTTGCTGCAGCCACCGGAAGGTTGGTGTCAACGTCAACTGTGCGCAGAAGGCTCCACGAAGGTGGTCTGTATGCGAGACGACCAGCCATTTGCGTGCCGCTCACATCACGCCATAGGAGAGACCGTTTGCAGTGGGCCCGACAACATGTCCACTGGACGTCAGATCAATGGAGGCCTGTTCTCTTTACGGATGAGTCCAGGTTTAGTCTAGAAAGTGACAGTAGACGTTATTTGATATGGAGAGAACCTGGGACCCGTTATCATCCATCAAACATCCGTGAAAGAGATGCATACGGAAGAGGCAGTGTCTGTGTTTGGGGAGGCATATCCTTAGGAGGGCGCACATACCTCCATGTCTTTCCAAGGGGAACCGTGAATGCTCAGGTTTATCGAGACAACATCCTTGATGCTTATGTGCGCCCATATGCCGGGGCAATTGGTGATTGCTTCCTGTTACAGGACGATAATGCAAGACCACACAGAGCTCGCATTGTTGATGATTATCTTCAACAGGAAACAATTACTCGCATGGAGTGGCCAGCTCGATCCCCGGACTTGAATCCTATCGAGCACGTTTGGGATGCTCTAGGGAGGCGTGTATCTGCCATCAATCCGCCCCCTCAGACCCTTGCCACGCTTGCAACTGCTTTACAAGAGCAATGGCTCTCACTTCCTATTGAACTGATAGACCGCATAATTGAAAGCATCACACATCGCTGTTTGTGCTGTATTGCTTCTAGAGGCAATCATATTCCATATTAAAGGTACTTTTTCTATTGCAAACCGATACTTCCAATTTGTTTATTTTATACATGTGCTAATTTCTATACTACTATTAATGTCTGATAATTTCTTTTTATGTTGTTTAATACCTTACTATGTGTTGTATATTGTGGGTAAGTTTCATAAAATTCCATGTGTAATTTCTTGAGTTATCGCGATTTTTGTGAATTTTCCTTAATTTATGATAACCAGTGTATATTTAAAGATATTGAATACGAACAGTTTAATTGTTTTTCTGTATCAATCAACAATCTTTTTACTACTAAGAGAATGATAAAAAATAATAATAAATTTAAAAAAATTTGTTTCTTTTTTTCCGACTGCATATTTATTGCGTTGATTAAAATATAAACCTTGAATCCGAATAAGTAAATGATTTTCCTCATTTAAAAGTATAAAAAAAATTGGAAATTTTTTTTTCGTATACTTTCATTTTACTTGAAAATTTCAAAAAACAATTATGTGATCCCATAAACCATTGATAAACACATAACATCAAAAAAGAATTTGTAAAGAAGGGGACCTGCGTCTCTTTCTGTCCCCAGGCTTTTGTTCCAAGAAAATGAAAATGTGTCTGTGGGAAAGGATTTCTAAGGGACTTCGAAAAGTCGCCAATTTCAACCATGTCTAATCGCATCCGGTCTCTAGTTTAACAATGTATGAGCAAAGTTACAAGTAGTGCAGTGAAACTACAATTACATAGAATTTACAATATATTTTACTAATTTTTGTTACTAATTCTTAAAAATAAAAAATTAACTACAAAAATTTTTATTAGGCATTTTTTTATATTATTTAGAAAAAAATGTGACCAGACTATTTTCCCGACGAGACTCTAAATTTTTCCCGATGGGTGGGGCTGGCCATGACCGACGGGGGTGCAATTGCCTCCCCTGACCCCCTACTGGCGCCGCCCTTGATGTAAATCTTTTGAAACATCAATATCTTTTTATTAAAAAAGGGGGGTTGTTTCTTCAAAATAAATAAATGTGGAGGCACAAGATTTCATTATTATTGATTTCGAAGCCTGCATTAAATGTAGTAAACCAAAGCAGATATAACTATTTATCAGTACCATAATCCTTGAAGGTTTATTATTATTAAATAGAAGAGAGCGAGAAAGCCATTAGCTTGCCAAAGACGATGACGCTTCCCCAATGATGAAATTAACAAGAGAAATAAAATTTTCTTTCGCAAGGCAAAATGTAAAAAAAAAATTTTTAATGTTCCCGGTGATCAACAGAAATTAGAGAGATTTTTCGGTTACATTTCAGAGGGTATGAAATGGAGCATGAAACTGAATAAAACTAAACTAAAAGTAGCGGAGTTGCACATGAGAATACAAGAATCCCTCCCACCGCATCCAGCTCAGTATACGCAACTATATCATCAAATATGAAAAAATGATAGGCGCTTTCATTCCTTACGGACTGACGGAAGGCCGAAAAGGATTGTGGTTGAATGAATTTTATTTAATTTCATAACCGTCGTTGAACAGCCGACCCAATTATTGGGTTTACGACTAATAATTTTGAACCTAATCCAAAACAAGGGAGCTCCTGGATCAAGTACTAGGGAGAAATCTGCATTCAAGGACTTTTTTGATGGAACAAACCCGCACTTGCGCTACATGGTGAGGAAAACCACGAGAACCTCCCACTATTAGCTTGACTGCAAGGGGACTCTAACCCATGATCCGTCTACCACTGAGGATATTTTACATCAGAACTGCGGTCGGTGCGAGCCAGATGGGGAATTCATATCGACCAGCCACAGATGGGATTCGAACCCGGTTTACCTCATTGGAAGGCGAACGCTCTATCCCCTGAATCACCACGGCTCTGGTTGAATGAATTGTGAAAAAGTTGAATAGAACAGTGTGAAAATCACGCGAAAATCGACATGGTAAAGAAAAAATATCCAGCACCGACCACAGTTCTGATGTAAAATATCCTCAGTGGTAGACGGATCATAGGTCAGAGTCCCCTTGCTGATAGGCTGACCGTGGGACGTTTTCATGGTTTTCCTCACCATGTAGCGCAAATGCGGGTTAGTTCCATTAAAATGTTCTCCACGAAGGCATATTTCTCCCGATACTCCATCCAGGAGTTCCTCTGGATTGGGTTCATACATACAAGGTCACGGCGTTGAGCATTAGTAGCCGTAAAACCTACATTGGGTCGACTGTTAGACGAGGGTATTAAAATAACCCTCCATCCCCTTGTTAGTAGCAATAAGCAAATCACAAAACATTCGCTCTCTGCGGTACTCTCATATTATTTCACCGATCACAAACCAAATATTTAGTTTCGCAGACAATGCAACAGTTTTTTTTATCGTTGATGCATTTCATTGTGATGGATCAGAGATAGAGTGTTCGGCTTCCAATGAGATGAACCGAGTTCTAGTCCCAGCGATGGCTGGTCGGCTTACACCGACCACAGTGCTGACCAGAAATATCCTCAGTGGTAGACGGATCATGGATTAGAGTCACTTTGTCGTCAGGCTGACCGTGGGAAGTTTTCGTGGTTTCCCTCTCCATGTTACACGCATGCCTGTTAGTTTCATCAAAAAATCCTCAACAAAGGCAAATTACTCCCGATAATCAATCGGAGAGTTCCTTTGTCTTCTGGATTGAGTTCAAAATGACAAGGCTACGGAGTTGAACATCAGTAGTCGTAAACCCAAATAATTGGGTCGGCTGTTCAACAACGGTTATAAAAAAATATGAATTGCCTATTCAAATGCAATTTTATTTAGTTTTTTTTTTTCTTCTTTTTTTTTGTTTTGTTTATTATAGTAGTTTTACAATTAAGTAAATAGAATCTAAGCTCTCTAATGTTAATAATAAAGCAAAGTTTAACTTCATATTTTCAATGTAAAAATTAGATCTAAACTTTTACACAATTTACTCTATAAATATTGCATGTGAGATTTTCCATATGTAGAAAAAGAATTATAATTCTCAGGATATTGGAATAAACTGAAGACAAAAGAGAAAAAAAAAGTAGATTAAACGTAAAATAGACAAGGCAAAGTGAACTAGCACCTATAAAATAACATTAATCTTCAGAATAATTTGTATTAAATTTTATAGGAGGTCGCGCTTTCAAAATAACATATTCAATTTCATTCATTCATTCATTTTACAATAGATTTTTCTTATAAAATTTATTTAAGTTCAAAGTTATTTTTGTTTCAGATTTAATATGTTACTAATTAAAATCTTTCTTTAATTCTTTCATAGTTGTTTTAGCATTTTTAATTATTGTTTCTAAAATCTGTTTGAAGTAATTGATATAATAACATGAATGCGTTTGAATCTTCATCTTAAGGTACTTGTGGCATCAGAGCTATCGCTATTTTTTTTTACAAAAAAAGGTCTCTTTCTTTATAATAACACAAATTAAACTTATGATTAAAATAACATTTATGATGCACGCACAAATGTTTTCGAATTGTATTAACAGACATGTGATTGCTGGACAAAAAATTATATGAAATCTTTTTTCCCTCAATAAGCAGGTTTTTTTTTTGTTTTTTTTTTAAAGTACTTCATTCCTTTTCTTCTTCTTTTGTCAATAGAAGAGAAATGAAAGACTAATTTTTATGCACGAAAGTAACATTTATGAAATTTAAAAAACTTTTATTCAAAAGAAAAACGATTATTTAATAAATTTTTTTCCTATCAAAGCGTAAAAGAATATATACATAGAAAAAAAAATCACATATTTCTTCTTTTTCTCACTTTGCGAGTCGTCATCGCATACGAAAACTAATAATAATAATAAAAAAAAACATGGAATCTATGACAATAACTAAAAAGAGATTTTTGATAAAACCGCGTGTATTTATGACAAAATCGGACGCGTCAAAAAGGGGTTCATTAACTGCGCGTTTCGAGATTCTCGTTTGTGATAAGGCATTTAAGGCATCTTTAAGAATTTTCAGGACAATTTTTTCTGATCATACAAATCAGACAATATCAGAATTACTATATACATATTTGAATTTAATAGTAAAATTTTTAAACCTAAATTTATTATTTCGCTTAGAATAATATATAATTAATTACAGCTACAGATAAGAAAAAAGTGAACCAAAAGGTTTTTTTCTTACCTTTTTTATTATTTTTTTTAAAAAAGGAAAATAGTAAGTTTTGAAATGAAATTCCATTAAGTATGAAGAAAAAAAGAAAGGTATGAATTTCCATTAAATATAACTTGTTTTTAAGAAGTTTTATGCAATCAAGCAATATTATATGTGGAACATTTTTAATATTCAGTGCGAAATAAATAAATAAAAGGAAAAATTATATTATGTAATCTATATGAATATTTTTTTATTTTTATTAATATAATTTATTTATTATTATTTTTGCATTCAGAAAAATTTATTTACATTTTCTAAACAAAAAAATTTTAATTTCTAAAAAAAATATTCAAAAGAGTCAAGTCATTTTATACAATGTAAAGAACATACTTATTTCACTGATCAAAAGTTTAAACTGGTCCAAATAACTTTAGCCATCTTCATGCACACAGTTAAGCCTAATTTACGAATACCTCTGTGAAATTTCTCAGCTCTATCAAAGAGATACTGGAAAAAAATATTAAGTGGAACACTCTTTTTTTCTCATAATTAAATTTTCAACACAAATTAAAGTGCACTAAAATGGAATAACAAGGTGAACTTTAAATGAAACATTGCTAGCCAATTTAAATTTTATCTAGAAACACACAAAAACTTAAATAATAACAAAAATAAATGGATGGGATAAATTTTAAAATTTCACTAATTGTTACCTTTTGACCATTTTGATTCTTGTTTTCTCTTAAATCCTGTCAAAGGAAAAGACATGTAAACAAAAATTATGTCATTAATTAAACTACACACTAATACTGAAGTAAAAAAATATTAATTATTTAATTTATTACTTAAGTACAAATTTTTTTAGATCATTCTTATTGTAAAGGCAAAATAGTAAAAAAATTCACCCTTTATTAACCCTTTGACGGTCAGGGAAAGGAGCAGTTTTCGTTGACTTAATTCACGCAGTATTACTAGTAAACAGCATTTGAAAGTAGCAGCTGTTTTCCCCCGTCGTTCTTCCGAAAATGTCTTCCTTCTCTGGCGATGCTGTTGTTGTTAATTTACGTCGCACTAGAGCTGCACAATGGGCTATTGGCGACGGTCTGGGAAACACCCCGGAGGATGATCCGAAGACATGCCATCACAATTTCGATCCTCTGCGGAGGGGATGGCACCCCCGCTTCGGTAGCCCGACGACCTGCGCGCGAAGTCGAGCACTTTACGGTAGCACAGTTTAACGAGGACCAATACCGCACACCCTCGGTCCCTACGCAGACTGATCCAAGTGGTCACTCACCCGCACACTGACCGTAGCCAGTGATGCTTGACTTCGGTGATCTGCTGGGAACCGTGTCTTAACGATCAGTCCACTGCGGGACTCTCTGGCGTTGCCATAGATAGCTCGCCTCACGCACTTCAAAAATTTCTTAAGTATTTGTAGTACATAAATAATAGTTTGTACGTATTTTAAAATAATTAATAAACGATACTATTTAATAGTAAATTCTAAATGATAATCAATTATATAAATAATAATAGTTAATTATAAATATAAGACAAATATTAAATTGAAAGGGCTCAATAAATACAACTAATGTAAAACTTTATGAAGCATTTAAATACAGTAATTACCTAAATACTGTGAACAAAGTCTTCATCAGACTCAAAACTTGATAAGCTTTCTGTATCATAATCATCATTATCTAGCTTTTGTTTGTGAGCCATTTTACTTTACAAGCACCCTTAAAAACGTGCCAAAATATGCATAAAAATGACAAGGTAAAAAGAAAAATTCCAGCTTCATTATGAAAAGAAATTAATGGAACCCGTACTGCCATCTGTACACAGTGAAACTAACTAAATTTCGCGAGTAGGATTCGTTTTCAACATAATGAATGCAGAATAATAACGGCGAACGAGCTCAACTCGTCAGCATTGGGAAAAATTTCACTACAAGAGTACTGCTCGCAGGGCCGTCTTAATAGCAAGCAGGGCCCCCGGGCACAGAAATGTTTTAGGCCCCTATTACATTTCATACTGTTTAAAATAGAACTAAAAAACTTCACATGCATAAAATTAAGCATTTTTAAGATATGCAATAATTTTAACAAAGATAAAACACATTTTTATAGCCCCAAAAACTCAATACACATAAAATAAAGCATTTTTAAACTAGGCATAATTTTTCTTAAATAAATGAGATGCTAACAAATTGCAATCCTCAAATAGTAAGTAATTTTCAAAACGAAGAAGCTAATTAAAATAAGTAAATTAAAAAGCATAGGGATATAAAAAAAAAGTATTGTATTTTATTTTGTAACCGTCTCTGAACAGCCAACCCAATTTTTGGGTTTACGTCTACCAATGTTCAATTCCGCAGCCTTGTAATTTTTAACCAATCCAGAAGACAAGGAAACTCCTGGATCAGTACCCCCAGAGGTATGACTTGTTATGGGAACATGGAGGACTTTGTGACTCGACAGACTTAACGTGCATCAGTCACCATTTACTACACAGGGAGTTTTCGCCGGCAGAGATCGAACCCACGTACACGGGCTCAGTGCCCTACAAAC
The DNA here is from genome assembly GCF_982258835.1 of Parasteatoda tepidariorum. NCBI lineage: Eukaryota > Metazoa > Arthropoda > Arachnida > Araneae > Theridiidae > Parasteatoda > Parasteatoda tepidariorum. The sequence goes on along the minus strand of NC_141756.1, from coordinate 108,884,273 downwards.
CAGGCTATCCCGGCCAAGGGTTAAACAGTTGTTTCATTTTTATTATAACCGTCATTGAACAGCCGACCCAATTTTTGGGTTTACGACTTCTAATGTTCAACTCTGTAGCCTTTTACTTTTGAACTCAATTTAGAAAACAAAGGAGCTCTTGTATCAAGTATCGGGAGAAATTTTGCATTCGTGGAGTACTTTTTCAGTGGAACTAACCCGTATTTGCATTACATGGAGATGAAGACCACGTGAGCCTCCCACGGTTAGTCTGACGGCAAAGGGACTCTAACCCATGATCCGTCTGCCACTGAGGATATTTCACGTCAGAACTGTGGTCTGTGCAAGCCGGATGCAGATTCATATCGACCAGCCATCATTGAATTCGAACCCGGTTCACCTCATTGGAAGGCGAACACTCTATCACCTGAGCCATCGAGGCTAGGGTACAGCAATTAAAAAAATTCAAAACGTATGAATTGTTTCGTCAAACTATTAAAAAGTCAGTTATTATAATATCAATATTTAAACATCTTTCAATGCACATCAGACATAACCAGTTTAAAAGTTGCTGTCGTATGATTCGAAATACTTTCAATTATTACTTTAATTAACTATGAATACTAAACAGAGTTGGTTGTCAACCAGATTGAGTTGTTGTTGTAGTTCATTTACGTCACACTGGAGCTGCACAACGGGCTATTGGCGACGGTCTGGGAAACATCCCTGAGGATGATCCGAAGACATGCCATCCCAATTTTGATCCTCTGATGAGGGGATGGCATCCCCGCTTCGGTAGCCCAATGACCTACGCGAAGTCGAGCACTTTACGGTAGAACAGTTTAACGAGGACCCATACCGCACATCTTCGGTCCCTACGCAGACTGATCCAAGTGGTTACCCACCCTCACAGTGACCGTAGCCAGTGATGCTTGACTTCGGTGATCTCAAGCATATTAAGAGACATTATCGCTTAGGGAGTTGAGCACCTAAAAACTTCATTTTAACGAAGAAAAATAGATTTCGGCTGACTTTTTATTTTTCCTAGTGATAAACTATTCAAACTATTGGTGTTTGCATGGTAATCAATCACTATTCTTAGAAAAAAAAATGCGCACTTTTTACACTAGTATATATCCCAAAAAGCATGCAACCTTACGGCTACCATCTGTCAGAATTTTCTTCTTATTGTCGAACGAAAGTGTTTGTACTAAAAAGCTTTTTTTAATAGGGCAAAAATATTGCAGTTTTTAAACCTTTCATCCTAAAAGGATTACAAATTGTTTTTTAAGACTTTTTTTTTTAAATAAGGTCACTTAGGTCCACTTTCACTTAGGTCCATAATGACTGTTTAGCTGACGTCACACACTAACGATAAGATCAAACTGCATTGCTCATTAAAATTTCATGACAAGGTGGATTTTAGCTGAGCATGCAAGACTTTGTGCAAAGAAACCTTATAATGACCTAGGTTTAAGAGTATTTTCACTTTGAGACTAGCTTTATTAAAGGATTTTTTTCAAGCTTGAAAACTCTAAGTCAACCTCGATTTAAGGTTTTTATATGGAAGGTTGTTATCCAAGGTTTTGGATGAGGGTAATGTGCGTAGAATAGAGCAGATGGCCACTGATCTCGTTTTAAGGTTAGAAGATTTACACGTAAGCCGCATAACCAACCTTTTTATGTTTACATTAAAATGTTTCTGCTGAGTGAAAATTAACCATATTTTGCTATTTGGGATTTATTTTAAAAATTATATAATGCAAAGTTGTTTATTCTTAGTTTTTTTTTAATACAATTTATTAAAAGTAAGATTCTCAAGGGCCCCCTGAGTGCCTGGGGCCCCTGGGCACTGCCCGGGTGTGCCCATGCGTAAAGACGGTACTGACTGCTCGTTTCTAAACATTTTGATCGAAATCTTTCTCCCGAGCAGAACTCGTTTGCACGCATTATGAAGCACGATTCGATTGCGAGCTGAACCCGTTTAGAACCATCAAAGGGTTAATCTTACTTTGATGTGCTCATCATAAAGAAATTAGGAAAATATTTGAAACTTTTCCTCAGAAATTAGTGAACAAAATTTATCTAAAATTAAACAATAACATCATGCAACTTTAATTTTAAAAAATTATATCATATTAAAAAATAATTAAGTCGCTTACTGTTGAGTAATTAACATAACACCTATTCCATGAGTAGGTATAGAATTGGTTATGTGGCCAATATTTATAGTACTCAAATGCTTATTACTACTTGAGCGTTCAACAAATATCTTTAAAAAAATAAGAAATATAATAGACGCATAATATAAAATCTAATTACATTATAGTTAATTAATTAAATGGAAATCATACTTTTGAAATAAACAAATGTAATCTTCATATAACAAAAAATTTTAAACCACCAAAATATAAACAAATGACTAAATAAATTGTAAAGAATTTCATTAGCTTTACCAGCAGTTTTATTTTCTTCTGAATTTCAAATTTTTTATTTTTATTCATGATCTGTTTTACAAAACTTATTCACGTACCATGTTAAAGAATATTAAAATAATATCAAGCATGTTAACTATTCCAAGTCTCTTCTTGTTCATTTTTAACTATCATAATTTTAGACAACAGGCAGATTTTTATAATTTCCAGATAAGTAGCTGACCTTTAAATACTACACTCTAAGATACTTATACATTAAATCCAGAACCTTATTAAACATGAGAACTTTATAAGAGGATCCTGCAGTAATAAATTACCGTGCGTTTTAACAAAAGAAAAACTAACACCATATAACCTTTGAGAAAAGTGTTAAGAATGAGTAAAATACAACAATATGGTAGGGCAGTGAGTCCATGCCCAAAAGTTCGTGGGTTTGATCCCTGCGGGTTGAAGACTCCCCGTGTGGTAAATGGTGACAGATGCACGTTAAATCTGTCGAGTGGCAAAGCCATCCATGTTCCCATAACAAATCAATACCTCTGGGGCATAGACATAAAGGAGGAAGATGAATCACTTCACCTGAAGGGCGTCACAGTGAAGTTGAAGTAGTCTGTACTCTATGTTCGCGCCATCTAGTGACCATTGATATAACATTTTGTTCTCAAATATTTTTAAAGAATTATCAAAGAGCTTATGTTTGAAACATAACATTTATAAGAAGCGACTGTGTGAAGTATTATTTTATTAAATATTTCGTATTTTTACATTTTCTACAGTAACTTTCAAATAAAAATACCAAATATCATAAAGGATTTTTTGTTGAAATTTTTTTTATTTGTTTGTAGTTTTCAAAGAAAATAAATTGCGATTCTTTTCGTTCAAAAATAAAAAAAAGTCCCAATATTGTAAAGTCAAATCATTACATTCATAAATCAAGGAATACATAAAAAGTTTTTAGATTAAATAATCATCTGTAAGAAAAATAAATACGTCTACAATAGTTTTATAAAAAAATTATTTTGAGTTGGCATTTTTGTAATTATACCTCTAGATTTTATTTATAAGAAAATTAAAAAGCTATAATTAAAAGCTATTTTCATGCATGAAATTTACACAATTTGGAATTAATTGCACTGCTTTATTATTTCAGTTTTAATGGTACTTTTAGTAAATTCCTTTACTGTAACTATTTATTTTTATTACAACTAAATTATAGTTAAGCTTTTATTTTCGTTTTAATAATTGAACAGAAAACTTTATTTTGACCTAATGTCAAGAAAAATAAATGCTTAATTATTATTGATAGTAAAATCCATTTAAAAAGCTGTTAAAATCATTTTTAACAAGGTATCATACCTTACAATAAAAGGAAAACTTATATTTATTGTAATAAAATATTAGTGTAACTAATAAAATTTCAAACTCTACACATACTATAAATAATAATAATGTATACATACTCATGCTTAAGAATCATTTGAGACATGAGAATTTCAATATTCCGCCATCATGCTTTGTCAATAAAAACTAACTCAGCCAAAAGATTGAGCTATGATGTCTTGCTAATCAATAATTCAAGTTCATCAAATTGCCAAAGAAAGAATCCAACCAAATGTTTAAATTATATTGGGTTTTTAAGCAATTATACTGAAACCCTAATGCAATTCAACATTTAGTTTTCTAAACTTCAGAAAATAAAGAGCTATCTGAAAATATAATTTAAACTTCCAAAACATGTAATAAAATTAACATTAAAATAAGCAGGTAAGTTTTAAATTTAAAAAAAAGTTTAATATCAAAGTTTAAATAAAGGCATTGAATTAATGCTAAACGTTAAAGCTTTTATATGTTTTTTTTTATACCTTTATATTCTTCAAATTAAATTCATAATTAAATAATTTTCAATTTATGTGGCCTACAAAAAAAATTGTTCCATGTCTCCATGATACAGTGTTAAATTAAATAACTATTTCAATTGAAAAAAAGAATTATAAAAATTGGACTCCCGTACATATCTTTTAAAATTTCATAAAATATAAGTATGATTATTGAAAACTATATTGGATAATTTCAAGCAGTTCTTATGAGTTAAGAAAAATATAAAAAATACTTAAATCCACAAACATCCTATTAAATAAATATTTAAAAAAACAACTGCAAATTTAAGCTTTCAACAAAACATTACTTAGTTTGTTACAATAGAGAAATAATACACATAAGCTCAGAAAAAATTGCATATGATAAATATTTGACTCAATTCTGTCCATTTGTTTGACTCAATCACATGAGTTTGAATAATACCAAAAGGTTACATGGATAGCATACAGGGTTAAAAATAAAAAATTAATGATATAAAATAATTTTTCTACTAAAAAGCAATTAAAATGAAATAATTATATTAAATATTATATGATTATTGAATACATACCTAGATTTAAGACCAGGAAGTATCAAAAATTTCTAATCTTCTATACCAACCTTTTCAATAAGAACTCTACACATAAAACTCGTTCGGCTAGAATATAGTATACTCGGATTCACAATTACACTAGGCAATAACTCTTGCTTCACTGTCCGCCATTTGGCCAAGAAGTAATCTAACCAAACGTTTGAACTGTATTGGATCTTTGCAATTTCACTTAAACCCTAATACAGTTCAACATTTAGTTTACGTTTGGATATGTTGAAAATCTGAAAATATAGCTTAAACGTTCTGAGATTTTAAAAATAATTTTTAAGTAGAAACTAAATAATAAATAAAAAAGATTAAATTTACATGAAAAAAATACTATGTAAAAATATAATAAAATATGGGACAAAATTACTAAAAAAATCTAATAGTTTAAAAAAAAATATTTTAAAGAAATATTGGAATTTATTATATCATCTAAAGAATTAATTTCAGAATAAACTATAAATATTATTAAATACATATCAAAGTGAAACATCAAACAGGAAAGTTTTTCTCACCACACTCAAGAAATAATAACAACAATACTAATTAATAATATCAAAGTTCCAGACATTAATAAAAGCATGCATTGAGAACAAAAATATTGTAAAATACTTAAAAATAAATAACAAAACTGCATGCAAACCTGGAAACTTTTCCAGCTTCAGCTTGATGCAAAAATCACATGCAACATAAAATTAATTATTAATATATTTATATATAGAAAAAATCCTGATGAAAAATTGCAAAGTTCTAGACATTAATAAAAGCATGCATCAAAAAAGAAAATATTATAAATTTTTTTAAAAAGAAATAAATATCTAAATTAAAATAACTGTATGTGTAGATATCAGAAAAAGTTTCCAAACTCCAGCCAGATGCTAAGATTACATGCAACACAAAATTAATTATCATTAAATTCATGCAAAATAAAATCTTGATGAAAAATTGCAAATATAATTAATAGCATACATTGAATTTAAAAAAAAACTGTAGGTATAAATTTCTGTAAAAAGTTTCCAGGCTCCAGCCAGATATTACATGCGACACAAAATTAATTGTTATTACATTTATGCAAACTAAAATCTTGATGAAAAATTGCAAATATAATTAAAAGCATACATTGAATTAAAAAAAAAAATGTACGTACAAATTTCTGTAAAAAGTTTCCAGGCTCTAGCCAGATGCTAATATTACATGCGACACAAAATTAATTATTATTACATTTATGCAAAATAAAATCTTGATGAAGAAATTCCAACATTAAAAAGCATGCATTGCAAAAGAAAATATTATATAAGTAATTCGTGAAAGAAATATATAAAACTGTAGGTATAAATTTCTGTAAAAAGTTTCCAGGCTCCAGCCAGATGCTAAGATTACATGCGACACAAAATTAATTATTATTACATTTATGCAAAATAAAATCTTGATGAAAAATTGCAAATATAATTAAAAGCATACAGTGAATTAAAAAAACACTGTAAGTATAAATCTTTGTAAAAAGTTTCCAAGCTCCAGCCATTAAAAAGAAAATATTATAAAAGTAATTCTTAAGAGAAAGAAAAAACAGAGTAAGTAAAAACTGCAGGCATAAATTTCTGTAAAAAGTTTTCAGGCTCCAGCCAGATGCTAAGATTACATGCAAAACAAAATTAATTATTATTAAATTTATGCACAATAAAATCTTGATAAGAAATTTCAAATATCAATAAAAGTATATATTGAATAATAAATATAAAAAAAATACATATAAATCTTTGTAAAAAGTTTCCAGGCTCCAGCCAGATGCTAAAATTACATGCAACACAAAAGTAATTATTATTACATTTATGCATAATAGAAACTTGATGAAAAATTTCAAACATTAATAAAAGCATATATTGAAAAAGAAAATATTATAAAAAAATTCTTAAAAGGCAAATAAAATAAATAAGTAAACAAATAAAAGAAAAAATGTAGTTATAAATCTGTGTGAAAAGTTTCCAGTCCCAGAGAGGATAAGAACAATTTTTATAACCTCCCACAAATTTTCACATTTTTTTTTCTCCCTGAAAATATTTCGAAAAAAATTATCTAATCTCTATTGCTGTGGATTTAACTTGAAGAAACTCTTTTGCTTTTCTTTTTTTTTTTTTTTGGCAGCATCACAAAACAGTAAAAATTCCTTTTTTGATTTTTCTGCTACTATTGTCTGTAAACCAGTTATTCACACAAAGAGCAATAAACCTAGCAACCCCATCAAAAATTCCTTATCATTGGATAAACAGGAGGAAAATTGCTAACAGGACAGGTTCTACCAGGGAAAGAGGAATGTTATTATGAGGAATTTACATATTTTGAATTACAGAATTTTTCCTTGAAACTTTATTTTCACCTGTCAGTTTTTGAATGAACTATAGGTTTTTTTTATTTTCCTAACTTTATGAAAATGTAAGAAAAATCCTGACTTTATGAATATGTAAGAAAAATCCTGACTTTTTCCTGATTTTTTAGCTAATTTTAGAATAGCCTGACTTTTGCAGGTTTTCCTGACCGTGTAGGAACCCTGTTCACTGCATAGTTATGGATAGATTTAGGTAAAATTAAAAACTTTTTGTACACACAAAATCTTAATTAAAAAAACATTCTGTAATCAATTAATAATAATTATCATAGCATACTTATTATTTCCAGCCCCTTTACAAACAACTGCTCTTTCAAGGATACCTATAAGTTAAAATAAATCTTCTTGGCAGTATAACTTTTGAATGTTAAATGAAACAGCAATTCCTTTAATAGAGGCCTTAAAGAAAAGTCAAACAAGCTTTATATTGATCTACAGGTTACAATTTTCCTAAAGAGTTTGGTACAATATTGCTACTGTTATAAATAATCTAAAAAATTAAAAATAAAAAAAACTTTTCGAAAAAATTATTTGAAAATTCATAGAATTCTGAGATACGGAAAAATATCCAGAATTATCCAAGAAAAAAAGTATTTTTACAATTCTACTTCCTGAATGCAAATAATTTATGGATAAATAATTATATTAAGCAACACTTTTGCTTTTGACATTGTGAGAAACAATTTCCGAACAATTGAAATTAATAGTCAAATATTTTAAAAAAAAGTCAATATAACACTTGACATGTAAACTAAAAATAACATGAAAAGCATATGAAAAGAAATAGTAATAAGTAAACAAAAGACTGAGTCTATAATGCATTTTTGGAAGCTGCGCTAAAAAGTACTATGCAGACCAGCGATTAAAAGTATTTTAGAAGCAGTTACTTCAGCCATCTACTTTTTTAAAAAATTTTATTAAAAATTAAAGCACACTTGTATAAAGAATTAAAGCTCATACTCTTGGAATAAGATCTTCTCTAACTACTATACTCATCTCTACACAGTCATTATTCCAAAGAAGAAAAGCAACAAAATCTGTTGCTTTTGATGTCGACCATGAGGAATTTGCAAGTGGAGACATAGCAGCCTTTTTCAGTTCATTATAAGAAAAGGGCACAACATCCTCAGAAATTGTACTGATATTGTTTTCATCTAAAATTAACATTAATTATAACTATATATAGTAATCTAAATTCCAGGCAATTAAGTTAATGATTATTTAAAGCAAAGTGTAAAATTACCAGTTACTGCAGATATTCGTACCAAATTTACTGGCAATGTTTCCAATCGAGCTCTTTTGGATGGTGGCTTTCTAACACTTGTGGAATCAGACAAATAATGAGGAAGATTGGGAAAAATAGAAGGTACAGCACCCTTCTTTAATAGAGATCCATCCCTTTCAGTTTTCCATATCTACAAAAATAATACTTAATAAATAAAAAGGGTACATTAAAGTACGAAAATGAAATAATTTAAATATGAATACGAACTGAGCCATCGACCAATTTCACTTCATAATGAAGTGAAATTGGTCGTTGGAATCTTCATTTTGAAGTGTAAAGCACAAACAAAGTTCTTGGAAGTTAATTCTCGATCACTTCGTGGAATAGATCTCTTCCACTTATCAAGTAAACTAGTATCCTATAAGTAATGTAACAAATAAAATGTTATACCACAACTACTTCTTAGGGAAAACATGAAATTTTATGCAATAATTAGGATGATAAAGAAAAAGCCTGAAATGCTATGCCAATGAGAATATTTTTTTAATCTCTTTAGTATTGGCCATGAAGACTTGACACTCAGCTTTATCCTTTTTTCCAAATTTGAAATCCTAGGATAAGTTTTGCTGTCAGAATAAAAGGAACTAATTTAATTAATCAACTACTCAAAATAACTAAGCTATTAAAAATCATAATAATTATGCACTTTATTCAATGTTACTTGCATGATAATGATAATTAGAACAATATTTTTAATAGTAAAGGTTATAATCACTATTGATTGATTTATCTACAGATAAATAAATTATTATATAATAAATATTAATGGACAGAATGTTTCATGTAGTCAGAACAATTTCAATTGTGATGTAATCACGAAATTTTTATGAAAATAACATTTTCCAACAACACGTTTACAAAAAAGTTAATAAAAATTTTCTTCAACACTCAGCAGAACATAGAACCAGAGCATGTAAATATTTTAACGAAAGAAGTTTACAAGGATAAAATCATAACAGCCATTACCTGATATCATCCTTTAAGAAAAGGCAATATAAAGAAAGCAAATTCATACTTAACCAATTCAAGTGATAAATCTGATATTGAACAGAAAGAATGAAAACCCTATCAATAAACTAAATTACATTAAATGAGCTATTAACTTTTATCATTCTGTGAAGTTATTAAGTTTTATTATTTTTATTATATAAGTTAGTACAATTAATAGTAAATTAAATTTAATTGTTGAATTTTAATTAATTTCAGCTATTATACATACAAAAATATTCATTTACATACAAATGTTTTAATTTAAATAATATTTATTTTATGTGCATAGTATATATTTTCCTTAATTAATCACTTCTTCGTTATTTTAATTTTAAATCTAAGACATCTGATCAGTTTATCATTATATGTAACATATTTGTTATATTGTATTTTTCAATTTTAAATTATATTATATATATATATATATCGTATTGTATTTAACGTCAATATATATATATTTTATTTTTCAAAGAAATTTATCATAAAACAATCATTGCAAAATTTTAAACAATAGCTTCGTTTCATCTCCAAATGCGATACAGCTAATAAAAAAACAGTTTTGAAATCGAAACTACATAATGATTATCAATTCATGACATATGTACTATATGAATATATGATGTATAATCATAACTTAGATACATATTTAAATAACACGTGCACATACCTTTGGTGCTTGAAAAAGACTGGGTACTTTTTTCCCATCTTTTATTGTTTCTCTTCGTTGTTTCACATACCCGGTATTGCATCCTGTAGAAAAACACACTCTTGGCATTTTAAAATTGTGAATTTTATTTCAAAATTTAATTAATACATAAAATATATAGTAACACAGCGACTATTCAACTGTAACGCATGGAAAAAATGTATGGAATGCACTTTTTTTGATCCCTGAAGAAAAGTAATCAGCGCCACTTTTTGAGCAACAAACCGGTTTATAAATGGCCAGCTGCTTTTCATTTTTCCGGAGGGGAAAGTAAACTGTCCTTATTGTAGTCCCTGCTCTGAGGGTACTGATCTAGGAGTCTTCTGGACTAGTTTAAAATTACAAGGCTACGGAGTTAAACATTAGTAGTCGTAAACAGAAAATTGGGCCAGCTGTTCAACACGGATATAAAATAAAGTATGTAAAATAGAGTTATAATGATGACTATAACTCTTTAATAACTCTTAAGAAAACATTAAATTAATTCAAGATTAAGATGAATAAAGAAATGATTAAATAATGTGTACATTGAAATAGTGAGCCTCACTTGATTATAGAGATCGTAGAGGTAGAGATTATATATAGAGAGAGAGTTTGAATACAAATTTTAAATGAGTATTCCTCATAATTTCAAGAACATCTAAACCCTAAAAAAATTATTTAAGCAGAAAAAATGTTGAAATTTTAAAACAAACCTGTTCTAAATTTTGACTAGGAAGGTGGGCATTGACAGCTTCTAAGCGATACTTATATGAAGTTAAGCTCCTCATTTCACCATATGTTTTCCAATCGTGAAGGGCAACTGTTGTTAAATTATGAAATATTTTGTCAAGATAATGTTCACATATATATATAACAGATGTTTACATATATAATATGGAAAACAATACTTACATTTAAAAAAAAAAAAGAATTATAAACATGCAACACACTTTTTTGAAAAATATATTTTATAATTAAAATTTATAAATGCATTTCCCTATTGAAGACTGAAATTAAAGCAAACAAGTTCACACATATTCTCACATTATATAAAATATTCCAGTATTTTAATTCTATTAGATTTTCATCCCTAATATAAAAAGAGGCATACAAATAGCTGTAAAAACAATTGTTAGAATTATTTTTTTAAAAAAAACTCCAGCCATTCAATCGAAACAGAATCATTTTTTTAATTTGGTGTCACTCGAAAACTGGAAAAAGAAAAAACACTTTTTCATTACATGAAAATTAAAAATAATGCAGAGTGTATAATTTTTAAAAATACAAAAGTAAATAAACTTCTTTATTATTTAAATGTTTTTCATATTTTTTATAAGTATTTTTAATTAATACATTTTCGGTTAGATACGATATGATAAAGATTGGCAAGTCTGTTGCCTTAATACTTATTATTTTTACATATTCTTGACAAAAATATTTCTTGCATAATTTTAATAATATTGAATGCAAACAAAGTTTTTAAAAAAAAACTTTTCAAAAAGAGTCATGTCTGTAAAAGAATGAAAATTCAGAAAACAGTATTTTAATTCTTAAAAAAATAAATCAGAAAACAAAAACAATAAATTCTATTTAATTTAGACGAAAAAATTAAAAAGCTAAATTATTCAGTTGAATAAATAAACATTTTTAATACAAATAATTATGATAACAGACAAGGCATAGTAAAAAAAAAGCTTCATCAACTAAACAGAACATTCAAAGTAGATGATTTCCTTTCGAAACAGTCTTCAATGATAAACAAGTGTTGCCATCCACGAATTTCTATTGAGTAGCTTAAAAAAAAGTAAATGAGTGCTGACAAATATGACATCAATTTAAGGACAGCGGTAATAAGTTTTAAAAAAAAGTTTACATTTTTATTAGTTTATTTTTACAATCTTTATAGAATCTTTTAAGAGTATTTAACACTTAAGTTTAAAATATGACAGAGCAGAAGAGAAACATTTTAGGGTTTATTTCAAGAACCACTATTCTTTAAGTTTCCTCAAACTTATCACTTTAAATACTATTTTTCTAAAATACTATCAAAACTTATAAATAAATAGTATTGGTAATGCTATTTTTTTATCTTTCTTCTTATGATTTTATATTTTTGAACTGGGAAAGTATCTACCTAATGTTCATTTAATACACAAAAATTATGAAAACAACTAAAAAAATAGACACACAGTAGAATGAATTTTGTGAATAAAACTATAAGCTACAAGTGTAAGATTTCTTTCTCTCTTATTGGAAACTTACATATTTGAAATAAAAGGTGAAGTTATTTTTGTCTTATGTATTACAAATTATACAAACATTTATTGTATAGCAATTTGGAATTCAAAGATTAAAACCTAAGCTTCATTCATAAAAATGAAATATATGAACTGATTGAGATACTTACACTTAACACTAACAAAGTGGTTAAACAAGTGAAGTGATGGAAGTCTGAAAAGACAATTAAATTCTTTTCTGCCAAATTTGAATGGATTTCTGTCATCTAATTGCAAATGATAATGGTAGTGTGTAAATGGAGCTCAGTTTCTATATCACTACAAGCAATTGTTAGAAAAATAATACTGATCAAATTAGCTTCAGATTCCTCATTATATTAAAATTGAAAAGCTATAGATTTTAATTTCAATGTCTTCACTGCTAACATAGAACACTGACAAAAATGAACCAAATAAGGGTGAAAGTTGCAAAACGTTTTTATATGAGCATGATATTTGCATATAATCTAGTGAAAAAGTAGTTCAGTTAAAATCAACAGTGTGCTGTTTTTAAAAATATTTCATGTAATTATCAAATTTCAAAAGTTAATAGAAAGTAAAGAAAGGTAGAGGAAATAATTGTAACTAGTTTTTTGAGTTAATTAAATCAAAATTACTAAAGTTATTCTAGAAGGAAAAAAATTCAATTTTTAAAATAAACTCTTATTCTCATATACAGAAGCGATAGCGTAAATTTAATTTTTTTTAAATAAAAAAAGAGAATGCTTATTTTTTTTTTTCAAAAAATATACATATTAAATAACTATTCCTTTAATAAAAACTTGAGATATTGTTAAATCGAAGATTTTAAGAGGAGATAGTTGAAACTAAATCTATTCTGTACATAATACAAGATAAGTCAGCTCCTAAGTTTTACTGCTCAATGCACAAACTAAAAAAAAACACCTAAATTATTTTTAATGTAATCATCATATTATAGCCCTAAAATTTATTCCTAATGATTTAAAGGAAAAAAAATCATTCATAAAAATGAAATATATGAACTGATTGAGATACTTACACTTAACACTAACAAAGTGGTTAAACAAGTGAAGTGATGGAAGTCTGAAAAGACAATTAAATTCTTTTCTGCCAAATTTGAATGGATTTCTGTCATCTAATTGCAAATGATAATGGTAGTGTGTAAATGGAGCTCAGTTTCTATATCACTACAAGCAATTGTTAGAAAAATAATACTGATCAAATTAGCTTCAGATTCCTCATTATATTAAAATTGAAAAGCTATAGATTTTAATTTCAATGTCTTCACTGCTAACATAGAACACTGACAAAAATGAACCAAATAAGGGTGAAAGTTGCAAAACGTTTTTATATGAGCATGATATTTGCATATAATCTAGTGAAAAAGTAGTTCAGTTAAAATCAACAGTGTGCTGTTTTTAAAAATATTTCATGTAATTATCAAATTTCAAAAGTTAATAGAAAGTAAAGAAAGGTAGAGGAAATAATTGTAACTAGTTTTTTGAGTTAATTAAATCAAAATTACTAAAGTTATTCTAGAAGGAAAAAAATTCAATTTTTAAAATAAACTCTTATTCTCATATACAGAAGCGATAGCGTAAATTTAATTTTTTTTAAATAAAAAAAGAGAATGCTTATTTTTTTTTTCAAAAAATATACATATTAAATAACTATTCCTTTAATAAAAACTTGAGATATTGTTAAATCGAAGATTTTAAGAGGAGATAGTTGAAACTAAATCTATTCTGTACATAATACAAGATAAGTCAGCTCCTAAGTTTTACTGCTCAATGCACAAACTAAAAAAAAACACCTAAATTATTTTTAATGTAATCATCATATTATAGCCCTAACATTTATTCCTAATGATTTAAAGGAATAACCTTAAATATGCTAATTAGAGCAGATAATATTTAAAGTAACTAAATCAGACTTAAAAACTTTTTGTCTGTTAAAACTTAACTGAATCTCTCTGCATTCTTTTCCCCTCACAGATTCAAATTCTTAATCTTCAAAGTGGACATCTGTAAAATATGGCCACAGTAATTTAGTCTGAACAGCCATTGAAAGTTAATGTGTTAATTTTAATTTTTGCATATTTGATCATGGGTTTGGAACTATTTGAGCAAATCAAAAAATTTTTTTTGAAAAGATATGAAACTCATTCAATTATTGTAAGATAATATTATACTCATAATTTATTGTAAGATAATTTCATTGAAAATGTAATTTATATAATTTTTTTTTAACAAAATATTTTAATAATGAGCAAAACATTTTCAATTTTGAGCTACAAAAATTTTTTCATCATTTTAAACTAAGTAATTTTAAAAAAGAAAAATCCAAAGATCAATTAGAAACAGTGAAAAAGTATAAAATTTCGAGAAAAGTCTTATTTTATATATTCTTTCCTATATTAGTGATTAATCCTGAATTTTGCATTTCATTATTAAAAATTATAGTTTTAAACAATGTCAAAATTTATATACCTTACAATTCACACATTATACAAAGAAAATTATTCTGTTTTACAATACAGAAAGTTATGAACCTCGTTACGAATTCGGTATTCAAAAGTTAAAAATTTTTTCTTTATATAAGTTTTACGAGTGACAAAATTTTTCTTTTGATTTGCTTGAATGGTTCTATAAATACAAACAAATAAAATGACAATTAAGGGGACCAAACTTATGCCTACTCTCCTGGTTTAGTTAATTTCCAGATAGCAATTCCCACTATTTTAAGATACAATAATCCAAATCCATTGGAAGAAAAAATACCTTTACTCAGACAAAAAAAAAAAAAAAATAGTTTATTGGCTCTAATTAATTGTTATTATTAAAATTAACCTTTTCAAACATTAAAATTGCATGTAAATAAGTGAAGTTTGATTCACCAGGTAACAAAGTATTAAATTGTTTTATGCATAATGTACAGGCATATTGGTATTGCAATTAAATACGTATGAGTCATTTCTAGTAACAATTGTAAATTTATTAAAACATAATTTAATGTTTCAAATATCCTTCTAAATTCTGATTAGTCACTATTAATTGTTCATAATAAGAAATTTTTTTTGCAATTTCATAGGAAAAAGAATGCATTAATGATCCGAAAGTAAAAATATATGCATGCAATCAATCATATGGAAGTATTTGTCACAGCACAAGTTGGGAAAATTGACAGATGAATAACAACAAATAATATATAGCATCTAAATGCAAATTGTAGAATAGTCCAAACTCACTTTAATAATTTTAATTTTTATCTAATGATTTAGGTACTAGCAATAGGATTATGAAATAATAGCAATAGTCTATATCAGTCTTCAAAAGCAATTTTTATATTTGTCATAAATCTTTACATACATTTTTGCTTTGCTTTTTATTGCTATGTTTCTGTCTTATCTTTCCTCAATCTTTCCCATTACTACATATTTTCATATTAGAGGTCTATTTATGAAAACATAGATGTAAGAACATTTTTCAGTAGTTCAAAATTATTTTAAAATTGTAAAAAGTAAGCTTGCTTAAAAAGTATTTGTTTTGTAGTATATTGATTTTAATTATAGATGTAACTTCACAATTTTGAAGAAATTGTAGCTCTTGGTACAAAAAAAAAAAAATTACATGAAACAGCATTAGTTCTACCTCATATTAAGATCAGTGGCATAGTGATAAATAAGTTTCAGGAGAAAACAATTTCATTGAAGCAAGTTCCAACAGTGTCTGCCTAAAAAATAATTTATTTTAAAAAATATAACAGGGTTAACATACAAAAATTTATTTGTTTTCTTAAGATTTCAGTTTAATTATTTTATATTTAAAAATATTCAGCACTAGAGTGATTGTGAGGAAAGCACTGCTCCCAAAAAGCACCTTGGATTAAGCTTTCCTTTCATTCGAATGCCCTTTAAAACTTCCTAGTATATAAATTGCAATTCTTTCTAAAATATTTTTTGAAAAATATATATTTATTGAAGTTTTTTTTAAAAATAATCAATGATGTTAATAAAACAGATAGAACACAAGTGATTTCGTAATTTATAACACATGACACAAATAAAATTAACTTGAGCTAATCTTTATAACATTGTATTTAAGCAATGAAACTTTTTACAAAAACGGTTTTAAACTATTTTTTTTAATAAAATTTTTGAAGGCACATATTAATGAATTTCCTTAAGTCAGTAACCAAATCAAATTTTTATAAAAATGTGAAATTTATATACATCACATCATTGCCAAATTTAAAGAACTTTCTTATAAGTTTTCAAAAGAAACTTTAAAAACATCTATATTTTAATGAATGAGATATTTACTTTCTCAATCAATCAGTTTTTTTTTAACTTTTAGTAAGTCTCTTTAAAGAAAATTTTTTATTTCCCAATTTTTTATTTTAAATCATTTCTAAGCTATTAACTACTCAGTAATTATTGCTACTTATTGAAAAATAGAAGATGAACTCTACGTTTCCTGAAAAAAAAACAAAATAAGAACCAATTTATTTTTTTTAAAAAAGTGATATTAAGACAAGCACACATTATATTTTCTAGCAAGAAAAAAGGTTTGGAGAACAAAGGAAATGAAAAGTGAACAATTAATTCATTAATAAAAATATTCGAATTTTGAACATTCTTTTAGTTTAAAAGAAGAAAAAGAACTTTCAAATACTAACTTTCTTTATAGTAAGGTAAATTTTCTTCTGAAATGCAAACAGCCGAGCCTCAGGAGTAAATTCATGATGAGATGATAATGTTGACATGACACTGTCATGTAATGCTGATACCATATACTGGAAAAAAATTTTTACAAGTGAAACAAAACTACATCAACATTTATAAGATTTTAAATCTAATATACAAAGCAAAACAGATATAATATAAATTACAAAATAATAAAAAAAATTTGCTGTCAGTTTTGTTTGTTTGTTCTGTTTTGCATTATTTACATTTACATCACATATACGAAACAGATTCTACAACAATGTTACATATTTCAAGTTCAAGCACTCCTTAAACCTAATCTTAGAAGATAATCAAAATGCACCATTTGTCCAGTTATGGTCATAAACTACTTACGGGTGTCATTTATGTTCAAAACTTGAGCGGTAACCTTCACTGGTGGAAGTTTATGAAAAGAAAAAACTAGACGTGAAAAGTATTTTTAATTAATTTACTTACATGATTGCTTATTGGTATATTTTCGGAATTTAAATTATGTCAGCATATTTATAATCATTAATGAAATATCTCGGCACACCACTAAATACAGAATTTAATTGCGCGGAAGGGAGGATGCAACTGTAGTGTATCTACCACTACAAAAATACAATTCCATTTCACTAGTATATAAAACATGTTAATTCGATTCTATGGTGGGGTGGCTTTTCATAGGCGAAGGTTGATATCTGCTATAACTTCTCCCCCACATTGGTGACCGGGTAGTTGTTCTGTTGTAGTGGTAGATACACTACACAACAAATAGGGGTGAATTGAAATACTTTTCAGGTAAAAATTACTATAAAAATTGCATAATAATCATTGAGGTTTTATTAACTAAGAAAGAAAAGAAAACTAGAAATAAATTGTTACATTTTATTCATTATATTTTGATATAGAATGCTCAACATACTTTAAAAAAAACTGAAGAGATAAGAACAATTAATAAATAAACTTGTAGATCTGTATCCAGATCTGGACAGAACTCTATAGATCTTATTCCCAATCAGAATTTATAGATGAATTTGTCTTACAAAAATTTTAGCTATTATTTCTCTTAATGAATTCATCAGTAAAAGTGGATTGGGCTATGAGCTACGATATGAGTCACGATAAAGACACGATATGAGTAGACTTGTGCATTAGCAAATTATAATTTTTCTTTTGGCATGCAGATGATCACTACACAACAGATTCCCGAGCAATGCTTTCAACTTACAAGATGGAAACACTGCAGCCTCATCACATTCTAGTTCTACAAATTTCTTTTCCTGATAAAAAAAAAAATTTCAAGATTCCTATAGACTGTAAAGGTGACAAAAAGAATAGTGGCATACGAGCATTTATGATCATTTCAGGAATAGAATAAATAATAAACCTTCTTAAATCGATAAAAAATATTATTTTCAATTTTAATTTATAAGTTTTTTTTTTTAATTCAAAATGTAGAAAAAAACATGGAAAAAATTATAGAACAATGAAAAAAGGGGAAAAAGAAAAATAATAATAAAAATCCGAAAAAAGGGGGGAAATTAATAAAACGCCGTAAATAATCTTTTCATCAGCTCAAGCGATTATATCCGCAGAAAGGAGTGCTTTCTAATATTGTATCAATATAGCCAAAGCAAAATATATCAATACAATAGTGTGAGGAGCAATTAAAAGAAAATTTTACAAAAAATTACAACAAATAAAATAGAACACATTAAGTAAAAATATCACGCAAAATCAGAAAATAAAATGAAAAACAGAATAAAACATAAAACAAAATCTATATTCAATTGAACTTACATAAATTGGAATTTTTTCAAGAATGATTTAAAATATTTTTACAATAAGGTTGCCAGGTTACAAAATATGAAAACAGAAGCTCAAATTGAGGTAAAAGCATAAATATAGGGTTTTGTTTCATAGTGGATTCTTACTGCAGTACTGAAGTGCGTTTGATTTGTTAGTTACCAAGGATGGGCCTGAAAATAGATATGCACAAGGTAATAATTATAATGGATAATTTAAAGAAGTTAACAATTAATAATTTTAGAAAATTAACTTCTATTTAAGAAAAAAATAAAAAAGGAAAGAGAAAAAAACATGAATTGCCTATTTTGTAAATAATTTTTGTCATGGATTTGCACATGGTAAAAATTATATAAATTAACAAAGAAGTTTTTTAGTAAATTTATTTACAATAATATACAATTAACTAAATGATTTTATATAGAATTTAATTACTTTAGTTGTTGTCCATTGTTTTTTTTCTAATAAATTTTGAAAGAGTTTTTCTATTTGTTTTTTGGATAAATAAATATTACTGCATATTCATTCAATTCTATTCATTTGATTAAAAATGGTATTTAAATAGATGTTCTTAGAATTCTAAGTAATTAGTTTATTTATATTAAAGTTAAAATCATTTCTTTTATCTTACAAATCCACAAAGCAGATATTTTCTTTTATAATACCCAAATCCAAAAAATTGAAATTAATATTATCATCATTATTACAAAGCAAAAATAATTCCTCGGGGTAAATGTTGTTTAATAAAAAAGTATAATCTTGAAAATTATAGATAATTAAATCATCAATAAATCTAAAAACAAATTTAATATTAAGAGTATAATTTTTTTACTAATAGTGCAAAAATAAGTTAGATAAGAGAGATGAAAAATTATATCCTTGTGGTATTCCATCAATTTAAAGAAAAATATCTTTTTCATCGCAAAGATAATTATTAAAAATACAAAAATTAATTAGAATTTCCCAATAAACAAAATCATGACTAAGGATATTTTTAAAAGCATAGTAAAAATTCAAAAGTACATCTTTTAGTTTAAAAAGGAAAATGCTATTGAAAAGATCCTGGAAATCAAAAGTCACAATAGAATTAATTTTAATATGTTTAATAAATTCTAAAATCGGTTGATTGTTAGTGATAATCCAAGAAAAACCTTCTTTAATAATATTGTTAATAATTTTATTTCAGTAATTAGAGAAAATGGTGCCAGATTTAGTTAGGTAAGTATTAGTGACATGGGATTGTTCTAAGTTTTATAGGAATTTTATGAAATTTAGGACTGATAATTAAGTAAGGAAATTGTATATTGCTAATTTTAATTTTTAATCTCTTATATAAAGCCAAAAATTTTTACTATTTTTAACTCCGTATTTAAAAGTGCAATATAGAATTTTTTACAGAAGATTGGATAGTTACTGTTAGCTTTGTCTATGGGGAAACTATAAAATATTTTTGTAGTTGCTTTATTTATTGAACAATTATAGAAAAATTTGTTGAATTGTTACAGTTATTTAAATTATCCTTATTATTAAAAACAAAGTTTTTAAAGTAATAATAAAGAACCTATTTCCATTCAGTTAACATACTTAAAGGTAAAGAGAACCTATTTGATATCTTTCAACAAAAACTATTGAGATCATTAAGAAAGTATTTTAGAAATTTCTTAATTGATATATGCAGGGATGAGAGTAGTCAGAAAGTAAAAAAGAGGAAATCCAATATATATATATATATATATATATATATATATATATATATATATATATATATATATATATATATATATATATATATATATATATATATATATTAACAAAAATTTGACAAAAAAAGTTCGATTTTTAAACTTGTTAACCATGTGATTATAAATCCCGATATAAGGCTTTTAAATCACGTAAATATGAAACTCTACATCGAGTTTAAAAAATGCGAAAATACAAATCTTGATGCGTAATTTTTAGATCACGATGCATAATTTTTAAATCGCGCGATATTACAACCGCAAAAACGAATCACGACATTGGATTTTAAGCTCGCGTGAATACGAATTGCTACATAGGGTTTTAAAAGCTCGTAAATACAAATCGCGATATTGGTTTTTTTAAATCTCGTAAATAAGAATCTCGATGTACAATATTTAAATCGCCTGAATAAGAATCGCAACGTTCAACTTTTAAATCAGGTAAATACGAAAATCGATGCTTGATAATAAAATCGCGATTTTAAAAATGCATAAATACAAAACACAATATTGGATTTTTAAATCTCGTAAATAAGAATCATAATGTACGATATTTAAATAGCGTAAATAAGAATCGCAATGCGCAACTTTTAAATCTCGTAAATAAGAATCATAATGTACGATATTTAAATAGCGTAAATAAGAATCGCAATGCGCAACTTTTAAATCAGGTAAATACGAAAATCGATGATTGATATTAAAATCGCGTGAATAAAAATCGAGATATTTGCTGAGTCTGGACTTGGGATTTCTAAAAGGCTTGTTTGTATTGTTTTTGTTTAGATATAATAAATAAAAATTTACATGATTAATTGAATGAGCAAATAAATATTTTCACCGCAAATCCACCTCTATTTTTTTCTCTATTTTTTTTGTTTGTTTTCACGCCAGAATACAAGAAGCAGCGACGTCTGAATTACGAAAATACGAGCTATCCCGCCAACAAATAAAAAATACGGAAAATCTTATTTTCTGTGCATGAAATCGGAGAAAATAGCTAATATAAGTAAGAATGCGGAAGGGTTAGCAGCTAGGACGTAGTTTGAATTTTCTGTTTATCTTTGAAAACCGTAAATAAATATAATTATTTTACTTCAACGACTGAATTTTAAAAGAAAAGCGGGATATTTATATATAACACAAACGAAACTTTTAGAGAATCGGAGTTTTAGATAAAAAGGCTGAAATTCGAGAGACAAAAAAAATCTCATCCCTATATAAAGGTCAACCAGTTTTCTCCCAAGAAAATGATTTTTAAACAAACTTCAGAGGGAGGAATAAGGACTTCAATGATTTCGCTCCGCGGAAAATTAAATTCCTGATAAAATATTTTAACTAAAGCAAAAAAAAATTTCAGCGGAAATTAGCGGAGAAAATGGAAAAATCTGAAAAAAAGCGGAAATCCGCGAATCCGCGGAAGAATCTCATCCCTATATATGGTAAATGGGTCTAAGTTTTGTGCCTTTTATCATTAAATTCCTAAGTTCTCTATAATATTTAAATTACCAGTAATAATATGTTTATCAATAATATTTTAATGTTTTCCTTCTTCACAGTGACATTCATAATCGGATATATAACTTTTCCCAAAATTTTTGATAACATCATTATAATTAAATATAGTTCTACCAAGAGATTATATTTAAAGCTTTTAATTATGTGAAATTCTTTTAATGGAAATACATTTTCAAAAATATTATGAAATTTGATCTTATTGAAAATAGAATTTTGAAAGTTAACGAAATATTAATTATCTAAATTTTTCTTTTTATTCGGGGAAATTTTACTCATTTTAGCTTTTACAAGTTCCAAACAAAGTAATGTAAATTAATAAAAGAAAAGTTAATAATAAGACCTTGAAGCTTATATACATCATTATTTTTAAGGGGGGAAATAAAATCTTTAATTGGTTTAATATTATAATGTTTATTAAAATCTTTTTCCATTTTAGAAATGAAATTTATATTTAATTTGTCACTATTAAGAGAGTTTCTATTACGTCTTGATCCCCGTTTACATCGATTTGTACGCTTATCTTTTATATGAAAAAGTGAATAAGTTGAGGAGTTAAAGTTAATCTGTGTATGTTGGAAGGTATCGTTTAGCCCATACAGCAAAATTGTTTTGTATAAAAGTCTGCAGAAATTTTATTTTTGTAGTCTTAAATCTAAATCTTCTACTATATCTAAAATATTAATTTTGACACTGTGAAAATTATGTTCCCTATAATGATTCAATTCCAGATTATTGATAATTTTATTACTGTTTATTGTTATCAGAACAGTGTTGATTAATTCAAATATTAATATAGTTATTGGTTTGTCCAACATATTTCATATTATAAAAACCACAGGTTTACATATAAATAAAATTTTTACTTATACAAAAAAAATGGAGCTATCGTTATTAAGAATCGTATGTTTGTGGTCAATATTAGGGCAAGTTTTGCACCTTTTAACACCACACGCTTTATAAGCCAGTAAAATTTCAGACATTGAATGTCATACCTGCCAACATTGGAGAAATAAAAGAACAGATTTTACTAATGACATATTTTAGGCTACAAATAAAGTTTTGATACATCACACATAATCAAGTAACTCAAAAAGAGAAAGATATAAAATTTGAAATATTAAAAGCAGTTACTGTTAGTTGAAGTAAAAAATTTGTATATAATTCATAATCTCAAAATAATATTTTTTTAAAGCAATATTTATAATTACTTAAAATATAAACACTCAACATACTGCCTGGCAATAGCACCATTTGTTGAGGAAGAAGAGAAGTATTTTTGCCATCAATTATTTTATAGGCAAAAAGTTATTTTAAAAATTTCTTCAACAAATACGGAGAAATTTGAGAATGTACAGGTAAACAGGAGATAGTTATAAAATACAGGATTCTTCATTAAAAAACAGGAGACTTGGCAGGCATGGAATGTAATTCAAAAAATTTTTATCTTCCAGAGTAGCAAGATGTCTATCCGCATTTCCCCTCTGAATTAGGCTCTTTGTACCGGGTACAACATGAAGAATAATTTAAATAGTGAAAAATTTTTTTTTTTAACATTAAACATATTTTTTACCAGGCACAAAATTGTTATAACTGTTTAAACACATAAAAATAGGCTCATAGAACAACGCCCTAAACACACACAACGTCCCAAGCACACGAAATTAGAAAAAAGAATTAATAAATGGAAGCAAAAGGAAAATAAAAGTAAGTTAATAGTAGATAACATTAAGAGCTAATCTGCATTAAATATAATCACTAAAACATAGCATAATAAATAAATCTAAAAAGGACAACAAAAAAAACGTATTAAAAAATAAAACTTGTTTTTCTTAATTTTCTTTGTTTTTTTTTTGTCCTTTTTGTATTTATTTATTATGCTATATTATATAGACATATATACACACGCAGAGCATTAATGAAATAACAACAAAATCTACATGCCTGTATCAGGTTTGATCATGTGTCAGTGCCATTGTCATACAAATCAGCAACATAAGTAGGGAAAACTGCACAGTGCTAGTATAAGAAACTGTAGTCAGAAGCATCCTCTTTAACCTGAAATAAAATAAATTAAATTTAGTAGAAATATTTTTAATTAGCAAAAATAAGTTTTAAAAAGCTGATAAAAAATAACTTGAAAAGTATAAGATACAAAAAATGCTTATGACTTCCACCAATACTAATTACTTATAAAAGCGAGAAGAGTTTTAAAACTTATTAATTTTTGCTAATAAAACTGATGGGCTCAAGATACATGGTAACTAATCAAGATACATGGTTAGCAAAGAAATACAATATAAAAAGAAATTATTACCAGAGAGGAGGTACAAAGACAAAAAAAATTCTCATATGCCCATTTTTTTGGATCTCATAAAGCAGGACCAAATGTCCAAAAGCTATATATGAGAAAATATAAAGAAGACCATTCAGATCAAATTTCTGATTCCAGTAAATTAATTTTTTGCAAACAAAGAAATATTATCTATCTCATTGAATGCAAAACCTGCTCTTTAAAAAATATATTGGACAGACAAGCACTGAACTTAATAAAAGAATAAATAGTCATCGTTCAGTTATTAAAAACTTTCAAAAAAATAATAATTCTGATATCGAAATTATTCACTTCCAAAAACATTCTTTTAAAGACATTAATATACTTATTCTTAAACATATTGAAGATTTGAATCTGAGATTAGATCATGAAAATATTTATATTTGTAAATTAAAAACTTTAAACCCTTATGGACTTAATAGTAAACTTAATGGAGAAGGCAGCCTCGATTTAAATTCTGTTTGTATTTACAAAAAGTTAAATATTTTTAACGACAGGTTTGTTAAAAATTTAAGAGGTAACAGGGGTAAGCATAAGGACAAATCTCATAAAAATAAATTTAATGTGGTCCTTTTCAGAAATTTGTGTTCTTTGGATGTTAGTGATATTAACATAAAAAAGATTAAAAGCTTCATCTTCAGTATTAAGAACTCAGTGTTAAAATGGTTTATTAAATTTCAAATGAAACTTGTCAAATTTTCAAATCCTGATTTAAAATTTATTGTTTCAGATCTTATAAAATTTAAACTTAATATCCACAACTTTGATACATTAAATGTTTCAGGATCTAATAAAGAATATTGTGTTGTTAATTTTCTTGATAGGGTTTTTGAAAGAGGTTCATTACCAATGGTTGTTAATGGTCTTGGTGACTTTTTTCCTATTAAGGACAAGATTAGTGTTTCGATTTGTTTCAAATATAGCAAGACGTTGAAGAATATTATATGTAACTATAATTTTTACTGTCAAAATTTAATGGAACTTGAAGATATCTGTTTGTGTGACCAATTGCATTATAAAGATTTTGTTGATAAAGATCACGGACACATAGTTACGGGTAACCTTGTTACTGATAAAAATCTAAGGTTGCTAATGGGACTTGGTACAAAATTTAGACCAAGAAGAAATTATAATTTGCCTTTTATCATTTCCTCAATTAGTAAAGATTTAGACGGCTTTATCGCAAAGTGCTCAAGGAAATATAACTGGCCCATAGAAGGATTTTTCGAACGGAAATATAAAATTTTTTTCATTTTAACTCTGGTTCTAAATTTTGAACCCTTACTTAAAATGCTGATTAAATCTTGATCACCCACAATTTCTAAATTTCCGGTAATAACATGTCCATAATCATTATCAATAAATTTTGAAAAACCCTCCTCATTACAATAACAATCAAATTTAGAAATACAATTAAGATTTCGACTTAACAAATTATGATTACACACCTTTTTCCTAAGTGTAGAAGAATATTTAAAAGCAGCAGAAACCCTAATTTGTTCTAAAGGAAAGAAATCAGGAAGACCATGAATAATCTGTGGTAACTTAGCATTTTCAAAATTCTTATCATGAAAATTAATCGTACAAAAAACCCTTTCAACTTTAGAAACATTATTAAAAAGCAAATCAGTTCAACTTTAGAAACATTATTAAAAATCAAAACTAATTTGTGTAGTAAAATATTCAAAAATCTTGTTTTTTCGCAATTAGTTAGGATCAAGAAAATTTGCAATAATGTTGAAAGTTTTCGGGAAGCTGTGGATAATTTTTTAAATAATTTGAGTAAAAATGATTTTCCTTTTAATTTTTGTAATGTTAATTTTTTAATTAAAAAAATGATTGATGGTTTTTAAGTTTTTATATATTTTTTCTTTTAACAGGGCGCAATTCTAGTCTTAACTGAGCAGCCCCAGTTAAGCATTCTATTAATTTATCTACGTATCTCCTTCTCCTGACCTTTTCATATCATTTTTAAACTTTTACTGCGCATTATTATAGGGGGCGTTGTTTTTCAGTTTTTAGTGTTTTCTTTTCCTCCGCTTTTGAAGTTGATTCTTGACCTGTGACTGTGAGTTTTTAATTTTCTGATGATTTTTATTGATTTTCTTTTCGTAATTTGTTTATTCTTTTGAATGTATCTTGTTTTTCCTGGACCTCTATACAAAACCATCGGGGTACTGAGGGAGATATTTTAAGCTTTTGCTTCTCCCTCAAATAGAAATGGTTTTGTTTTTAATGGCTACCGAAGCCGGTACCCCCTGAAGACGTCGGCTTCGGTGGTCATATTTTTATTTTATTTGTTTCTTGTATTGATACTTTTCTCTGAAATTTCTGCTGCTTCTTAGTGCGTTTTTTTCAAAGAAGTTTTTTCAAAGTTTTATCCTTTTGATCTTAATTATTTGTGTTTTCTTTCAGCATTTTATCATTAATAACAACCAAGAAGTTATTAAATATTTAAACAACACTCGTGTTAATACAATTCTTAACTGTGATTTTGAAAATCTTTTTACCAGTATTCCTCACAATAATTTAAAAAATATTTGTATTGAAATTTTTGAACATTATTTGATTAATGAAGGTATTGACAAGGAATACTGGATTAATTTATGCAATGTCAACATTTTTGAAAATTACTTTTTTAACGGTATTAGTTTTTACAGGCAAATTAAGGGTATTTCTATGGGTAATAGTTATTCAAGTGCATTTGCTAATATTTTCCTTCATTTTTATGAACATAAATTTCTACAGAATAATTTTTTAAAAGGTTTCAGGTTCATTGATGATTTAATCATCTTCAATTGTTGCGATTTTGATTTGATTAATAATATTTATCCTGAAGAACTGAGTTTAATTAAAACCAATTCACAAGACTCTCGTGCTTATTTTTTAGATCTTGATATAAATATTTCTGATAACAATAATCTCATAGGGGTTTATGATAAAAGGAAGGATTTCAATTTTAATGTTATTAGCCTTACGCATTTTTATTCCAACCTTTATTATAAAATTTTCAAGAACATTGCATTTGGTCAAATATTGAGATTCAAATTCATTTGCAATAACCGTATAGATTTTTTGACCGCTATTGAGGTATTAAAAAACAGCTTAAAGAAAAATAAATTTCCTTTTGACTTTAATAATTTTGATGTTTTGATTAAAGAAATTTTAAAAAAATCCTATTAACTTGGCCGATATTGAAGCCCGTCTAAGCAGGCCTAGACGGTGAATTATTTGGTTTTCATCTTGTTATTTACTGGGATTTTGTTTTCATTTACAGAATTTCTTGGGATTATGTTTTCTTATTCTGTTGGGATTTTTTAGACTGATAGCAGCACTTGGATTCTATTGCTCTTTAATTTGTTGATTTTTATCTAGGTGTCAGCACATTATTTTTTGAGCTGATTTCGAATATATAAGGAATTTCTTTCATTTTTACTAACTGTAACTGTTTTGAATATTTATATGTGCTTTGGGGGCAGTTTTTTTGATGTCATCTAAGTGCTTTGTATATTTGTTTCAGTAAAGGTGATTATGTTGCAAATTTATATGAATGTTATAATGGTAAATATTTTTTTAATGTGGTAATTATTATTATTCTTTGTGCTTGTATTTTCATTAGGGGCCTCGGGGCACTGTTAGTTTTGACTTTGCCACTAACAACAGAAAGGCTCCTGTGTGTTTACAGACAGTGTGTCCCCTGATGAAGTGCTGCTCTGTAAACACACAACTTTATTTAAATTTTATTTAAATTATTTTTGAGTAAATTTATATTATTACTAGTAAAATATAAAGAAATTATTATGTAGTAACATAATTTATAAAAATGCCTTATTAAAGTTTGAGCTTATTCAATGAAACTTAAACACTAACCTTGAAATGCTAAGTACCTTCTGAGAAGTTTTTTGAGAGCTTGTTACAGACTGAATCAAATTTTGATACAGCTGATATTGTTATATTCAGAAAAATTTTCTTCTTTACATAAGTCAAAAATTTTAACTAACTCATCTCATCAAAATTAGGAATAAAAAAATCTAACAGCATTACTGCAACAATGTATGCTTTCACACAGAGAAAGAGAGAGATCGAATGATTCTGACAAACCCCACAACATTTCCTAAAATCAAAAATGAAAAGTTCAAAATGAAGCAATTTGATGGTTACACAATCTAAAGAGGAATACATTTTTATACATGCTACAAAAATTATTATTATCAGTTATTGAATTTATTTGCAAATATCAGAAAAAGGTAAAACAATCAGTTGAATAAAGACAAATACACAAGAAATAGACAAGACACAAGACATAGACAAGACACAATGAATTCAATAAACATTAAGACAAATTTAACACAAAAGTAATAATACAAATTTTGATTTAAAAAGAAACATAATTGGGTTCTTAATATAACGTTAGAAGTAATTTAAAAAGTAGAACATTACACTAAAAACTGCTAATTTGAAATAAACGTCAAAAAATAAAGTTTGGAAAAGAATGCAAATGTATGAGAAATGCCAAACGAATTTTCAAACATGATTATTTTATATAAATAAGAATATGTAACCAATTTATTTCCTTAAAAAGTTTTCAGCTTAGAGAAGCAGCAAAATTCATATTATGGTTAGATCACACGATGACAATTATCGGCAATGAAACTGGCAAGTCAATCGCTATCCTCCACTTTCTCCAAAAATTGCTCGAAAATCCTCATGCGATATAGAAATCACGGTTGCCCGAAATATTAGCAACTGCTTAGGCAATTTTTCTCTCTCCATTAACACTTGAACAATTCAGATCATTTGCTTTTTATGACATTTCAATTTTGTGGGATGACATATACAAAGGTAAATAAAAATGGCGGCGACGCTGATGAGGAAAATAATCAGATGAAATTTTTTGTTGATGAAACAGAACAGTTTTTTAGTTCAATAATAACATTTGCCTTTAAATTAAAGCATTAAAAATACTTTTACATGATGAGATGAGAATCTCAATGAAGTTGATGTACCATAACAGGAACCTGCACATCATTTCAAAAGTGGTGAGTGCAGTAAACTATTTTCTACATTTTCTTTTAAAATATTTATATTTGGTTTAAACTAATAAAATTAAAACTTATTATAATTTATTCCAATAAAAGTTTTAATTACTTTGGATAGAAATAATTTCTATTTTAATGTATGTAAAGATTTATACTGGTGAAAAACTTCATTTTGAAATATCCGCCAAGCAACTCGCCAAACTTTGTTGCATTATTGTAACATAAAATATAATAATCATTGTATTTTTTTATTTTTAAACTTTAATCGTTATTTCAGCTGATTGTTAAAGCATGTGTTTGATTATTTGAAAAATTTATTTTATTTTTATTATCATTATTATTGAAATAATTATTTTATTAAAGTTAATTTTAAAACAAGTTAGAAAACATGAATATTTATCTTCTCTCTCACAAAGTTACACCATTTTTCGGTAATTATTGAAAAGTTTTAAAAAACGTAGTAGTATTATACATAAGAAGTAATTTTTAAAAATACAAATTCCCAATTCGCTTATCTGTTTCTACATTCATCCCCTCTTTTTTTGTTAAATGATGATTTGCATAATATTTTGTTTATTATTATTCAAAGTTAACTCTCGATACTTTACTTTTTATTTATACTTAACATTTATCTATTGATACTTTACTTTTCTACAATGGTAGTAAGTATGTAAGTTTACCTTACTAATTTTTCAATATACTTTCATTTTTAATAGTCTTCGTTTATAAATACAATTTATTTTTTTAAAACAAATTTCAGCCCAAACATTAAAGCTACAAAACCAAATATCTGCCATCTTTCATTAGAGTATAGAAGATCATTAGATCTTAGAACTATAATCAAAATATCTGGCAAACTTTAAATCAGTTTATAAGGGATACCTGACGGCTTAACTGATTTCAAATTAATGGTATTTAATCCCCCTTATTCTAATGTTAATGTGTAAAATTTTATCATGATAGTGATTTCTTTCTTTTATTTCAGATATTTTGTGGAATCTTGAAAGGTTTTTTTGGTGAAGAAGGAAAGAGTTGCAAAATTTTTATGAATGAAATTAAAAAATAAAAAATGTAAATGAATAAGGTTCTTAACATTTCACTTGACTTTTTCAATTGATTCTTGTATTATTTAAAATACAAAACACATTTAAAGCCAATAACAAAATAATAGGGTACATGAAAAAGTATGCTCTTTATAAAATACAGTTTTTTTTCCTAGTTATTAATGATTTTATATAGTGTATATATTACAATAAATTTGTCTTAAAATAAATGATGTAACTTTTAATTAAATTATCATATACCAATAATGAATGCTTTAAATTTTACAATAATAAATTGCAAGTATAAAATTGAAAATCTTCGTATATTTCAAAAATAATTTTAAAAAGAAATTGGTTTTTCATAAAAATGATATTCCTGATATGCAATGAGAAAATGATGAATAGAAGTTATGATCCCTTAATCAGGGCTCCCAACATATTTTAGACAAGAAAAAAGGGAAAAGAGGACCATTTGTAGGAAAAAGAGGACCTAGGAGGGCCAATTAAGACTTTAAAAAAAAAAAACTTAGCACCATTTACAATTGTAACAGTTGCTATTGTGGCACCCCTGAATACAGTTTGACTCGATATCTTTACCAAAAAATTAAAAAACATCAGTCATAGAAATTTTAAAACAGAATCCTACTAAAAAGATATAAATTTCACAAGTTTCCTTTACCTTAATTTACTATAAAAACAGCTAGATTTTTTTTCCAACCTCTTTTATTTAATCTCCAAAGCAAGACTGGAAATTTACAAACATGATAAAAAACAATATAAAAAATAACAAATAATCACTGAAGTAAACTAACTTTATATTTAAACATTCTCAATACTTATTTTAATTGTACAGAATAGAGAAATCAATTAAAACAGGAAAAAACATTAATAATACATCTGAAGCTACACATACGCTATTACACATATGCTAAACTATTCTTTTGTTTTTGGCTTCTTGTTAAAAAAAGTTGTGATTAAAGAATCTTTTTTTTTCTCAAGTTCTTTTTCTAGGGTATCAACAATCTTACGTTTATTACTTCCCTCTTCTTTAGATTTCATTGCACCTTCAATCATGCTTTGTGCAATTTTAGCCTCTGTAAAATCCCCTTTATCGAGAGCTTTCTTCAATCGTTTATTGGCTTCTTCAAGAAGTTTATCAGTAACTTTGATCTGAAGATTTTCCTCTTTTTTCGCAGCTTTCAGCTCGGTTGATAAACTTTTAATGTCTTGTTTGTTCCTATTTAATTTCAAAAGACTTTCTTCTGCTGCTTTTTTCAAGTCATCAGCCTCTTTAATTTTTCTTGCTTCTTCCTCTTTTTTTTTTCTTTCCTGTTCAATATAGTTATTGTAGCTTTTATAAGCTACACTAGCTAAATTGAGGAGCGTTTTTGTCACAGGAACTACTTCTGGTTTATTTTTATATACTTTAAGAGCATCGCTAACAGTCAATCTTGCATTTAACATCCGAATTGACATGGAGGCTCTATCCTCAGTCATTATTCTAGCTGATCTAGAAAATCCTCGCTCCACATCTGCACTACCGTGGATAAGAGTTAATGCTGGTTTAATTACTTTGCTAAGATTAGTGTACTTTAATTGATCTTTCAGCAAAGTGTTCCAATAATGGTCTATCCGACCATCACATTGTTTAATGTCTTCTAATTGCAATAACTTCCACTCATCAATGAGATGATCGGTATTTACTTCTATGGGTAATAAACTAGCAATTTTCACAATATCGTTCAAACTTTGAGGATTCTTGATCTTCTCAGGTTGCATACAACCTAAAGCTTCTAAAACTCCATTTCCAGTGACAATTCTCTTCTTTAAAATGTAATCTCCAGCAGCAACATAGTGTTTTCTAGCACGTAAAGTAAAATTGTCTCTTTCATTTTGTGAAAGTGATGACAGGCAGTTTAAAAGTGATTCGTTGAAAAAAATATCCTTTCCTTTCAACAAATTTTCTGCTTTGAAAGCATCCGGGCTCGGTTCTTGCTTGAATTCTGTTACAGCTTCTGTTTTGCAAACGCGTCCCATTATAGTTAATATTAACTCCTTGATTTCATCAAATAACACATGTATTAATGGCTCTTCTTTCTGAAATAAACCTGTGAATTTAGTGAATAATGAAGAGCTTGTGCAGATAAAATTCAACTCAGCTCTCATACTTTTCTTTTGCAAGAAAGATACAATTTTTTTGTAGCTGATTGTGGCCATTAGTCTTGATTGTTTTGATGGAATATAAGTTAAAAAATACTCCACAATCGCATCCCATTGCTGCAGAACTCTGTTTGCAGCAGGTTCGAGAGTGAGCCACCTTGAAGTCACGTGCTTAAGAAAATGCAAGTGTGGCACTTTCTTCTTAATTTGGATGTTTGAAAAGTCTTCCCAGCGGGATGGCCAGTCTTGGAAATAGTTAAAAAGGCCAATAATTAAATCTGATGCATCGCATCCTAGTTCCCCCAACCCCTTTTGAAATGCATTATGCATGATATGAATATTACAGAAGCCTACATCAAACAGCCCTTCATTTCGAACCAATTTCATTTCTTCATTCATCAGTCTAAATACCTTTTTATTGACATTTGGCCCATCACTTCCTAACATTAATATCTTACAAAGAGGAAGGTTTGCATTATCTAAACATTCCAAAATGTTCTTCTTTATGTCTTCTGCTGTGGCATGACCCATGCAAACACTCTCCAGATGTTTTGTGCACACTTCTCCTGTGGATTCTGACCAAAATCTTATTAAAATTTGCAGTTTTTTCTGTCCCGCATTGTTGGTTGTCTCATCATACTGAATTGAAAACAAAGCTCCCTGTACTTCTGTTAAAAGCATTTCTTTAAAATACGGAGCAAGCGCATCTGTTATTAAGTAGCTTGCTTTGGTTGGATTCAAAGAAAATTGCTCCGGAATAGCTCCAGGAAACATTCCTTTGAATAAATGAGCAATGTCTTTAGTCGTTTCTACCGACATGTTGCATGCAACTACTTTCATGCACCAGATCAGCTCAGCGCATAAAGCAGCTTCTTTAGAAGAATATAATTGTAAAGATGGCATCTTATTTGAATTGTCTTCGTCAGAAGTCCCGCAAAATGAAAGATGTAACTGCGAGGAGTCCTTCTTCAGTTTAAAATTGTTCTTGTGTTTAACAGTCTCATAATGTTTTTTGATGGCATTGAATCCTTTCTCAATCGAGATTAAACTGTCACATACTAAGCATAATAAACTGTTTTTTTCTTCTTTTCCCCAATCTTTAATCTTATGTCCATCTTCATCAGTTTTCTCCAACCATCGACTGTCAAATTTACATTTTCCCATTTTTGTTAAACCTTAAAAATAAAAAAAAATATTAGTATCTAAACCATAATAGCATTGAAATTTAATATATTTGCAAAAATACAAAAGATGAAGTTGAAAAGTAATGAGCAAACTACCTTATATCCTCAAAATTTGAAGTATTTTTACAGAACCTTAATTTATGGCCTTAGAAAACAAATAACTATTAGCGTTACCAAAAGTATGCTATTACTATTAAAAATATGGCTACCTTTAGAAATATTTGAGTAGGATAAATTTTGGGAAGGCCAAATAGTTAAATACCTTCCATTATTCTTGTCCAAGGGATAATTATGTAAATAAATTTAAATAGTTCTAATCTAAGAACATAAACTAACAATGATAGAAAATATTAATGAACATTGTTTTAAATAATAATTAAAATATGTTTCAGTTAAAGAACAAAATTGATAAAAGATATGCTGGCAACTTAAAAGAGCTAATTTCACCTTAGGCTGCCATCACTCATAAAGGCACGCAATGTAATATACCTAGAGTAGTAGACATAACTTTTTTAAAATAGCTTAAATGTATATAAAGCTATGAAAGAATGACTTAAAAATGAGGGACTTTTGCATATGACATATAAATTTAGTTTTACACTGATTAAATATATTTTACTTGTAAATAAATATCTTCCAAGTGAACCTATAAAGGTGAAACAGCATATATATTTTTACTTTAACTTTAAATGAGTAGCCATGACAACACACTGATATTAAATTCATCTGCTTTTCACTCTACTATTGTCCAGTCAAATAGTAACAAATCCTCATAATCTTTAACATCATCCTAAACACGCAATCTTAAACATGTTTTATAATTATTTTATTACATTAAAAATGCATGTTTTTTTAAACTTTCAAAATGCCATCAATTTTTATAAATACAGAGATCTTTCGCGAAAACTTACTAATTTTCTTTTAAATCTCCAATTAGGAAAAAGCTTATTTCTTACACGATAAATGCAAGACTATTTTTAAACCTTGGTTTCAAATAATATTTTGATTTAATTTTATCATTGTTAATTTGATTTAATCAAGTCATTATGGAAAAATCTTCAGAGGAAGGCATTGGCCCACATTGGGCTGTCTAGCCAACTATGATTATGATAATTTGAAATATCAAGCACTACTTAATAATTTTGGAATAAAAATTCTTATTTATTAAAATACTTTTTAATAATAACTTATACTTTTATTACATTTATTAATATTCTACAATAAAATACATTAATAAAATTAATCGTGGTTCTTTAGTTTTATATCTTCCGTATGAATTAAACAACATTTTTAAACCTTTGTTTCAAATAATATTTTGATTTAATTTTATCATTGTTAATTTGATTTAATCAAGTCATTATGGAGAAATCTTCAGAGGAAGGCATTGGCCCACATTGGGCTGTCTGGCCAACTATAATGATGATAATTTGAAATATCAAGTACTACTTAATAATTTTGGAATACAAATTCTTATTTATTAAAATACTTTTTAATAATAACTTATACTTTTATTACATTAATTATTATTCTATAATAAAATACATTAATAAAATTAATAGTGGTTCTTTAGTTTTATATCTTCTGCATGAATTAAACAACAATTTTTAAACTTTTGATTCAAATAATATTTTGATTTAATTTTATCATTGTTAATTTGATTTAATCAAGTCATTATGGAGAAATCTTCAGAGAAAGGCATTGGCCCACATTGGGCTGTCTGGCCAACTATGATGATGATGATTTGGAATATCAAGTACTACTTAATAATTTTGGAATAAAAATTCTTATTTATTAAAATACTTTTCAATAATAACTTATATTTTTATTACATTAATTATTATTTTACAATGAAATACATTAATAAAATTAATAGTGGTTCTTTAGTTTTATATCTTCTGTATGAATTTAACAACATTTTTAAACTTTTTTTTCAAATAATGTTTTGATTTAATTTTATCATTGTTAATTTGATTTAATCAAGTCATTATGGAGAAATCTTCAGAGAAAGGCATTGGCCCACATTGGGCTGTCTGGCCAACTATGATGATGATAATTTGAAATATCAAGTACAACTTAATAATTTTGGAATAAATGAAAATTCTTATTTATTAAAATACTTTTTAATAACAACTTATACTTTTATTATATATTAATGATTATTATATAATTAAGTACATTAATAAAATTAAGAGTGATTCTTTAGTTTTATATATTCTGTATGAATTAAACAAAAAATTTTATTTGCATTTTTCTGCTTTCTCCATTTTCTTAAAGATTCATAACAATTATTTACAAATTATATTAAAATTAAGTACCTGATAAAAACCTAAAATAATTACAACACATTTTGCAACAATTAGTTAACTATAAATAAAAACCCTAGTCAAACACTGACGGTAAAATAAACAAAAAAAAATTAATTATAATAAATATCAGTATTGATAATTAGAGGGGGGGGGCAAGAATTTTGATATGTGTAAGTATTAATTAGAACAAATTTTTTGAGAGAAGATTCAACTAAATACTTTCTTTAAGTGAAGAATTTTGATAAATTATTATTTCAAGTATAAAATTATAAATTATGATTAAAGTGATTATCTAATAAAAATTCTTTTGAAATTACTTATGAAACAGTTAATTATATTACTTGAACAATGACACTTATCTTAAATTAACATGTTAGGCAATAAAAACAAAAGTTCTACTAAAGAAAAATAAGTAAATAAAAAAAATATAAATAAAAATGTCAACTAAATTCTAAATAAAATGAAAAAAAAAAATTTATGATTTTTATTATGGAAAATCGTTAATGGAGGTGCATATCCTTCTGAACATCAGTTAGTTTAATGAAAAAAAGAATAAAAATCAAGGAAAAAAATAAAAAGCGACAATTCTTAATGCAATGTAAATTAATTTTATGACAATAAATCCGGAGACATTATTTATTGTGTATTTTTTAGACTAAAGTAAAAAAATAGAATTGATTTGATAGATCTATTAGTTTTGATGTTACAAATATTTTAAGATTAAAAGGTAAGTCAGAAAATGCATATTTCATACATTAAACCCTCATTTCCTTTTAAAAATGATTTCAAAGGTCTATTTTATTAAGTTAAGCATAAAAAATTGAATTTGAAGAAATGTCTCATTTGTTTAGATAGCAATGTCAGTTGCATAAAAAAGTCAAAAAATTGTACTTTCTACACATGAAACATTTAAAAAATTTTGAATTGCTTCACTATTAAATCAGACAGCTTGGTTTTATTCTCATTCAATTTAGTGTATACATAGCAAGGTTTGAGATTTTTTTGATTTTTTTTAAAAAAAATTTTTAAAAAATCAGATTTTTTTTTTATTTAAATCAGATTTTTTACTCAAATACACTGTAAGAAAATTAATTTATGATTAAAAATACTTCATAAATGTTTAGTCAAAATTAAATTAACATTAAAACTATATTATAACAATATTTTACGAGCTTTAACTTACTAAAATAATTTTTCGTTATAATACATAGCTTTGAATGCATGGGCAACCATTTTGGAACAAATGCATGATTGAAATTTAAAGACTAGATGAAATAGAGAATTTAAAGAGTACTTCAGGGGTCTGTTTAAGTTTTTCTGAAAGGCACCTATTTTGTGAAAATTTAGACATAATTTGTGAAAATAAAAAATTATATTAAAAAAGCAACACAAAAATATTGTAAAAATATGTATTTATCGCTTCCTACGAAACACAAAACTAAAATTTTAAGAAAAAGTATTTTGTGAAATTATTCTACAGTTTTTCCTAAAGTTGAATTTGTGAAGGTAGCTCTAAACGGTAGTAAATTTGGCTCGGACAGACCCCTGTACTTTAATTATTAAAGCAAAGTTTCAATTAGCAAACCACAATTTTAATTTAAAATTGTGATTTCTTTTTTTTCCTCTTGATTTTTAAAATGGCAAAATAAATGTAACAGATTGTGTTTATAAATGTAGTCATTCATCAAAAAATAAATAAATATTTAATCTATATATTTTTATATAAAAATATTCATTTTTAATCCTACATCAATAAAATATAATGTGGATTTTAATTCCATACTTTTTCAATCAAAAGGTAGAATTTTAATTAGCATTATTTGCATTTTTTTTTTTTTTAAAAAAAGTCATGTTTATTAATTATTTTCTACAGCTATGCAAGTCTATATTAAAACAGCATTAAATGTTTACTTTAATCTGTACTTTCAATCTCAAGAATCAATAGATTTTTAAAAATGTAATTTCAAATGTGTTGGAATTGAACACACATCAAGAAAGAGAGTAATTTCGTTAACTAAAATTAATTAATGTAGCAATTTATTTTAAATAAATTTTAAAACAAAGAAAAGAAAATAATAAAAGTATCAATATTTGAAACACTGTTTTTTAACTTTTAAAATCAATATATATAAAAAAAATTAGTTGATTTAAATCAATGATTTTTAAAAAAAAATCATTTCATTTAAATCGTGATTTAAATCGCGCTGATTTAAATCAACAAACCCTGATACAAATCAATAAAAAAGGACTATAATAGCAGGGATTACAATAAAAAAAATAATAATAAAATAACAGGGATAACAATAAAAAAAAGGATAATGTGGTATAATATACAAATGAAATCAGCTCCAATTTTATAAATCAAGTAAAATGCTACATGCAAATAAAATGACAATAAAAATTAAGAGTTATTTATTCAAAATGCTAAAAACAGCAACGCATAATAATTTTACATAGAAAAAAAATCTTTTTTTTAAATGACTTTTTTTTCATTATTTAAAACTCTTAGGGGGAAAAAATCTAGAAAGTTTTAAACAATTTGTTTGCACATAGTTCTAATCTAAAGAACAGCTTTTCCAGCAGCGGCATTCTAAAATTAATAAATGGGCTTTTTGTCAAATTTTTTGTTAAATAAAACAATTTCTGCAAAACCAATTTGGAATAACTTTTTAAAGTTTTTCCTAAAATCACTTAGAGATGTAACTGTATTGGTTACCCTGAAGGATTGAGCAGGTATCATAGTAGGTATTACTGTTTGAGGATAGCCATAAACTGGAACATTGACCATTCCTTGCCCAACAGCAGCCTAGAAGAAAAAAAAATTCCATTCATTCCATTTAGGCTTATCACAAAGAAATTACATTTTGCTAACATTTATAAGCTGGTTAACTTAAACCCAGCGGTGAAAGTATGATGGAATTGAGAAACAATGTAGTTATTTAAATAAACAATCTTTATTTTTTTAGATAAAAATTATAATTTAAAATATTATACCAGAATAAGGGTCTGTCAAGACATTTTGTGAAAGGTTCTGTTTTTGTAAAATTGTGAAAAAATTACTCGTGATTTGTGAATAGAAAATAAGCGTTAAGTCACATTCTTTCAACCGCGGTCCTGTTTTGTGAACTTGTGCAATTAGGGTCCCGTTATTGCAAAAAACCTTTTCAAAGAGCTTTTAAATTGTAAATGGACACAAGATTATGCTCAACACTGTAAAATTATAATTGAAAATATTTAATTTTCAAAAATAAACAGCTATTGCTGCTACTAAATTAGAACACAGAATATTCATTTCGGACAAATAATGGAAACAAAATCACTCACATTTTTAATAATTTCAATGAACACATTTTAAATAACATAACTTAGTCATGTATCACTCTTAATGTGTTACACATTAAGTAAACTTAAACAATTCTTAAATTTATAATAGTTTTTTTTAAAAATTGATATAAGTTAATTTTTATTTACATAATATTTTATCAATACATTTTATGAATAATATATTGCTCAATTATTTATTTAGAAAAAAATATCCTTTAATATCAATAAGAATGTACAGACGATGTTTGTAGAAGTAGATATATTTTCTTTGAATACTACATTTTGAATGTATAAATTTTTTTTTACTTCGAAGAAGTTAAGGGATCTAATATAAATGAAATGAGATCAAACTTAGCCTTAGAATTAAAGCAGAAAAACATGATTAACAAAACACTCAGCATCAGTCAATTTTCCCTGCCCATTTACAATAATACGCAAACATCTTTCGAGTGTCACTTGTGAAGGGTCCGATTAAAAGATAAATTATTTTGTGAAGGGTCCGTTTTTATGAAAAGGTATTTTATGAAGGGTCCATTAACAGACCCAAATTTCTTCTAAACAGACCCCTGAGAATTGAGACAAAATATTCTGACATAATATATTTCAATTTTTGAAATGAACTCTAAGCTTAAATTAATCAGATTCACCAATGTATGATTAGCAAGAGTTTCAGCCAGTAGTTTGAAAAACCACATTATATTTGTAGTTCACTGCAACTACACAGAATTTACAACTACAACTTGCTACAAATGTAGTTAACCACAAGTATTTTTTTAAAAAATGAACTGACTACAAACTATTTTTGTATTGTAGTGACTACTTTACTACTTTGAGACAAACTTTGCTAGAGAACTTAGTTTACACATATATTCAAAATGGGTGTGAATAAGAAATTGGCTTACATTAAAATACAAGGGAATAATTAAGATACATTTATTCATGTTCACATGAGCCAGTTTGTTACTCCAAAAAATGCGTTTCGAATTTGATAATATAATCTTAAACTTTTTACGCATTTTTCCATGAGAATGGTCCACATATTATAAAAATGACTTGTTTATTTTTTCTTAAAAAAATATTTATAGATATTTTTACAGCAAACAAAACAAAAAAAGGGTACATAGCCAAATCTTTCAACAAAAAATAAGCACCTTTTAAGTACTTTTGAAGCTCTAAAAAAATATTTTTAAGCATACATTAACAAAATGCTAAATTGTTTTCAAAGAGTTTACATGATCGTGATAAAATAACTAGTTTTTGACTAAGAACTCTTTTCTTGATTATATTAGCCACCATAAAAAGATCGAGAGATTTTTCTGTCCGAAAATGAGGGTGAAAAATGAAACCTGGAATTGAGAATATCTAGCAAAATGCAGCAGAGTTGCACATGAGAGTGCTAGATTCTCCAAGAACTCAGGTCAGGAGACGCACATGCGGTCTCGCAAGTATTTCATGAAAAATGAAAAGTGATAGCTGCTTTCATACGCAATTGGACAGACGATAGGCCGAAATGGATTGTGGTTGAATGAAATGCGAAAACGTTGAATAGAACAAGGTGAAAACCACGCTTTAGCAA
The DNA here is from genome assembly GCF_982258835.1 of Parasteatoda tepidariorum. Classification (NCBI taxonomy): domain Eukaryota; kingdom Metazoa; phylum Arthropoda; class Arachnida; order Araneae; family Theridiidae; genus Parasteatoda; species Parasteatoda tepidariorum. The sequence continues at coordinate 108,843,056 of NC_141756.1, read as the reverse complement.
AATACGTGCCGAAAATCGACATGGTAAAGAAAAAAATCTCTTTTTCAAAAGCACTTTTTAAGAATACTCGAAGAAAAAAGCACCTGTAAGGGTTTTAAAAAAAATGAAAATCGAAAATAAGTACCTTTAAGGACATTTTAAAAACGCTACACAACATGAAAAATAAAAACCTTTAAAAAATAAAGCCTAAAATAAACACCATTTGCTGAAAAACAATAATTTTTTCTTGGAGCCATTCATATCTCTATATATCATAAACTTTTATTCCTAACTCTACAAATTTTCTTTTTTAAAAAATCTCCAATTTGAGCATTCCATTTTAATTCTTTCAAAATTTAAAAAAATGGGGGGGGGGGGCGCGAACAAACTGAAGCAGATCCAACACGGAAGACGTTGGAAGTATTATCCGTCCAATTCTTTCATTGCGGTGTCACATCATTATTTGATTATTTTGCAATTTACGACAAATAATATTTTCATTATAAAGTAATAATAAAGTACATATTATTTTAAATAATTTTTAACCAAAAATATTTGTTCATATCTGTCCACATTGGAAAAATAAAATAACGGAGATTTTACTAGCAGCATTTTTTAGGCTATGAGTAAAGTTTTGACACATGATGCATAATTATGTTAGTCAAAAAGTAAAAATTCAAATTCAGAAATAATATAACACTTACATTTAGCGAAGTAAAAAATATGCATACAAATCTTAATCCAAAGAAGATTATTTAAAACCATTATTCATAATTACTTAAACTATTTTACTTGAACAGCTGACCCAATTCTGGGCTTACGATTGCCAATGTTCAACTCTGTATTCTTGTAATTTTGATCCCAATCCAGAAGACGAGGGAGCTCCTGGATCAGTACCCCCAGAGATATTGATTTGTTATGGGAACATGTAGGACTTTGCGACTCGACAGATTTAACATGCATCAGTCACCATTCACTACACGGGGAGTCTTCGGTCGGTTTGGGATCGAACCCACAAACTCTAGGACATGGGCCCAGTGCCCTACCAACCAGGCTATCCCAGCCTCTTCTTAAACTATTAACATTCAGCATACTACAGTACTAGCAATAGTATCATCTGTTGAGTAATAAGATAATTATTTTTGCCATCAGTGGATATTTTATCACCAAATTTTTTTTCTTAAATTTCTTGAACAAATACGGAGAAATTTGAGAACATATGGGTTAACAGGAGATCGTAAAATACAGAAGACTTGGCAGGTATGTTTGTTTAATTTTTTAAAGAAGAAATAATTTTTTTTCTTGATAAATTCAAAAATCAAATTGGAAAGATATTAATTGTCCTATGGCATTCTGGTCTCTTGCGTTTTCTCAAGACTAATTTCAGCCCTCAGGAGTTCTGAAGAGTGGTCAACTGTTAGAAAATAAAAGAAATAGCTTTCTCTGAAGACAAAAGTGAAAAATGTTTTTGAAATTTGAAGTGCACAAACATCTTAACAAATCGAACAAAATTTTATAAACACTTTTTTTAAAGTCATACAATATGCAAGTTAATGTAATATTACATTTTTACAAGAAACATGCTATAATTATCATTCTTGAAATTGCACTTATGCAAACTTAATTAAACTTGATATACGCTTTTGTAAGTATAAATTCATGCCTAACAAGTAAGGTAACATAGAGGGCAAAATTACAAGTTTGTTTCTTTTTTTTTTTCTTAAATAAAAATTTTTAGCAACCTTGAAAGATATTAAAATCAATTTTTATAAAAATATTGTTCTTACCACAGGTGGTACATTCTGTGGCACACCAACATAGTTTGACACAGGTGTATTTGGACTCCAGTTCACACCACCAGTTCCAGAAGAAATTTTTGGAGAACCCCACTGATGGCCACCAGTTCTAAATTTTGAAATAAAATGACAATCTTTAAATATTTTTCATTATAATAACCAAAATATAAGTTTTGGTAAAAGAATTTGCATTTTAATTATCTCCATTAATTATAAATAATTTAATAAAATTTGTACAAAAATATATTTGACATAATATATGCAAGCATTAAGCATAGAAGATTTGGGCATCAGAGGTCCACATAAAAAAAAATTCTGAGAAATTAAAAAACTAATTTTTATTAATTATTTTCTCAGCACATTTAAAACAGTTTAAAAAAATTTTCAATTATTTTATATAAAAAAAAACTAAAGAAATATTTTTAATAAAAAAAAAAAAAGATTTCAGATCTAAAGAAAGTGGTTTAGTTTACACAAATTACAGTGATTCTCTTTCAAATTAATACGTTTTCTAAATCTAAACTTAGGATATTTTTAGTTAATCATAGACACCTACACCGATAATTTTGCCGTCTTATTTACAAAACAAAATAGAGCTAAAAGTTTTCATTAACAAATTTCAAATGCAAAATAAAATGGTTTAATATATGGACATAACATGTTACAAACATAACATTAGAAAACATAAAATATATCGTGAAACGAAAAAGTTGAAAATCATAAAATGTTACAAACTACTCCTCATTTTAAAAATTATCTATCATCAAACATATTATAATTTAAATTTTTATATATTTTTTTCAGCAACAGATATAAAATATTGCTAAATTTAAAATATTGCATTTTTCAGGTTTAGCAACTTTTATGAGCAGGGTGGTCACTCAAATTAGATTTCAAATTTCCCTTATTTTCCAGGTTTTCCAAGTAACTGTCTTAAACTTCCAGGTCTGTATTTCTTTTCTCTTATAAAGTGCAGGATGTGTACGAAAAAAGTGTCTATATTACAAAATATTTTATTTAAAATCTTATTTTTTTAACACAGCATCTTGAAAAAAATAATTTATCTTGACAATTTTGCAAGATTTTTTTATTTATTTTTTAATGTTTTGGTACAACATTAACTTTTAGAAAATTAAGACATGGAGAAAAAATATGTTTAACTTGTAGAATATATTGTTTTTATTGAATACAATTTTTTTAATGTGTTACTTTAAGTAGTTTTTGCTCAAAGTGTAACTAGAAAATGGCAAAAAAGAATGACCAATAAGACCTTGGATAGGTATTGTTTAACATATTTTCATTAAGCAAAAAGGAAAACCGTTTCAGGTGATTATATATTAATACATTTTTATAATTATAGTGGTCCCGAAAGTCTTCGTTCACTTATAACTGTTATTGAAATAGACAATAAAAATTCATTAATTAAAATTAATATAAGATGTATATACATGACAATAAGATGTATAATCTAATCTTAAGCAAAACTGCATGGAATATTTTAAAAACAAAGCAAAAGTTTATTTTTAAGACATCAATAATGAAATAGTAAGAAAAATTAAATGTTTTCAGATTTCTGAATTAAAATTATCTTCTGTTGCTTTAATTTTTTCACTTCATTATTTTTCATTTCATTTTTTATATATTTATTTGCAATTTAGTATCAAATTTGAGACAGCAAAATTATATATTTTTAAAAATTAAAGTTATATTTTAATTTTTGCTTCACCGTAAGATTTTCTTTTATCTTTTAAAAACGCCTCATGGTCATAATAAAACAATAGTTGATTATTTGTCATCATAAGAGGTAAATCAGTAATGAATATTGTTAAATTAATATATTGTGTCCTATTGCAATTTGCGATAAAATGCTGTAAATGTGTAATATGCGATAAAATGCTTAAAAGAAGGACTTCATATCAGAGATTAAAATTATAAAATTTGTGGAAAAATTCATAAATTTACAATTGAGCGTTGAAAAAGTTTCTGTAAAATTTTATAAAAAATGTTCTGCTCGAATTTGTTCAGACAAAAAAAAAAAAAACTAGTTACATTTATTTACGAACTTATAAAAGCTATTCTAGATGTGAAAGGAAACTAATATATTACTAATTAGAATATTTACTAATAGGCAGAGATTTTTTGAAAGTGTACGATGACTTTTGTGCGATAAAGTGATTGTTACTTTTTGATGATTGATTTCTTACAAATAAACTTTTGCTTTGTTTTTAAAATATTCCATGCAGTTTTGATAAGAATAGAATATATTTTTTTACTATTAAATATCCATTCTGAAATATTCATTTAAATTAACGAATAGTCTTATTCCATTTAAAGTCATAAGTGTACCAACAATTTCTTGAATCACTGGATTTACATTTCAATATAAAGCTGTACTGTAAACTGTATTTTATCTTAACAGTGCATTTTAAAAAATTTATTGATCATATTTTCTTTAAACCAATATCAAGTGAAATTTTTAAATAATGTTTTTTTTTTTTTTTTTTTGAATTAGCATTATTATTTTAAGAGATTCAGTATCCAAAAATAAACGTCACAAATGTAAAATTGTCTAACTTTTTGTAGCTTAATTTATAGAAGATAAAATTCTTTAAATTTTATACTTTTTTTTCTTAAATGAAATTAAAATATTTAAAGAATTCCAATCTAAACACATAGTTTTTTAGTTTAGTATAGTTAATTGTTTTTGTTTTAACAACTAGACTCTTTTACAGTGCAGAACTAAGACACTAAGTTTCGTTTTCCTTCTTTGTACTAAACACATATGAATAAAAAAAAATATTTTATGTTTATACATCATTTAATATGTTTCCTATATATTCCTTAGTCATTGTCAGCTTTTTTAGAAAAAAAGAGGAATAGTTTTGAAATATCATCTCTGGAACGAAGCAACATTTACGAACTTTCGATATTGTGATAACTATACAATTCGAATTTTTGAATCAAAAAACTAATGTTTACCAACAAAACCGTAAAATTTGATATTAATATACAGTTAGTTCTAAAAAAAAAACTTTTTTCAAATTAAAAATATACTATAAAAGGTTAAAATGAAATAGAAAAAATTAGCATTAATGCAAGAATTGTAACAATTTGTCGACTAACATTGCTGCTAGTGATGGGGGGAAATGTCGTGATTGGTTGGTTTGCTGAGAAAAAATAATTTACAGATTTCTTTGAATGGGAGTTCAAAAGCTTTCAGAAAAAGAGTGCAATATAAAATCTATTATTATTAAATTATAACCAACTAATTTTTAGAGAATTTAATAAAGTTAAAAATACAAAAACATTTTGACTCATTTTGAAAAATTTCCAGCTTTTCTTTAAAATTTCCAAGTTTTTATCCATATTTCCCTGATTTTTCTAGGTTTTTTAAAGTATAAAAAAATTCCCTGATAATTCCAGGTTTTCCAGGTGGGTGGCCACCCTGTAAATCTCTGAAGGGGTAGGGAATTTTCTCCAGATCCCTGTAAATTTGGTACAGCAATGCGACCGACCACAGGCCTCTCGATTCCACAGATTTTAACAGCACATATATCGCATGTACTCGGTGGTGTCGAGGATCGAGCATTGCCCCCGTCAAGGACTAGAATGGTCCTTAAAACCCCTATTAACCGGGAACTAAGTTTAAATGAAAAAATCTTGCTCAAAAAACATAGAAAAAAATTTGTCGCACTAATGTCAAAATATGAAAAAACAAATATTTAATTTCTCTTTTCTTTTTTTGTTCTTAAAGGTGAGTTTGTTTTTTTAGGGTTTATGTATTAGCATTGCAAAATTTAGATCTTAATTTCAATTTTTGAGGAACTTTCTCTTTTCCTTACTTAAATCCTTTTCTTTTTTATTTATATGATCTAAATAATTAAAAACAATTTATTTAACTTCAGTAACTATTTAAAATCTTCCAAGCATTGTGTCCCTAGGTAAATTTTACTAAAATTCCCTGTTATGTAACATTATTGTCCAATATGAAAAAAAAAAAAAAAAAAAAAACAGGCTATTCAATGCAAGAAAGCCAAAAACTGACAGTTCAGAAAAATAAACCGAACCAACGCTCTATTTTTAAAAGTGCTTCAATTTCACATACACAAAAACTCACTCATAAATAATATTTTGCAAAGAAATAAAGAATTATCATTACTTGCTTTTATAAAAAAAATTATTTTTCTGACATTACAACAAAACTTACAATTATTATTTATATTTTATGCTATTTTATATTATTGTTTATATTTTATAAATTTATATTATTTTTTACTATATATGATTTTTATAAATAATTTACTTATTGCAATTAAGATTTTATAATTAAACAATTTCAAGATTACAAAATTAAAGATTCAAAGCCAAATTTAATAAATTTGTAAAAACGTTGTTGTGTGTAAAAACGTCTTTTAATAACAACAAATATTTTAAAACTTCCCACACTAAATATTATTACGAAAACTAATTATGAGGATTATCTTTTTACCCGTCTTTTGATACATATATATTTTTTTTCATTAATGAATATTATATACATTAAAGAATCAAGATTGATAAATTTTTCAAAATACTTTTACTCTATTTTTATAATTTATGAAGTTCTTGGAAGGAAAATAAATTAAATCAGTATTTTAAAATAAAGTAAATGTCTCTTTCATGCAGTAAGAACATGGAATTTAAAAGTAGACACATTTCTTAGTAATTATTTCGAAAAAACTTATATAGGGTAAGCGATAATTGCAAAGTAAGAAATTAATAAATGAATGTTAACAAAGTTAACCAAAAATAATCGTTTCTATTTCATGTTGATTGAAGTAGAAAATAATAATAATATTATTAAAATTATTTTTTATAAACTCGTACGGTGAGCGATAATTGCAATATAAAAAAATAGTGAATCAATTTTTACATAATAACAAAAAAATACATTTTTTAATTTATGATCTTTGAATAATAATAATTATAAGTATTCGCATATTAGCATCCCACTCTAGAGTAGGATCGAACCTAGGACGCCGTACCCTTGAGGCGAATGCTGTAATCACTACACCACGACTCTTGTTCTAGACTGAGATAATTTAAATTTAAGTAATGTGTTTCTACGTTATGTTCGTTGCATGTCAAGTTGTAGCAAATTTTTACTTTATTCAGTATTTTGGAAAATTTCTTAATTTTCATCATAGTTTAGTTATATAAGAATTAAAACTCATATTTCCCTTGTCAATTACTGATGATGAGCTGACTCAATATTATCAACAAGCAAATATTTATAACCAGTTTAATGAAACAAAAATAATTATAAGTATTTAAAAATTAAATATGAATTGTAATGAAAATCTGCAATGTACAGTTTATTCGAATTCAAGAGAGAAGTAAAAGAATATCTTTCTTGGGCTCTCACAGGTTCACCCTTTTTGTTTGAAACATTTTTAATATTAAATTTACGTTTATAATCCCAAAAAATTTACGTAAATATAACTATGCAACAAAACGTCAATTTTTCGTTAAAATAACAACTTTAAAAAACAGTCGAAAAATGGGTAAAAAGTGCACGTTAAAAAACATATTTTTAGTACGTATTTTTTATTATATATGATTTTCATATTCGATTTTATTATGAAACAATTTCTAGATTATAAAATTCAAGATTCAAAACAAAATGTAATCAATTTTTTTCTGTGTAGAAACGTTTTTTAATAAGAACAATTATTTTAAAACTTCCTACACTAAATTTTATTACGGAAACTAATTGTGAGAATTCCTTTTTATCTGTCTTTTGATACGTATGCTTTTTTTTTTCTTTCAGTAATGAAGATATATACTACATTAAAGAAACAAGATTGATACATTTTTCAAAATACTTAAATTTTATTTTTGCTATTTATGAAATTTCTGTAAAAATAAAAAAAATTTAAATCATTATTTTAAAATAAATGTTTCTTTCATTGCAGTAAGAACATGGAATTTAAAAGTAGACAAATTTCTTAGTAATTATTAAAATTATTTTTTAAAAACTCCTTTTTAAATAATATCCTTCTTGGGCACTCACACCCTTTTTTAGAAACATTTTTACCTTTAAATTTACATTTATAATCCCAAAAGGATAACGTAAATATAACTCTGCAACAAAGCGTCACTTTTTCCTTAATAAAACGATTTTAAAACGGTCAAAAAATGGATAAAATGTACACGTTAAAATAACGTATTTTAAGTACGTATTTCTAACGAAATATTTAAAGGGAAAATTGATACCGTTAAAATAACGTCATTTTAACGTATACGTTTTAACGACTGAAGAAATGTTGAAAATCACATGAAATTAACGTTAGCCCAAAACCTTATAACGGACGAACGGATTTTTGACGTTTATTTGCCCTTTCATGCTGAATGGGATTTATATATATATATATGTACATATACGTTATGAAAAGTGGTTACTTTTTCATAGTTCATTTAAACAAATTTAAGAATCCAAGTATTAAGTAAGTGAACTTAATATAGAACTTAAATAAAAGTTTGTTTAAAAAATTCTTTTTTTTTAACTGTTAATTTAGAAAGTAGTTGTTAATTTAAATTCATACAGCATAATAAGTTGATGTAAAAATTTTTAAGCTCTAAGGATAATGGAACTAGGCACTTATATTTGTTACAAAATTTTTATATTAATTATTTAAAAAAAGATTTATTACAAATTATTACCTAATATTTATTAAGACTGGAAATATAATTGAAATTTGTTCATTTACAAAATTGCCAAAACAAAGTAAAAACAAATGGTTTCAGATAATTTCAAAGTATTTAGATTAAAATTAAGCATTTTCTTGATTGAAACTTTTAATTATTATTAACTTTAATTGTCATTAACTTTTCTCTCATCTAGTTTAAAAAGTATACATTTTAATTACTTTGCTACATTTGTACTGAAAAATTTATTCAGTTTGTACTTCTATTCAAAATATTAGGGCCATGTTACCATAAATATTATTTAATTAAAGTGTATTTTATCTTGTTGAAGACACAATTTCATATTACAGAATTCACTGTAACAGATTTATCTGAAAACAAATTTTCTGTTACCAAATACACAAAGCCAAATGTTAAACAGACACAGATTTACAATTACTGATGCTTTATAAAAAATCATTATAAAAAAAAGTTATTGCAATTATAAATTTGAAATAAAATAAATAAAACTAGTATGATCACGAATGACCATCTAGCCTTGAATTGTTTACATAATTTTGTTTGATTTTATGATAAAAAATATCCCTGTCAGTAAAAAAAAATTAATAATTTGATTCTTTCTCTACATGCAAAAGTTTCCAAAATACAGTAAATTCTTTTTTAACATAAACACTTTTTATTTTACACATCTCTCCAACATCGTTATTTATAAATCACGAATAATTCGCAGAACTTTAAATTTAACACTAAACATACCATTACCGGTCAAATGACTATTTAAGAATTTTTGCATCGAAAATGTGCTTATCATCTTATCATTTTTTAACATTTGACTTCATGACTTTTTCTAACAATAATAAACAGTTAATATTATATTTTTTGGTATTTTGTTTGTTTCGAATAATACTTGTCATATACCTGTTTCTACCACAGCCAGTCATTTGACCGGGAGAACAATTTATTGCTTTATAAGGTTATCGGATCAGAAATTACGATGTAATGCGCATTCAATGTATTGCGTTCGGTGAGTTGCCCATTTCTGCTAAGACTGTTGCATATTAGTTCAATCAGAATAACTGTGCATTCAAATTTCAAGAAAGTACCTAAAATTTTAGATTTTGACATTTTTGTGAAAGAAAAAGTGGCAAAAACTGTTTTCGTAAGTAGCTTATATTTTATTTTGATAGCTATATTTCATTTCTAACAAATTGTTAGTTTTTACAAAGAAAAATGTCAAAACAATCAAGACAGCACAAGTTCTTATAAGAAATAATATTAATTATAAGAATTATAATTCTTATAATTATAAGAATAATAATAAGAATTATAGAAATAATAATAATTACAAGAAATATGTCTGTGGAAAATGTACAATGGAAACACTTTGTATATGTAAAAAATGAGTTTAATAATGAATTAAAAAATTTTATTCTTCGTGTTTGTAATACATAAAAATTGCCAATATACAATTTATTTAATCATAAAAAAGTTTTTTTTAGTTTATTTCTTTCATAACATCCATATTTTATACATTCAATCAAGAAACATGACCGGCTATGATAGAAATAGGTATAGATTAAGTGATGGTATGCTTAGTGTTAATGAACTTATTCTGCAAAATTAAATGATGTAATACCAGTTTTACTCATAAAATTATGGAATATAAAACTTAAATTTACTATTTATATAGGATCATCAAATTTAATAGAATAAAGTTTTTGAACAATTAAAACATTGCTCTAATATCCAATAAGAATATATCTGAGATATCCAGATAATACATACAATTCATAAATGAAAGAAGTCCCTCAGATATCTCATGGATATCTGTGATAAGTCACGTGTATGTGTCAGATGTTTCTAGGATATACAACAGATGTCACAATATCCAAATATCTGCTTGATATCTAACAGTTGTAACTCCTGGATTTCAGAGGAGCATTTCATGGATATTTAGAAGATTTGGAAATATCCAGCCTTTTAGTAAATGTCTCAAAGATTTTTTGGGAATATTTGATGCTGCATAGGCTTATTTCTGTAATACCATAATAATTATCACCCTTACGGCAGAATTTTTTCGAGCTATCTGCGACAAAACTCTAGCACTAATATCTTTCTGCAAGACACTTTTAATAATAACAAACATATATGTTTCAAATTTAAGATAACAAAAGTGCTGTGTTTACAAAAAAAAAAAAAAAACTTTTTATATTTTTTAAATAAAACATCCAATAATTTTTAATTTTAATATTATGGGTGATATTCTCGCATTTTGTAGGGGTGGGGTGGACACAAATTATTTCCTACTTTGCATTTTGTAAATAATCATCACAATAAAAAAATAAATAAAAAGTATGAAATCCAAAGATTGACGAAATCATGTGAATCCGGCTCCACAAATACGTGTTTCGAATCAGACTCCTTAAATGCGCGCAATGCTCCTCAAATGCTTCGTTTCGAGATTACCTTATTGCAATAAATAACAGCGCATAAAAAAATATCAGATTTCAAAAAAATGGAGAAATCAATAGCAATAACTGCAAAAAGTGGGATAGAATTATCACCTTAAAAAGTAAATACTCAAATGCACGATACGAATGTTCCGTATTGTTTCAAATATATGGGGATATTTAATATCCAAGTGAAAATCAATATCAATAACTGCTGAAAATACAATTAAAACCTTATATTGATTTACAATACTATCTGCGTAAATTGAGCATGTCAAAAATTGGTTATCTATATGCATGATTCAAATATTATGCGTAAATTTCTAAAAAGAAAATTAAATATATATTTTTTTTACTTTTCAAAAGAAAGATCTTTTTGCAAGAACTCCAACGTGCTCAGACGGCGTGTCTCTATGATTCTGACACAGGGATTATCACTTCATGTTATTTTATACATTAATATGTGCACTCCAGCGTGTCAATTTTATTGAACTTTTCTACATGTACAACATTTTGTACTTAACTTTTTGAGATATAATTTTTGATCATTTTTCCTTAATTTATAACAACCAGTGTAACTTTTTGCACTATGTCATGAGAAAATCATGTAAAGAACCTACACTCATATTGAGCAAAATCTTCAGGAGCATTAATGCAATAATTATTGGCATGCTTTGATTTTAAGTGATAGACTCAATATTTTGTTTGAGAAAGTTTGTATAAGAACTGAAATAAGAATAACGAAAAGTAAAAATTTAAAATGCTATACAAACTCAAAGGAAAAAGTATAAAGGGAGACAGTGGTTATAAACAATAGATACTTTTATCAAAATAAAACTGGACTCATTTCATCCATGTTTGACTTTTTTGATAGATCTTACTAATTATTTACATTTAAAAAAATATATGATTAGAAAAAACACAAACTGAATCTTATTCAAAACGTTTCACTCTTTCAAATCAATTATAGTTCTAAAATGTAACTGTTTTTACAGTTAACAGAAACTCATCTATGCATCGGAGTTATGTAATTTTTTATTTCATGTAAAAATAAAAAAAAAATCCCAATGAAGAAAACATTAATTTATAAAGAAAAAAATCATAATATATATTTCTTCCACATCAAACAAACTTCAATACAACTATTGAAATAAACTTTGTTGGAAATACAAAAATGTACAGAAATAAAAAATTATCTTAAATTTTTATTTTTATAAAAAATTACAAAAAGATATTTTAAAACTTTTTACTTTTTTTTTGTACTAATGGTGTATCAGTTTTAATTTTCTGATTTATAAAAATATATTTTGAGCTTTAGATTGATATTATCACAATTCTTTAAGTCATTTTCATATAAGTTTGCAAAATTTCTATTTTGTTTTAATTTCATCACTTTATTAAATAGCATTTCGTATTAGCCCATTTTGAGATATCATGAAAGAAAGAAAAAAAAAAAAAGATCAATAAAGTTTTAACTAAGAAATGTTTTATGGAGAATATAGTCAGGGTTCTTGCTCAATTGTTTCAAAAAAAATTTAGGACTTTTTTAGCACTTTTTTATGACTAAAAAAAAAAAAAATTAGCACTTGATGTAAAATAAAAATAACATAATTAATCTATGCATGATATTAAAAATATACAAATAAAGTGTTTCATGAAGTAAAAATTACATAATTAATCTGTACATTATGTTAAAAATTTACAAATAATATGTTACACAATTTTAAGGTGAAGTTATGAGTTATACTAGAGAGCAGTATGAAACTGAACAATTAGAACTAGCCTAGCACAATGTAAAAAAAAATAACCTTTAAAATTTTTTGGTGCAAAAACGATTATTTTACAATCATTTTTATTCTTTAGACTTAAGGCAAAGGCATTGGGTAGAATTTATTTCTTTATTTTTTGCTGTTTTTAAGCACAAAATTGTTTTAAGTACATATATGATGGCCCAAGGTACAACAAGACTTTGGCAGAGCTTGTAACTAACTTTTATGGCTGACAATATTCTATTTTCAAAGTGTATGCATTTTTTTAAAATAGATTACAATGTATTTAATTACGGATTACAATGTATTTTATTACGTGTAAATGTTACAATGCATTTAAATATTTTTTAAGATATTAAACCAGATTCTAAATATGAAAAGCGTCGCAAGGTACAACACGCTCCCCTAACAAAGCCTAAAACACAGAACATAAGACATCAATTTATGGTGTAAAGCAAGAACAAAAAACAAATATACACATACAAACATAACATTTATTTGTTTCAGACAGAAAATGGAAGAATTTTAATTGCACAAATGAACTGCATAATAAATAAAAAGGGAATTTAGTTCCTTTTTAACTACTTAGAAAAGATTTATTCAGCAGTTTTCTTCAATAATTCAGCTTCTAATTCCACTATTTTTGTTTTTTTCTCAGAAAGGGATTTCCTCAAATTATTTGATTTTATGAACAAATTTATATCTCTCTTAGCTTCTGCTTCATTAGTTAGAAGTTCTATTTCCTTTTCTGATTCTTCGCAATCTTTCATCAAAAAACTTTTTTTTTTGCTTTAAATATGAAATGTCCTCTTCCTTTTTCCTCTTATTTTCGCTGATGTTCAGCAATTTTTTTTGATCGTCTAAAAAACTTCGATATTTAGAACGTGCACTGGCAGCAGACACCCGCAGTTCTTTAGTTATAGGGACATTTAATACACCCCCAACTTGTTTTATATAGTTACAAATAACACGTTGTGCTATATATGAGTCCCCTTTTCTGTTCTCAACTTCAATATTTCGATTCACAGAAAATCCTCTCTCAACAGACGCTTGTCCATGGGACAATGTCATTATTATTTGCATAACATACCACAGTTCTGCAAAGTTCTTGTCATCACCAACATAACTCTGCAAAAATGTGTCCAGCCTTGTTTCTTTTTCATTAAAACGTTTAAATTCTACTAAATTGCACTTAACAATTCTGTCTAAAAAGTCTACAAATTGCAATTTAATTTTGTCACAATCTTTTTCCTCAATTTTCTTTTTTTGACTCAAGTAATTTAATATGTTTCTCATTTTTAGAACACACTTACTTTTGTTTTCTGACATTAATTTTGGATTGATGCAAGCAGCATTTCTTACAACAGAATAGTTTATTGGACATTTTTCTAGTAAACTTTCCAACATTTTGGTGATAAACTTTCTGCAATCTTTCTTTATATTCATATGATCCTGGTCAGAAATAACTTTTGAGGCCAACAGCTGTTTTAAAATTTGGTCGCCTTTAAAACCTATACTGATTTTTGTCAGAGAACCATAATTCTTTTCATCACAAAAATTAAAATGGCACAGTTTCTCTAGAGAATTTAAGTTTTCTATAGATTCTGGCTTCAGAATGTTATATAATTGCACACTATGTAACACCAAATTCTGAATATCTGCAGCAAAAAATGGTAAAAGTGGCCGATCTGCTTGATACAGTTTCAAAAATGGTGAAACTAGCTCTGACACACTTAAGAAAAAGTTCAGCTTAACAAGAATTAATTTGTCTTTTGTTGCTTCCTGTAAAGTTAAAAAGGATTTACACTTCACTTTACCAAACTTGCCACTTTCAACATTTTTCACATAAGATTTTAGATCATTCCAAATCAATATTGCTCTTTCAGCTGCAGGTGCATTTTCCAGCCAACGGTGGTTACAAAATTTTAGTGGTAATTTGCTCTCAGTTGATTGATTAATAAAATCTTCTTTTCTTGCTGGTGAATCTTTAAAAAGATAGAAGATTGAGCTCAGGATGGAACCAACGAGCCATTCTGTTTCAGATTCACCTTTGTAGAATGCGTTATTTAAAATATGAAGCCCACAGCTTCCTATTGAAATACATTGAACACCATGTTCTTTTAACAAATCTTCTTGAATACTATTATAAAACTTCCAATTGACAGCAGGACCGTCCATAGAAATCTGCAATAATTTCTTCAGGTCTAAATTTTTGACTGATGCATAAAAGCAAGCTAAAAGGTCATCTGCTGTAGAATGGCCCAGAAATGCTGATGTTAAGTATTGCGTCTCTACAATGTTCTTATCTGAGTTCCAAAAGCGGATATGTATATCCAACTGCTTCTGCTGCGTCGCTTTGTTCAAAGACTCATCAAAAAGCAATGTATAAAACTTGGCATTATCAATGCACTTCAGAAGTAGCATGCTAAAATGAGGAGCAAGTCCAAAATGACAGAGATATCTGCACTTAGATTCATTGCAGGCGAATTGACGTGCTATTGAACTGTCTGGAAACATTACACTAAATAATTTTCCAGTGTCTTTGGAAGAATTGTAGGAGTAGTGGCTTTCGACAACTTTCAAAGCCCATAAAATTTCAGACGAAAGAACTTCTTTCCCCAAAGCCCAAGAATCTTCTAAAGAGCTGGAGGCAGCAGGAGAACTGGAGGCAGCAGTAGAGCAGGAGGCAACAGAATTTAAGGATTTAGTGGAGGGAACAACCTTTCTAAACTCATTCATTGAAATTGCTTTGGTCTTCATGGCATTGAACAGTTGTTGATGCTTCATTCCTAAAATATGAAGCATTAAAATTTAATTAAATTCTAAAATTAAATTTTTTTAAATTTCAAGAAAAAAAAGTTACGCAGCAAGAGGGTTAAAACCTATGTTCACGGGTAAACCGACTTAAATATGAAATAGAATAAAAATAAGATAAAAGAAAATTTTTAAAAAAAATTAACAAACAATTATAAATTAAAAGCACAAAGCTAAAGTAGACCTAATAAAAAACGGTACACCCCGGGGTCATTTAAGTTAATCCACAGAACAATAATTTCACAATCCAAAGAAAATGATGCTATCCTATTGCTATAATATACAATTACCTATTTTATTAGTGGCAAGTATTTAAATTTTAAAAAAAAAAAAAAAAAAAAAAAAAAAAAAAAAAAAAAAAACAGGACAAAATCTATTTTCCCTTATTTTACACTTACAGCATTTTATTTTCCAAAAATCTATACATATAATAAATATATAATATAAAAGAAAATACTATTTTTCATATAATAAGTTAAAAATATGAGTACTTCTTATGGGCACAAGTTAAAATTTTAAAGACTTCTTTAGCCATTAAAAAAAGTTATTTAAAAAATATTTTTTTATACAGTATGGGACCCCTAATTCGGCACTTAATACGACCGCTTTTTTTTTTTTTTTCCCTAAAGATATTTTTATTGATACGAGAAAAAAAAAATCAGTCATATTTTCTTTTTATTTGGAATTTTTTCTCTTGAAATAAATAACTATATTTTATCTTTTAAAAAGAATCATGGAAAAAAAAAAGTAAAAACATTTCCATTTCCAATGAACAAAATAAAGAAATGCAAGTTGGGAGAAACTGATCAATCAATCTTGACAGCTGTGCTTCACTGCTTTGTGCCCCCCCCCCCAGATTTCCCTCTCTGGTTTCACCATAAATTGGCCACACCCTGTTGACATTCATTTTGTACACCCTACCAGGTGGTGTACAAAATGAATTCTATCCCTTTTGCTTTTTTTTATTCGATTAATTTATCTTTATATTTGTCATTAACTGTTACTTTTTTTTTGTTAATTGTTAACTTGTTTTTTTTTTTTTAAATCCTTTTCAGTTGTTTGGTTCTTTTCTGCAGTTATTCATTGTTAGTTTCTTAGCATTAATTGTTCATTTTTTTTTTTCTGCAGTTCCTTGTTAGCTTTCTTTCTTTCTTTTTTTGCGGGATGAGCGTCTTTTGTAACTAAATGTTATGTAAAAAAAAAATGAGAACAATGATCTCGAGCTGTAGAAAAAACGATTATTTCTGTTTCGGAGGATTCGGATTATTTCATTTTCTGAGTGTATTACGATCACAAAGAACTGTTAATTCATTCCTCAAGAACCATGAAATCTGAATTCAAATCATCTAAATTCTTTTTTTTTCCGAGATTTTTATTGATAGTTTATTTTCGAAGTATTATCTTTCAATACATATTTAAATAAAATTCAATTTCATGTGCCGAATTTTTTTTTTCCCGACCAAAAAGACGTCGGATTAATTTTGTCCATTACCACACAATCGAATTTTACAATTTTGACGATCCGAAAATAAAGAAATGCTAGTAAAAACAGTATAGAAAGGCATTAAGAGGAAAATTCTCATCCCTGTTACAAATAGAACACTTTAAATATTTAATATAATAAGAATGAAGCATCTAATATTTAAATTGGTGTTCTTATTCTTATTCATTGATAAAGGATATTAATTTACTTGAATAAAATGAGAAAAGCGGCGACGCATAATAGTCGAAATGTTGAAAATGGGATATAAGAAAAATGAACGAAAAACGTCGGGGATTTTTTTAAACTATCAGAAAAACAATTAATGTTAATGCGTATCTATAACAACCAGGCTATAAAATAAAAACACAAAGTTATAATAAAACATCCCCTGAATTCCAATTTATAAGCGTAATAAAAATGAAGAAAAGAATTATTAAAATATTTTGCACAAAAAATATAAGCTAAGTGATCGTTTTCACAAACAATATAACTGATCGATGTCCTGTCGTACTACTGAAATTAAAACAGCCAAAAATAAGAAATTCGATCTTTTTTATTTAAAAGATTAACAAAGCGCGAGCATGTCCAAGGTAATGATGCGTATTCTCAAATCAATTTATTAAAGAACACGCTTAATTTTATTATACAAGACAAGCAAGTTCATTCCGAGTCAAAATTAGTTTCTGATTCCGATGACGTCATACAGTCTTTCATCGATCCCTAACCCATATCTTTTTAAAAAATTATGCGTATAGAATAAATGTTAGAAATTAGAAAAACAATTTTAGAGCAAACGATAGTATAAAATTCGTTGTTTAGAAACTTTCTTTTTATATTTTCAATATAAAGCAAAGCTCATATTCGCTGAAAATTCCACCTTACTTTTACAAGGAACAAAATTGTTATTCACTAACAAAATTTCTTTAAAATAAAAAAAACAAGATAATTCAAAACAAAACTATAAATTCGATAATGCCATCAAACATAAAAACACGCGCTTGATACACTTTTGTTCGTTCGAGGTGGGGGGAGAGGAAGAGGAAATATAATTAAAAAATATTATACCAATGAACGAAATTATTAGAAATATAAAAAGTCGATCACTTACCTTTCATATGAGACTTCAATTGTCCTTCGCCCTGTCCGGCAATATCAAACTCTTTATTGCAAAGACGGCACTTAGCTTTGTGACGATTGTCTGAAGAACAAAGCCAGTCTTTGAATCTTTCGTCTTTCGTCCATGTTAATCCGTCCTTCGAATGTGTTAAAAACACATTTCCCCATTATTTACAAAGTAAATATAAAAAAATATTAATAAATAACGGCAAATAAATACAGAGAAGGCCGATATTAAAAAGAGGAGTTACGATGAATCAAACTACACGGAATGACAATCACCTACATGGATGACCTTCGACCTTGCCGTGGACGATAAAGAATTGCATTCCATTCCATTCTTCTTTTTATCTCCCTTACCCCATGCAGTTTTTACCCGGTTTCTCAACCCCTTCTACAAGAACTCAATGCAACGTCGCATCCTCTACGGGATTAGCAACAATCCGAAAATGGTGCGAAACCAATCGCACAAAAAAATTTTCGAAACGCCGAAATAAAAAAATATTTAGCACTTTTTTAGCACTCAGAAGAAAATTTATCACTTTTTAGGCCCTAAAAAAGATGGGAAAAAATTTTAGCACTTTTTTAGGACATTTTAGGACCGCACGAACCCTGATAGTAAGGATAAATTAATGAATAAGATAAAAATCATAATTAGTGTAAATTATTGCTCTTATTTACACACAAACAGGAATTTTAACAAGTACATTTATTCAAAGGGCTATGGTGGGCGTGGCCTACTTAGATATTTGATTGCCCATCACAGAAATATTGGACATCATCACTTTCCAAACAGAAAAAAATCTTCGTTTCATGAATCATTTTGTTTAACAAGCTGCAACTTGCAGGGATCTACTACATTTTAAATTTTCAAATTCATGACTTTCCATGACTAATTCCAAGAATATTCCATGACTTAACGAAGTTACTATTTTCTCCGACAAAAGCACAACAATAAATTTATAAAAGCATTATAACATTAATTGAAATAATAGGTATTACGAAAATTCATACTCTGCATCTTCATATTTATTTTAAATTTAAAAAACAGAGTAAAGAAAAAGTTGAAGCAATAAAATAGCTGAAAAAAATACAAAAGCAATTTGTTCCTCCTCTTTTTTACTGCAGAAATATATTTTAAAGATGCTTTTCTTGTGTATCGGAGATTAAAGAAATACTCCTGATAGTTCTGTTCTTTTTTTGGAATAAAGAAAAAAATCGCCAATGACTGGCTTGCTTCAGCTAGAATTTTAAATTAATAAAGCAAAATAAAAATAATAACAAAAATTCTGAAATCACAGAAGTTTAAAAGATAATTCGCTCTAGAAATGATGTTTTATCTTTCATTTTTTTAAAGAACACCATCATTTTTAAAGAACACAATAAAAACATTTTATACTTTAATAAAATATGACTGTAAGTGGGGATTTTGTTACAAATTCAGATATTCGGTACATCATGAAATTGTGTGAGTGTGAGGGGGTAAATTCTATTTTAAAAAAAGACTTTTGGGGGCCCTGAATCCGTGATTTTTTAAAAATAAATAGTTAAAATCAAGACATTTCATGACAAATTTTGTTCAATACCAAGATTCAAGACTTTACTGGTGTGTAGATACCATGAACTTAAACCTGTTTCTCTATTGATCATAAATTGAAAAAGTTTTTGAACGTGTGAACATTTTTTTCCCCATTTGCTATTCAAAAAAGCAAGATCAATTAGAAGTCAAAACTAAATGAACACCAAAGATAATTGCCTCACAGTTATTAAATATAATTAACAGTACACAACTGTAAAACCTAAAAAAAAAACTTCAAAATCTTTTGAGCTTTGAAACCAAATTATTTAATTTACACTCATAACTATTCTAATTTATCCAATCTGAAACAAGTGTAATTTAATACAGGGATTTTGTTCAAGGCTATATTAAAAAATTTTATACTAAAATACTACAGCTAATTTATGAAATTAAAATGAACATACTCATTTTTTTTTACTTCCAATCTTGCCAAGAAATAACATCAGTTGAGTATATGGCCAAGACTTTATTTGTTGAGCTGTTACTACTCGCCCCTTTTTGACTTGTTCAGCTAAATGCCAAAAATTGATAAAATGAGATATCTA
Organism: Parasteatoda tepidariorum; assembly: GCF_982258835.1. Lineage (NCBI taxonomy): Eukaryota > Metazoa > Arthropoda > Arachnida > Araneae > Theridiidae > Parasteatoda > Parasteatoda tepidariorum. Next base: position 108,822,838 of record NC_141756.1, on the reverse strand, counting down.
CATAAAGACACGAGAAAAAGAATGACATTTTTTTCACAAATATAGTTTAAAATTACAAAATTTAATTTAAAAGAAATAATTAATAATTCATAGAGCAAAAAAGTTATTTTATAGATTTATTACAGGGTTGCTACTCAAATCTGGGAAGAAAAAAAAAGCTCCCTGCGTTTTCCCTGTATATATTATACACAATATACTAAGAGGTAACACACAATTACTGCACAAATTTGTACGCTATATCAGGATAACTAATACTAGTTTTAATTGCTAGAAAAACTTAAATAAGGAACAGTTTAACATACATAAAAAAAATAAAAATACAGCAAATAAAATAGTAAAGTACAACTGAACTATATTTAAATACCCCATAGATTGCACTTAAAGAGGACAATATTTTGTAAAAAAAGAAAATAAGAAATAAATATTCCTTGCATTTTCCCTGTTAATTTAGTTGATTTTTTAATTCCCTTTCTTATTTAGGTTTTCCTATTCTACCTGTGGAGTGGCGACCCTGTATTTTACTTTCATTTCCTTAATTTAATTTTAGACGTTAGATATCAACTATTTTATAAGTTTTTAAGCAAATGTCAAAGGACTATGTCAATCAAACAATGTTCAACATTCATATCTTTAGAAATGAAAATTATCACATTTTATCCATAAAACTCTTGATCACTGTAACAATCATTTGCCTCATTTCTATTCCTAAATATATTTTTTTATCTGGATTTTTATTCCGATGTATTGTTGAATTATTCAGGGGTGATTGTGATCCCAACTCAAAAACAGGGTTCGTGATTTTTTTGATTTTCTTAAAAAAAATCGGATTATTTTGATTTAAATCGGATTTTTTTTATTTAAATCAGATTTTTTTTATTTCTATTCAAAAACACTATAAGAGCTTTAATTTATGATTAAAAAAATCTTATAAATGTTTAATCAAAATTAAATTAATATTAAAACTATATTATAACAATATTTTAGAAGCTCTAACTTACTAAAATAATTTTTCATTATAATGCATAGCGACCATTTTGATACAAGGGCATGATTGAAATTAAAAGACAAGATAAAATAGATAATTTAAAGAATACTACTTTAACTAGTAACACAAAGTTTCAATTAGCCCACCATAATTTAAATTTAAAATTGTGATCTCTTTTTTTTTCCTCATGATTTATAAAATGGCAAAATAAATGCAACAGATTGTGTTTATAAATGTTGTCATTCATCAAAAAATAAATATTCAATCTATAAATTTTTATGTTAAAATATTCATTTTTAATCCTATATCAAAATACATAAGTTAAGCTAAAAAACATTTTAAAAAAATCTATGTACTCATTGGAATTTTTTTCACAAAAGAAAATCTGATAATTTCAAAGATACCGTAAACATATTATAAGAAAAAGAAATAATACTAGTTAATAAACCCTACTGCTTCAAATAGACTTTGTAAGGGAAGAATGACACTATATCAGGAAAAAATATCTGAACTCAGCTTCTTTTTTTTTCCTTTCTATTTTTGGCATATTAAGGTAATTTCTTTTTAATATTACCTCGCACTTTAGAAACATAGAAATTTCCATCAATAAACTATAATGTAGATTTGAATTCCATGCTTTTTTATTATTATTTATTAATCATTTTAATTAACATTTGCTTTTTTTTCTTTTTGAAAAAAAATCATGTTTATTTACTTTCTACAGCTATGCAAGTCTATATTAAGACAGCATTAAATATTTACTTTAATCTGTACTTTCAATGTTAAGAATCAAAAGACTTTTAAACATGTAATTTTAAATGTGTTTAACACACTGTCAGTCGTAACCTTTTACAAAAGAAATAACGCAAAATTCTACAAAAACTAATTCACCATTTTATTATTCTTTTCCATCCATTCTTCAAAAACCAAAACAAAAAAAAAAATGATCATATCTATAATATCAAGCTTTTAGCTCGCAACATCAGAAAATGCGTGTTATTACATCACGTGACCCTGACACCTTCCCCCCAGAGTCATATTAGATCCAAAGATCGAATATGGCAAATAATTTAAGGGTCACACTTTACACATAAACAAACTATGTTTCACATTCCCCCAAATATTCACTGAATCTTAGGTTTAACTTAACACTAGGTATTTACTTTAATCACCTAATAATAATAATAGGAAAAAATGTTCAGAGTCTTATTTTAGTTTATATTTACAGTCTGGACAATGCATCTGCATTACTAAGTTTCGATCCTTTGATGTGACTTGCCTCAATATCATGGCGTTGAATGGCTAACGCCCATCTCTGCAACCTCGGGCTTTGGGGTGTCGCACTCGTCAGAAATACTAGGGGATTATGATCAGTTAATAAAATAATCTTAGCACCACAGAGTAAGGTTTCAAATCTCTGCAAAGCCCAAATAATAGCATAAGCTTCCCTTTCAATTGTAGACCATTTCTGTTGAGTTGAATTCAGCTTCTGGCTACCGAAAGCTATGGGACGAATATTTCCTTCTTCATCTAACTGACCTAAACAACATCCGACCGCATTTTGAGATGCATCCGTATGCAAGTAGTATGGTTTCTCTATGTCTGGGACTTGTAACTCTGCGATCTTACATAGCGACGTCTTCAATTCCTTGAATGCCTTCTCAGCTTCTTCGCTCCAAGGAATCTCATTAGGAACTTTCTTTTTAGTAAGCTCTGTTAGTGGAAGAGCAATCTTTGCGAAGTTTGGAATATACTGCCTGTAAAAGTTGCATAATCCCAAAGCACTTCTCAGTTGTTTTTTGGTTTTGGGTGCCTCTAATTTCTGTATTACTCTTATTCGTTCTTTGTCAGGAGCATGTTTACCTGAACCAATAATATGTCCTAAGTATTTAACCTTTTGTCTAGCAAATTCGCACTTTCTCAAGTTCACGGAGAAATTAAAATATTCCAATCTCTTAAAAACTTCTTCAAGATGAATCAAATGTTCCTCCCACGTATCAGAAAATACTGCTAAATCATCGATATAAGCACAAGTGAAATCAGACATGGACTGAACCACTTTAGACATAGCTCTTTGGTAGGTTGCAGCAGCATTTCTTAATCCAAAGGGTAATACATTCCATTGGTACTGGCCTCGGTGAGTTCGGAATGCTGTGAGGTGTTTGCTGCCGTTCTCCATCGGTATAGCCCAATATCCCTTCAACATATCTAGCACAGTAATGAATTTCTTCTTTCCTACTAAGAAATTCAACTCCATCATATTTTGCATTGGATATGCATCCGGAACGGTAAGAGCATTCAAACTTCTGAAATCAATGCATAACCTGATTGTTCCGTCTTTCTTATGAACACATACTACCGGGTGTGCTATCTCACTTACCACCGGTTCAATCAGTCCTAACGCTAGCAATTCATTGATCTGTGCATCCACTTTCCCCTTTAAGTTTTCTGGTATCTTATACGTTTTTGGTTTCATCGTATCCTCCTCAGCTTTCAGCTTTATCGCATGTTTCCCAACTTTAGCTATCCTTATCTTCCCCGAAAACAACGTTTTGCGTCTATGTAAAAGATCTTTCAATTGATTTTGTTGCATTTTGGGTAAGTAATCCAAATTTAATCCTTTCAATGCTTCATAGCTTTCCACATCTGTAGGAAGAGTTGGTGTTTCGTATATTTCACCAAATTCATCATCAATATCATAGACAACTCCAACTGTTTGAATTCTCGCTTTGTATTCTCTCATTTTGTTAACATGCAATAATCTTAAATTTCCTTCAGGCATTTGCAAATAATACGAATTCGGTTTCACTCTTCTAATTACCTTTACTGGACCTATCCATCTGGCATATAATGAATTGGATGAATCATGCATTAGCACAAGTACTTGATCTCCTGGCGCAAATTCCCGGTATTTTTTCCTTCTATTGTAATATTTGGCATAATTACTTTGTTGCACATCACTTGTTAACCTTGCCTTTTCGGTTGCTATTTCTAATTTTCCTTTTAACTCTTTTAAATATTCCTCCGCTGATCCTTTCATATTCAAAGGTAAAAACATATCTCCGGCCCAAATTGACTTCAATATAGATAACGGGCCTTTCGGTTCTCTCCCGTACATTAGCAGAAAAGGTGGTACTCCTGTAGTTGCATTTGGAACTTCTCGATAAGCCCATAGTACAAATGGTATGTGTCGATGCCAATTTCTTCCTACTTCTCTAATAATGTGATGTAGCATATTTTTGAAAGTTTGGTTCCATCTTTCAATCAATCCGTTCCCTTCCGGATGGTATGGCGTTGAAAATCGCGGACAAGCTCCTAAAACCTTCAAAAACTCTTGCGTTAAACTTGCCGTAAAATTTGTCGCATTATCCACCACGATTACTTCTGGAATTCCTGTCCTACAGAATATTTCGAGCAGTGCTTCACATGTATTCCTTGCCGTTAACGATTTGAGCGGGACTGCTTCAGGCCATCTTGAATGTTGGTCCATCAAACAAAGGATATATTTATGTCCTTGTGCTGATACTGGATCTAGAGGACCAATTAGATCTACGTTCACCACTTGGAATGGAAGTTCAGGACGTGACACAGGTGTGATCGGAATTTTGTCTACTGAACGAACAACTCTTCTACCTTGGCACCCATGACATGAGCTACAATAAGCTTTAATTTCCTTGACCATCCCTGGCCAATAAAAGGAAAATTTAATTCTTTGAATTGTTTTACGAGCTCCTAGATGTGCTCCGAATACTGACTCGTGGGCAATTTCTAGTATTTTACCTTTTCTAATTTCGGGAATTACTAATTGTTGTATTCTATTCCCGTCCAACAGCTCTTCATGGCATAGTATATTATTTTGTATCACATACCCTCCTTTATTTTGCTTCCCCAATTTCCATGCTTCTTGGAGAGTATCGCAACTTTGTTGTTGTATCTTGAATCGTTCGGTTTCATTTCCATTCTTTTTATCACCGCATTCACCTACTGTTGGCTCCTGCTGCTCTTCTCCGTCACTTGCACTCATATATAACTGCTCCTTTCGGGAATCTGATCTTAGCTTCATAGCAGCAGTAAAACTGGGATTGTATACTCTTTTTTGTTCTAATAATGCCTCATAAGTTTCAGCATCCAACAAAATGTCAGCATTTAACCCATTGACGGCTGCTATCATCGTTTTAATTATAGGCGTAATATATCCTTCCGTTACCAAAGCGATTTCCACTTCTTTTAATTCAGCTTTTAGACTTTCGCCAAACGCAGGTTGTAGTATTATATGTCCTTTGTAATCCACTTCCTTACCCACTATATCGTTTTTAAATACACTTATTTGTGCACCAGAATCTACTACAGCTTCGTATTCATTTCCATTATATGAAATTCTAACTTTCTTAAGGGCAGCTATTTTTGGTTGAACGCCTTTACATTTTTTGTTTCCTATCATGACTTCACCATTAAATCTTGCAGTGACTACTTTGCTTTCGATATTTCCATTTCTGAGTACCTTAACTTCGGATACTTGCCCTTCCGATACTTGAACCTCGGCCACTTTGCCTTCAATGTTTCTTCTCCTCTCTTTATTATCTCGACAAAATCGTGCCAAGTGTCCTACTCGTCCACAATTAAAACATGTGACTGGATTTTGGGAAGAACTCCGCTTATCAATTCTGCCATGGTTGTTATGCTCATGTTTATATCCTTCACCAAATGTATGATATCTTCTACTAACCATGTTTGGTTTTTCCCGGTATAAGTTCCTATATGGTTGAGAAGCAATGAATTTAGTAGTTTGGTTATATTTCCTTGCATTCTCGTACTCATCTAACTTCTCAGCAAGTGTGTCAACTGAGCAAATTCTACTCCACTCATCAATAAAATGATTTTGTATGTCTCCAGGTACTCGTTCTTTTATCTGTTCGACAATGACAAGTTGTTTCAGGCTGTCGAAATCATTAATTTTTAGTCCCGAAACCCATTCGTTAAAATAGTTCGCCAATTCAAATCCAAAATCTCGCCAAGTGCTCTCAGCCGCTTTACAATGTCTCTTAAACTTTATTTTAAATGCTTCTGGGCTCAATTTAAACCTTTTCAATAACATACATTTTACATGTTTATAATCATTTGCTTTTTCTTCAGGCTCCCTTGCAATTAAATTCGCCATTTCTAGAGGCAATACTCCAACAAGATGCGTTACCCAATCTTCTTCTTTTATATGGACTCTTCGTGCTTGTCTTTCAAACAATATTAGATAAAAACTTATATCACCTTCTTTTGGATCAAAAGTACGCATTAATTTTTGCAATCCACCAGATACATGTTCTCTTGTTTCTTCATTTCGAGAGCTGCTCGTCTCTCCTATAGTACCAGTATGTACCAATGAAGCTTCTATCTTCAACCTCTCCAATTCATATTCCTTTTCTTGCCGCTTTAATTCATCTTCCCTTTCCTGTTCTCGCCGCTTTAATTCACCTTCCCTTTCCTGTTCTCGCCTCTTTAATTCATCTTCCCTTTCCTGTTCTCGCCGCTTTAATTCGTCTTCCCTTTCCTGTTGCTTAATTTCATATTCTTGTCGCCTAATTTCATCTTCTTTTTGTTGGCGCTTTATTTCTTCTCTTCCACTAACTATTCTTTTTAATAATTCCTTCACAAACTCCTCTTCGTACTCCGTACTTGCCAACATAATCTTCTTTAATTCGGTAACTCTCATGTCTTCCGTTGCCGTTTCTCCTAACTCTTCCGCCAAACACTTCAAATCTACTTTTAAAGCTCTTCCTAAAAATGCCATTTTTCACCTACTACTTTCTAAACTGCACCTTCTTACAAAAAAAAAATGCCACTTCCTAAACCAATTTCAAGACAATCTAAATAACTCACTATCTTCCATCAAACAACTTGAAATTCATAGAACAAACAACTACCAATCTTTTATTTCGAAATCCATTGGGGTTTCCCCGCACATTTGTCAGTCGTAACCTTTTACAAAAGAAATAACGCAAAATTCTACAAAAACTAATTCACCATTTTATTATTCTTTTCCATCCATTCTTCAAAAACCAAAACAAAAAAAAAAATGATCATATCTATAATATCAAGCTTTTAGCTCGCAACATCAGAAAATGCGTGTTATTACATCACGTGACCCTGACACACACACCAAGAAAGAAAGTAATTTCGTTAACTAAAATTAATTAATGCAGCAATTTATTTAAAATAAATTTTAAAACTAAGAAAAGAAAATAATAAAAGTATCAATATTTAAAGCACTGTTTTTTAACTTTTAAAATCAATATAATATATATATATAAATTAGTTGATTTAAATCAATGATTTTTTTAAAAAAATCATTTGATTTTAATCATGATTTAAATCGTAATTTAAATCAAGCTGATTTAAATCAACGAACCCTGCTCAAAAATCCTGAAAATTTCTTATTAAAATCATTAATGACGCATTTCAAAAAATTAATGTCTTTATAAAGTTAAATCATTTATATTTTCAAAACATTAAATTCTAAATAAATTATTTACAGCATAATTTAAATGAATAATTATGTATAAGTTTACTTTAATCTCTAATCACATTTATTATTCTGTCAGAAAAAATATTTACAAATGAAAGATGCCAAGTATAAATTCTAGTTCTAATATTTTTAAATAAAATAGACAAGAATTTTTACACGTGATCGATGATTTCTTGATGGACCTAGGATTTCCAGAAACTTCAGGAGTGTTGTTGGCGAAAAATCCGGTATTTTTCCGGAGCACAATCACCTCTTTAGCAGACTTAGCTGGTTAAAAACAATGCCGTTTAAACCAAATGATTTAAAAGAAAAAAACATAGTCAGAATATTTTTTTAAAAGTATCTTTTTAATAAATAAAGTTTCCTGTATTCATATTGATTTTTTTATTTGTTTAAGTGACAAGATGGTTTTCTCACCTTTTTGGAAATTTTGAGTTAAATTCCGTTATTTTAAATAAACACAAAACTGCAATTTTCAAATGTTAAGGTAGAATTTGAGTTTTCACAAAAATACTAATGTGAAATAAAGTATTGTAAGCAAATTTAAAATAAAAACATGAGGTTTTGTAAAAATGCTTAAAATAAATTAGACCATAACTAATTCAAAAGTAATTCTTGTTCTAACAAAAGTATAAACAAGAATAAGGTACTTTTCTAAATTTTATTTTTTCAGTTCAATTTCATATTGTTTTCTGCTACTTAGATAAACAAATTTGAATTGTATACAAATTTGAATTTTATGCTTACATTCATTATTTTAAAATTCATTTAAAATATTTTTTAAGTAAATGTTTCATAATTTTGCAATATGTCAATAAGAACATTGTTATATTTAAAGCTCAATTATGTTAAAATCAATGACACAAAAGTAAATAACTCTTTGTTTTTCTAACGGTCAAAACTAAAACCCATCTTTACTATAATATGTGTGTATATATTTATGTAACACATTTATCAATTTTATTTTTTTTCATCAATCTGTTATTAAATATTTCTTATTTGAAAAAATACATTTTCTTGAATATCTCATTCTCCTTTACATTAAAATTCGTCACAATATATATACATATTCACACATTACTAAGATAACATTTAGATATAAAATACTATTTAACCTTTCGTTTAAAATAAAAAAAATAAAAAAACACCTGGTTTTTGGGTTGTTATGAAGAAAAAAATAGCTTTTTAAACCCTGTATACCAGTCGCGAAAAATTTCAGTAACCTTTACTCCCTATTTAATGATTTTCAAGGACTTTTGAGGTAACTATTTTTTTTCTTCAACAAAAGTAATGTTGAGAAATTGGAATTAGTTTTTAAAAAGAAATGGTTATTAACAGATCCACTAAAATATTTTTATCTGAGATGGTAGACAAAACTTTAAATATTTAATTAATTAAGCTATTTAATTAAATAGCTTAACGAGAAAATTAGAATAATTTTCAGCATCATATTACACAGTTTTTCCTAGATGCAGGTGTTTGACCAATCTTAATCAGCCTTGATTTCTCAAACATATGTAACAATTTTCTTTAACAGCAGACTTTCTAAGTCTTAGAGACCCATAGTTCTCAAAATCTAACTGAATCAATGAATGATTATACAAGTTTTGTTGTAAAGAAAAATATGAATATTGATTAATTTTAAGATTTTTATTTTATTATGTCTATCATCTTGGTAATATTTTTTTTTTAAAAGAAATTTGTCGCGGCATATTTTTTAAATTATTAAGCAACAAAAAATTTTGTACAGATAATGAATACTAATAACACATATAAACCAAATTACTGTGAGCATAAGTTTATAGTTATAACAGTCGTCTTTAGATAATTTTTGTTATTGCTTAGACATGCTTTTAAGAACTGATATAGGTCAAATAAAAATTATACAACCTGGTTGCTTTGAATCAATGTGATCAAGGAAATGTGAAATCAATGCAATTTTAAAATGCAGCATCATGGGAGAAACAAGACAATGTAATATTTCAACTAAATAATATAATTAAAATGATGAAAATAATAAAATTGATAAATGGGCTACATAATTACAAACATTTAAAATTGTAAAAGTATATTTCAGCCTTAATGGTTCTAAAACACACACACAAAAAAAAAAATTTACTTTTTGGTCATTAGCTTTAAATGTAACAATGTTCTTATTGTTATATTTCAGCATAAACAACAACAAAAAAAATTAAAATTAAAAATATTTTAAAAAATTTCTCACTTTTTTTTAAAAATAAAGTATAAAAATAGCAATTTTAAATATTATAATAATAAATATAAGCATACTGCATAAATACAATACAAATTTGTTCACCTAAATAATAAAAAATAATTCTGAAATTAAACTGTTAAAATAAAATTTAGAAAAGTAATTCATTCCTGTTTATACCTTTGACTGCAGCAAAAATGTATCTTTTACAAGTTTGTAAAAATAAAGTTTGAAAAACTTTAAGTCTTTCAGTCTTTAATTCACACAATTTAACTAATACAAAAAAACTAACATAACAGGGAATAACTAACAATCTATTTTATTTTAAACATTTTAAGAGTTATGACTTTATCTAAAAATTGATTGCATTAATTTCTTTTACACAGGCTTTTTTTCGGGGGGGGGGGGAATTAATTTTACATAAGCAATTAAAAATTGCAGATTTATGTCTATTTCAAACAGGTGAATTCCAATTATCAATTAAACTCAAAATTGCAACAAATGTGAGAATTTCTATTTTATTTCTCAATATTCAAACTGAAAACATTCACATAAATAGCAGAAAATTTATTGAAAAAGATGTTTATTAAAATTAAAAAAAATTATAAGAAAACCAGGCTTTATCTTTTTAAAAAAAAATTTTTTTTTTGGTTTTGATCTTGTTTTAAACGGACAAACTATAATTCATGAAAGAAATTAAGGGAAATATACTAATGAACAAAACAAATTGCTATTAAACAACTGAAAACAGAATTTTATTATTTTTTTTAAATGATCTTTTTTTTTAAATGATCTTGAAATGAAAATTTACTGTGGACAGGTAAATAAAATATATACGGGTAATTAAAAAAAATATAAACTTAAGAGTAAAAAAAAATGTACACTCAGAGGTAGCTAAATAATAAATCACTATGTGCCGAGGTCATTTAAAATAACTTAATTTTAAAGCAAACATAGGAAGTTAAATTTACATTAAAGATGGCATTTACATAAATTAATGACATAAAAGTGAGAGCGAAAACAAAGCGACAAAGAAGAGCTGATCCACACAAATGATTATACATAGGTAGTTCTAAATTAAATTTTTTAAAATACAGAACATCTGTGAGTCTCCGTTGATGTTGGTTTACGTCCCACTAGATCTGAACTATGGGATATTAGCGACAATCTGGGAAACATCGCAGAGGATGATCCGAAGACATGCCATCACCATTTTTCATCCTCTGGAGAGGGGATGACCTCTGCTTCGGTAGCCTGATGACATGCGAAGTCAATCACTTTGCTTAAAACAGTTTAACAAGGACCGATACAGCACACTCTCGGTCCCTTTGCATGCTGATCAAAGAGGTTACTCACCCGCACACTGACCGCAGCCAGTGATGCTTGACTTCAGTGTTCTATTGAGATCTTGATGATCAGTCAGTTCACTGCGGGACTCTCAGTGCATTTGCAGCTATGCAAAACAATAGCTATGAAGCCCCATCGTTATCACAGCCATTAGGATGAAGTCTATTAAGGCCCATTTAATCCTAAAAATAAAATATTATTAATAAAATATATAATAAAATAAATATATGTTATGGGAAACTATCAACAGTTTGAAATTTCTAACTTTTTGGATTGATTAAATAGATCGGTATCATAAGAACTAAATACTGCAACGAACTTGATTAAAATTTATAAGGTTTATGCCAATATGGCAACAATCTTCGTAAAATGTTCTACAAATGTCACCCAAATGATATGCATGGGTGCCAAATTTGTCGAAATATTAGGAATTAGCAAAATAATAATGAAAAAAATTTTCTATTGAATTCTAAAGTTTAAAAAGTTTGAAATTTTGTCCGGGGACAAGTCAAATAAATCTCATGCCTGGCTATACAAGAAATCAGTTATAAAATTGAAATGTGAATTGAGATTATCTTCAATTAGTAACAATCTTTAATAATTAAGAGTTTAAAAAAAAAGGACGGTAGATTTTGTCTTGAAAATATTTTGTATTTCATGCAAATTTTGCACTTAATACACAATAGAATTATTTACTTAATAGACAGAAAACATTGAGAAAAATATTATAAACACTTTAAAATGGCAAGCATAAATTATTAAATTGATCATTAATTTTTGCAAAAATTTAAAAAATTTTGGCTGAAGCAATGTAACAAAAGCAAAAGAAACATTAAATAAATTGTATGTGAAAGCTAAAAACTAATCTATAAAAATAAACAGACTTTAGATAAAATAATTTCATCAACAAATAATTTGAATGAAATGTTTATTATTTTACAATACTTAGTCAAAAACTACAATTTAAAAGAAAAATTTTAAACATAGAAATGTTTAATAAATACAAATTATTATATCTTCCTCTTACAAAGTAAATATTATTTTTTAAAAAAAAAGCCACAAAATATAAGTAAACAGCAAAAAAATAAGAAATAATTACACCTGCATAAACAAATATTTTTGATGAAAAATGTAGACTTCCAACTTTTTTTTAACACATAAAAATTAAATAAAATAATAAAATTTCTTGCGCCTAGCTAACTGAAAAATACCTTGTTTTCGTACCCTCTTGTCCACCAATACCAAAAGGATAAATAGATATAGAACCTCTGTTCATCATCCAGTGCACTTTAAAAAAAGTCATTTCAAACTATTTAACTGAGAATATGCTCTGAAAGAGAATAGAAAAATGTTATAAAATTTCAACTAAACATCCATAGAAAAGTATATGACAATGTTTTCGAGTAAAGACATGACAACTTACTTCATTGAAATGAAGTAAATTTTCATGCCTGGGGAAAAGAATCAAAATTGAAGCAAAGAGGACAAGGTTTATTCGCAGTGGAGAAAACGCTAAAGTCAAAGTTGGCACGCATTAGACAATTGACTGTTTTATCCAGATTTAACCACAGTTTTAACACTCATATCAGAAACCTAAAATTTTAGGTAAGAAAATAATTATTAGCTAATATGAATGTGAAGTAATTATAAATAAATAAACATAGAAAATAACAAGTGATCAACTATGATGTTCAATTGTTCTGACATTAACCCCCCTTTTAGTTTTGACAATCACTGTCGACAATCATAAGTTTTGGTGAAGAGGATGATTGATTATCAATAATAAATATTGAATAATTATGACTAAGAATTTGCAAAATTGCAATTTATCTAATTTACTACTAGAAAAATATATAGAAATTGAAAAAAATTATGATTTTTTTTCCTGCACAAAGTGCAGTCACTGAAATATACGAAGTATAATAAATAAAGTTATGAAATAAAAAAAATAGAAGTAAATTTTGTTTCCTCCCCACAGATCTAATAAAATAAGTCAGAGTTTAACAGATGTAACAGTTGCTACAGTCAAATTTTTAATTTTCACTTCAAATCTACTGCAGTTTATTAGTAGTATATTTCATTTGAATTACCTATATGATAACTAAAATTTATTGCAAATAATCTATTTGATTAAATTTGTGTGAATACAATATTTTCATATTAAGTTATGCTGAAGCTACCAAATATTATACACTCATTTTTAAATTATTTTGCATACAAGCAATGGACAGATTTAGTTTTATCTTATGCTTAGCAAAGCGCTTCTTGTTAAAATTCTTAGTTGAACTATTACGGAATTAGTTGCAAATCACAGTTTTTCAAATTTTTACATTTTATGCAGATTCTTAAAATAGAGATATTTAAATAATTTCAAATAGAGACCTGCTTTTACAAAAAAAAAAAAAAAAAAAAAAAAAAAAAACAGAAATTTAGAATTACAGGCTCCTAAAGATCTGCAGTTCCATCAAAGCTAGTGAAATCACCGGAGTATTGGGATATTTATTTTAATAACTGTACTAAATATTGTTATCAACTTGATAAAGCACTTTAACCAATTGATTGAAAAAAATTAATCGATTTATACGAGTAAATGATATAATGATTACATAGCAAAATTATTCCGCAAAATATATATAATTGTGCACTTTACAGTATAAAATTTTTTAGATTATTATTGCTAAATAAAACATGCAAGTTAATTTTTGGCATCGAATTATCGTTGGATAAACCATTTTAATAATTGTGGGCAAAAAATTTTCAATTCAACTAAAAAGTTCTTCAGATATGATGAAATATAAAACTTAACATCAAGGGGTACAAATTTTGGACTACTCTCCTGACCAAACTATTGGGACCTTTTCCACGATTGTGGGTCAGAAATCCTAATTCTTCAGAATATTTTGGGAATCAGATACCTTAATCCATCTGATTTTGTACCTTAAAATGTCATCTGCACTAATTAATTGCCATATTTGAAATCACCCTTTCAAACCATTAGGACTGAGTCAGAGAATGTGAAGATCTGGTCATTAGATCAAAAATCATCCTGGGTGGTCTGCTTATTTTTTTCACGCTGCACACATAAGTATGAAAAACAAATAATGTGAATTACAAAAAAAAAATTCACAGGTTAAGATTATACAATTATTAGTGACAACTTTAGTTTTAATTAAGCTAAGAAATCTGTCTAAATTGTACCATCAATATTCAGACGAATAACAACTACCAACTCAACAATTAGAACAATAGTAATTATCTGTAATGTAAACTTAACAGTTATAATATATCGAACATAATAACCTTAAAATATAAATAATACATTAGTCATTAAGAAAGCAAATAAATTATTTTAGATACACTTTTAATATATGATGTATATTATGAATAATAATTATATTAGTAATTAAAATGCAAATATTATGCATGATTGAAATAATTATGTAGATGGATGTTTAATAAAATCAGGGTGGCCACTCAAAACAGATTTCAAATTTCCCTGATTTTTCCAGGTTTTCCAGGTAAAAATCTTAAAATTTCCAGGTTTGTGTTTTTTTCCTTTTTTCTTATAAAGTGTAGGATGTGTACAAGAAAAGTGTCTGCATTATAAAATATCTTATTCAAAATGTCATTTTTTTAAACATATCTTGAAAAAAAATTTATTTTTTTACAAGATATTTTTTTATTATTTTTTAATGTTCTGGTACAAAATTAGATTTTAAAAAATTAAGACGTGGAGAAAATAATATGTTTAGCTTGCAGAATATATTTTTTTATTGAATAATTTTAATTGTTTTTATTGAATTTAATGTGTTACTTTAAGTAGTATTTGCTCAAAGTGGACCTACAAAATGACAAAATCAGAATAAAACCTTGGATAAGTATTGTTTAATATATTTTCATTAAGGAAAAGAAAACCGTTTCAGGTGATGATATATCAATAATTTTTAATAATTACAGTAACCCCCAAAAGTGCTCACTCACTTATAACTTATATTGAAATAGGAAATAAAAATTCAATAATTAAAATTAGTATTTCACAATGGGTATTTGATAATAATAAGATGTATAATTTATTCTTAGCAAAACTGCACGGAATATTTTAAAAACAAAGCAAAAGTTGATTTTTTAATCAAATAGTAACAAAAATGTTACTCCACAAAAGTCATCGTACATTTAAATGTTTTGGATCTCAGAATTAAAATTATCATCAACTGCTTTTTTTTATTTAATTATTTTTCATTAAATTTTTTATTTCTTTATTAGCAATTTAGTATCAAACCTATAATAGCATAATTATATTTTAATTTTTGCTTGCTAACTCCGTAATATTTTATTTCATCATTTAAAAATGACTTGTGGTCGTAATAAAATAGACCAAATTCGATTATTTGTCTTCATAAGAGTTAAATCAGTAATAAATATGTTAAATTAGTTTACTGTATTCAATTGAACTGTGTAATATGTGATAAAATGCTTAAAAGAAGGACTTCATATCAGAGATTAAAATTATAAATTTTCTGGAAAAATTCATAAATTTGCAATTGAGTGTTGTAAAAGTTTCTGTAAAAATTTTAAAAAAATATTCTGCATGAATTTCACCTGACAAAAAAAAAACTAGTTACACGTAGTTTCAACCTTTAAAAGCTATTGTAGATGCTAAAGGAAACTCCACTAAATGTTAATTTAACGAAAAATTAGATTTACTAATAGACTGAGTTTTTTCTTTAAAAGTGTATGATGACTTTTGTGGGATAAATTTTTTGTCACTTTTTGATGATTGATTCCTTAAAAATAAACTTTTCCTTTGTTTTTAAAATATTTCATATTGTCATTTAAAATATTTCAGTTTTGATAAAATTAGAACACATTTTTTATCATTAAATATACATTCTGAAACATTCATTTTAATTAATGGATAGTCTTATTTCATTGAAAGTCATAAGTGTATCAACACTTTTGTGAATCACTGTAATTACATTTCAATATAAAGCTGTACTGTATACTGCATTATACTGTATTTCATCTTACCAGTGCTTTTTATAAAATTCACTGATCATATTTTCCTTAAACCAATATCTCAAGTCAAATTTTTAAATAATGGTATTTTAAAATAGCATTTTTATTTTAAGAGATTCAGTATAAAAAAATAAATGTCAGAAATGTAAAATTGTCTAATTTTAAGTTCTATACTCTATAGAAGAAAAAAAAATAGATAAAATTCCTTAAAATTTATACTTTTTTGATTTTTTTTCTTATTTGAAATTAAAACATTTAAAGAATTAAAATCTAAACACACATTTTTTTAGTTTAGCATAGTTAATTGTTTTTGTTTGAACAACTGGAATCTTGTACAGTGCAAAACTAAAACACTAAGTTTCGTTTTCCTACTCCTGACTAAACACACATGAATAAAAAAAATTATATTTTATGTATATACATCATTTAATATGTTTCCTATATATTCCTTAGTCATTGTCAGCTTTTTTAGGTAAAAAGAGGAACAGTTTTGAAATATCATCTCTGGTATGCAAGCAACATTTACGAACTTTCGATATTGTGATAACTATACAATTTGAATTTTGAATCAAAAAACTAATATTTACCAACAAAACCATAAAATTTGATATTAATATATACTTAGTTCTAAAAAAAAAACTTTTTTCAAAATAAAAATATACTATAAAAGGTTAAAATGAAATAAAAAAAATTAACATTAATGATAGAATTGTAACAATTTGTCGACAAACATTGCTGTTAGTGATGGGGGGAAATGTGTGATTGGTTGGTTTGCTGAGAAAAAATAATTTACAGATTTCTTTGAATGGGAGTTCAAAAGCTTTCAGAAAAGGAGTGCAATATAAAATCTATTATTATTAAATTATAACCAACTAATTTTTAGAGAATTTAATAAAGTTAAAAATACAAAAACATTTTGACTCATTTTGTCAAAATAGAAAAAAATTACCACTCTCAATTGCAAACAAACTTGAGTCATTGTGTCAACACGGACAGAATTTAAAAACCGAATCCTAACCCCGTCTTCCACATCCACCATAATCTTTGCCTTTCCTAAATTGCACAGTCTGCATAGAGATCAAAGGTTTCTACATTTGCATGGGAGAATTTTATGTTGTATTCTAGTTTAACAGGGTTATAACGGAGCAAATTTTGATGAAAGCAAAGTAAATTAATGATATTTTAACTGTTAGGAGATACATTTCCGTCCAAAAAAGGTGGGTATAATGGATGAAACAATTTAAATTAAGAAAAGTAGCAAATAATTTAAATTAGTGAAATTAAAAAAATATATAAGAAAAAATTTCCAGCTTTTCTTTAAAATTTCCAGGTTTTCCAGGTTTTTATCCATATTTCCCTGATTTTTCCAGGTTTTTTCCAGTATAAAAAAAATTCCCTGATAATTCCAGGTTTTCAAGGTTTTCCAGGTGGGTGGCCACCCTGAAAATATCTTTAATGACAAAAAAGAAACATGTCACTGGTTTTTATAAGTTTTTGCCACATTTCGACAAACAGTTTATTATACTTTTCGACAGGTTTTTGACATGTCGTGTCAAAACCAGCTTTTGATGCAAAAACTAAAACCCTGGATAGTAAATGAAATCTCTCCAGGAATTTTTCCATATCACAAAAACCTGTCGTGCAAACTGCAATTGCCAATGCATTTAATAGATTTTAAAATCTCAATTTAAAGAAAAAAAGATATACAAGCTTGATTGGAGGTCATGAGATATATATCCTTCAAGTTGGTCCTCGTCTGTAATGTGTCCAGTACCTTGTAAACCACTGCCCGGAAGTTGCAAATATTTGGAGATTATTCAGCTACAGATCATGATAGGGAAATCTTCCCATTGCCCAAGAATATATATGTTTTTTTACTTCCGAGTAACACTTTTTCCTAGAGAAATATCAAAATTAAAACAACTTTTTTTAAAACATCTTATAATTACGATCTAATTGATAATATAGATTGTAATAAAGATTTTCAAGCTATAATAAATCTTTTTCAAATATGTGATAACTAAAATACGGCTTAAAACAGCTGTAATCCTTTAATATTTTACATAAACAATATAAAGACTTTTTTTCAAAAAATTATGATCTAAAGAATTATTCAAATATAATGAATTTTAATTAATACAACTAAATATAACAGGTACACAACTCCAAATCACAAATTTAATTCACAACTACTAATAGCATAGAAATTTTTATAATCATATGTTAAGTATGAATACTTAAACGAAATTTTAAATATAATATACTACTGATATTACACCTACATTTTAGAAAAATTTAAAAATGAAAATTATTACATTTTATATCTTTTAAGAAAATCAATATAGAAATGCATAAAATATTTACTAGTATAATAAATGGTTAAACTGAGCTCAAAAATAATTACCCTTAAAATAAAATCATGAAATACCTATTGCATTTTAATATATTTCACAATGAAAGCTATATTAAAATTTAATTTAGGCCAAGGGTCAGCAAATTAGTAGATAGAAAGAATAAAAAACAAAAGAAGTAACAAAAATTACAAATTGCAATGTGAAACCAAAGCAACTAACAGAAAGCTTACATGTTATTCAAATTAAATGGTTAATTCTATGTAGCTAAACTATAAATAAGTATTCTTTAAATTTGAGTGTTGTAAAATTACCGGAAAATTAAAACATTTTATTATATTTGAAAATGTAAACAGTTTTAAAACTCAATTTAGACCACCGCTGATCATAGTAGTATATAGGAAAGTAAATAAAACACAAGAAACAACAGACATTTCAAATAGTAGATTTGCAAAGTTAAGCTTATGAACTAACTTCATCCAATAACAAAAAGTCAATTTGTTACTGAAATAAAATGGTCAATACTATAATTAAGCAATAAAAAGAGTGCTTTTTAATTTAAAGATTTCATGAATTGCTTCATTATGGCAGCAGTAACTGAGAAATACTAATAGTAAATACATAAAATTGTAAATAAAAACACTTTATTTAAAATAACGGATGTGATATTCTACTGTATTTACTAAAATAAAATTAATATATCTGCCTAGAAATAAAGACAGATGCACAGACAGAACGACTATTAAGAACTAATTTAAGATTTCCAATAACAGCGCTTCGCCTAAGCCTTGAATTTGTTAACCAATCAAATTCAACGATGCGCGCAGTGTTGCCAGAACTTAAGATTAAAAATTAGCGAATGTGAGCTTCAAAAGTAGCGGATTCGAACATTTTGTAGCCCGAAAAACTACGTTATATATATATATATATATATATATATATATATATATATATATATATATATATATATATATATATATATATATATATTTTACTAAATTAAAAAAATATTGTTGTTGTTGTTGTTGTTAATTTACGTCGCACTAGAGCTGCACAATGGGCTATTGGCGACGGTCTGGGAAACATCCCGGAGGATGATCCGAAGACATGCCATCACAATTTTGATCCTCTGCGGAGTGGATGGCACCCCCGCTTCGGTAGCCCGACGACCTGCGCGCGAAGTCGAGCACTTTACGGTAGCACAGTTTAACGAGGACCAATACCGCACACCCTCGGTCCCTACGCAGACTGATCCAAGTGGTCACCCACCCGCACACTGACCGCAGCCAGTGATGCTTGACTTCGGTGATCTGCTGGGAACCGTGTCTTAACGATCAGTCCACTGCGGGACAATTAAAAAAAAAAAAAAAAAAAAAAAAAAAAAAAAATAAGTCAAATTTCAATGCTGTAGTTGTAGTTCATTTACGATCGGCGACGGCTGGGAAACATCCGATGATCCAAAGACATGCCATCACAATTTTGAACCCATGCAGAGGTCATGGCACCCCCCGCTTCAGAAGCCCAACGACCTGCACGCGAAGTCGAGGACTTTACGGTAGATCAGTTTAACGAGGACCCATACTGCACGACCTCGGTCCCTACGCAGACTGACCCACTTGGTCACCCACCCGCGCACTGACCGCAGCCAGGGATGTTCTTTAAATATTTTTATAACCGTCGTTGAACAGCCGACCCAATTTTTTGGGTTTGCGACTGCTAATGTTCAACTCCATAGCCTTGTAATTTTGAATCCAATCCAGAAGACAAGGGAACTCCTGGATCAAGTATTGGGAGAAATTTTGCCTTCGTGGAGAACTTTTTGATGGAACTAACCGGCATTTGCATTACATGGAGAGGAAAACCACGAGTACTCTCACGTTTAGCCTCACGGCAAGGGGACTCAAACCCATGATCCGTCTACCACTGAGGATATTTCACGTCAGCTCTGTGGTCGGTGCAAGCAGGATGCGGAATTCGTATCGACCAGCCATCGCCGGGATCTTCAATGTTTGACTTCAATGATCTGCTGGGAACCGTGTCTTAACGATCAGTCCACTGAGGGACTTAAATTTCAATGAGCGGCGTTCATAATTTCGCCAAATTCAATATTTCGTTTTAGCTTAGATTACAGGCCACGCGGTTTTTCCAGATGATAAGCGATTAATAATGGCTAGAGTTTAAGCTTTTTTCCCCCATCATACTAGCCGTGCATTTTTTCATAATATATCTTTGCGTTTTCACGTGATTTAGATGCATAGGTATGGAGAGATTCTGGACTCTGCGCGGCAAAACAAAACAAGAATTCAAAACTAAAGCTGATGCGTTTTCAAAAATAAAAGAAAATATTTTTAAAAAAGATAAAGAAACTGCAAATTTTACAGAATCTCCCATTTTATAATAGGAAAGGAAAATTTGCCAATGATTCGATAAGTAGCATGAAATTCTCTAAGTAGCGCATTTTTAAGATTTGTAGCTTTTGAAAAATAATGAGTAGCCCAAAAAGTAGCGGGTAGCCCAAATTCGATTTGTGTAACGGAGAGTTATAAAAGTAGCCCAATCCGCTACTTGTAGCCCAATCTGGCAAATTCAACGATGCGCGTAGAAATTTGCACCTCAGTACTTGAGAAGGTTACGATGTATTTGCATTTGGGAAAAGGTCGCCTGTTCAATGATTGATGATCATAGTATCTTTTTAAAAATTCGAGTTAACGCCTTTAATTTTAATCTTTTTGTTTTGAAAACCCATCCTTCAAGATATAATTATGATGCGCCATAATCAGAGTGTTTTTTTCGTGATTTATTATTCTTTTGAAATAAAGAGAAATACTTGAATTTTTTTTTTTTTTTTTTTTATGATAGTGGGGGAAAAAAGTGTTTGTATGCTGGTTTCAATGAATTAAATTTCATTTTACCTTATCGCATAAAAACGAATAAAGAAAAAACAAACTAAAATATGTTAATTTTTCGAGTTGAAAATATTTCTTATATGATTAAAAATAATATTAAAAATTTTATTTATTAATATTCAAGGATTCTATTTTTTCATTTTTCCTTGAGTGAAATACGAAGAGGTCGAGCTAGATTTATTATTATTATTTTAAGTTTGTTATGAATTCGAAATCCGAGGATTTAAAACATCCAGAACATGCAGTTTGTATCGTAAAAAAGTTTTTATTATGAACTTTCAGAATCCTTTAAAAAAAATGACCATTAGAAGTCTCAAATTGGTATTTCAGCGATAGAGAGAAAAAGAATTTTTTTTTTCTGTCAAAATCGAACCATTATAGGAAGGAAGTTGGTAAAGAAAATATTAAAACCACCTTGAATACGGTTTAAACTTGGTGTTTTTAATAATTGCTTTATAACTCTCCATATTTCTTCTATCAGTGAACCAAGTTTTGATGTTTTCAGACCGACCCCTCCGGCGGCGATTGATAGCGTTTTCTTTCTTTTTTCCTCTCTATTAAATCCATGACTCCCACTACGCAGACTTTTATGACTTCTATTTTTTAAAAGGGTCAAATATTGGTCCTGGATCAAATATTGGGAGAAATTTGCCTTTGTGAGGACTTTTTGATGGAACCAACCCGCATTTGCGTTACATGGAGAGGAAGACACCTCCCACGGTTAGCCTGACGGCTAGGGGATCCGTCTACCACTGAGGATATCTCATATCAGCACTGTGGTCAGTGCAAGCCGGATGCGGAATTCGTATCGACCAGCCATCGACGGGATCGAACCCCGGTTCACCTCATTGGAAGGTGAACGCTCTTACCTCTGAACCATCGCGGCTCAAGTTAAATTATTTAACAGAAATCACTACCGAAGGGCTGGGATAGCCTGGTTGATAGGGCACTGGGCCCATGTCCAAGAGGACGCTGGTTCGAACCCCGCCGGCTAAATACTTCCCGGGCAGTAAATGGTGACTGATGCACGTTAAATCTGTCTAGTCACAAAATCCCCCCATGTCCCCATAACAAATCAAACCTCTGGGGGTACTGATCCAGGAGTTACCTTCTTCTGGATTAGTTCAAAAGTACAAGTCTACGGAGTTGAACATCAGTAGTCGTAAACACAAAACAAAAGTGGGTCGGCTGTTCAACGACGGTTATAACATATAAAAATCACTACCGTAACTTTAAAACTACTCAAACATACACATTGTTCTACTAACTGGTCATGCGTTTTTACTATTTATATCCTAAAGGCAAGGGGTATATACATACCTACTTATCGTAAGTGTGATTAGTTTCTTCAAAAAGTCCTGCACGAAGGCTAGATTTTCGCAATGCTTGACCCAGGAGCTTCCTTGTTTTCTGGGTTGGGATCAAATTTTAAGGCTACAGAATTGAACATCGATATACGTTAACTCAGAAATGTGTTACCCGTTCAACGGTGGTTATGAAATAAAATAACATTCAATTAACCAATGTCTTTTCATCTGCTTTCTTTAAAAAAAAATTTATAAGAAATTCTAATGACACATTATAAGATAAACTTTTCTACAAAATGATCATAATATCAGGAAAATTGTGAGACACTCAACTCGATTCTTACAAGTTATACCTAATCTTTATTTTTTGTTCAACGCGATAAAAAAGCTTTTTTCTTAATAATTTTTTTACATTAGTTTATCTAATTCAACATTATATTATATTTATTATTTATATTCAAAATAAAAATACTATTTATATGCGGAAATACACTTTGGAAGGATAATATTTTAAAACAATACACTTATCATTGGAAAACCAATTACATTCAATTATCGAAAAAGAAAAACAATTATCATGTTATTTTTTGACAAGCTGATTGCTATTTATCACATGTTATTTGCTAAGAGAAAAAAACAAAACATGCATGTTAGTTAGCATTGTGTGCAAGCATTTTTAGTTAGGAAATGAGTTATTTTAATCACTTCGTTAAAACTTTATGTGTTGAAAAAGGCATTCACGCTACAATACATAAACAATATAACAATTTTAGAAACAAAAAGGCGTATTATAGATCATATTTCACATTTTATTTTTAAATTTTAACTGCATGCTTGTAATGACATTTGTAAGCATAATAACATGTGTACTTATTTTGATGAAAAATATATAAACAGTACAAAAACTAGTTATAAAAATTATTTACTTAAAAATTAAATTTTTTTTTATTGAATTAGCAAGTTTGAAAGGAAGCTATAAAAAAGATAATGGTTTAAATATGGTAACCATGCAAAAAAAAAAAAATTAGAAAAAAAAGATTGAAAAACACAAATGGATAACAAGGGAAGGGAAGGGAGAGGGCGAAAGTCACTTTTTAAATAATTAATAAGTAATCATAAGAATTTTTGCAGCCGTAATTTAAATCTTTTACTTAGTTTCTCATTTTATACATTTTATTCTTTTTTTTTATCCTCCTCAGTTTTTATTTCTTTATATTTTTCACAGTTTTTATAAAATATAACTCAACAGACTCAAGCACAAACCCGTATTTTCCTTGAAGTAAATGCAATTTTTTTTCGAAGGATTTCGATTCTTCATCATCAAAACATGGAAGGTTGTTGCCCGTAATCTATAAAACACGGGTTCCAAATATTTAGGCTGGTGAGCGATTGAAAGTTTGGGACCCTAATTGTTAGTCACTTTGTGCGTATTTCGTTATTACTTAAAAACTTTTTAAGCAAATCGTAAAATTTATGCACACGATTATAAAATTCCTTTATCCGAAGATAATTCAAAATAAAAAATAATTTTTAATAATTATTTAAACTAATTCAATAATATCCTCCTCAGTTTTGTGTGTAAATTGTGTTTAACAGATGAAAGGACCTCGAGTGCAAAAAGTTAAATTTATTTGCTTTTTTTTTTTAAATCGTTACTTTTAAAAATAGCCGTCATTCAGGTAATTTGCAGCTTCCGTCAGTGGACTGATCGTTAAGACACGGTTCCCAGCAGATCACCGATGTCAAGCATCACTGGCTACGGTCAGTGTGCGGGCGGGTGACCACTTGGATCAGCCTGCGTAGGAACCGAGGGTGTGCGGTATGGTTCTTCGTTAAACTGTTCTATCGTAAAGTGCTCGACGTCGCGTGCAGGTCGTCGGGCTACCGAAGCGGGTGTGCCATGTTTTCTTACGTTTTTACTCGGACGAAAGGAAAAAAAAAAAAAAAAAAAAAAAAAAAAAAATTCTGCTTTGATCAGAAGTTTTGCTGTTAGATTGTGGGACTGCAAACGTGTTTTGTGCAATTGTTTATACGATGGTTGCTGAACATAGAAAAAAAAGCGTAAAACAAATGGGACATCACTTCACTGGCTGTTGTAAAATATCAATTTGTGTTGTCACTTTTAAAAACAATCATACAAAGACTATTTAATTTTCTTCATTTGCCCGAGATAACACGGGATAGCAAACTAATAGTGAATTAAATATTTTTTTACAAATAAAAAAATTAAAATTTTAACTTAAAACTTGTTTATTATGTTTTGTTTCAGTTCCTTGCATTTATTATAAAATAAAAAATATGGCTATTTTATGCATTTGTTTCAACAAATATTGGTAGTAGAAGTGGTTAATATATGGGTCATTCTCAGGAAAACTATCATTTTTCAGTTCATAAAATCCCAATAAAGTAAAGTGAATAAAAAGCTCTGAAACTTTTTATATTAATAGAAATATGTAATGGCATTATAAAGAAAGTATATATCCTATAAATTATACTTAATGTTTAAATTAATTAATTAATTTCACTGTTTAAAAAGTTTAATTTCACTGTTTAATTTTACTGTTTAATGATATTTTATTTTAATACATGTTTTTTTCTAAGTTACAGCTACCTCCAGTTTGAAAATGATAACATACTAAGTATATCTAACATTTATTATAATTTAGTTTTATATACTTAATA
Organism: Parasteatoda tepidariorum; assembly: GCF_982258835.1. Lineage (NCBI taxonomy): Eukaryota > Metazoa > Arthropoda > Arachnida > Araneae > Theridiidae > Parasteatoda > Parasteatoda tepidariorum. The sequence continues at coordinate 108,797,515 of NC_141756.1, read as the reverse complement.
CTTTTTAAAGGTTTGGGAAATAAAATTGGCTGGCACGATTGAACAAAAAATTTTTTTTATAATATACTCATCTTGAATCATTCCCTCACTTCAGCATCATTCCCTCACTTTATACACTAGTGAGGAAATGACAAAGTAAATAAAATTTAAAAATAACAGTTAGGGCAAATTAATTTCTGAAATCAATCACATACCGTTATATTGATACAAGAAAGCAACATATAATTATCCACTTTCTCGATGAAGTTGTATTTTATTTTACTCTAAAAAACGACATGAGGGAATGACAAATGTAAAAAAATTTACCTGGTTTGATTCATTCAAAATTAGTCCACAGCAAAGCTTCTTTAAGTTGAAGATGGAAACATACTGCAATTTTGTTCTATGATGCCAGTTGTTAACTGCTAAAGTTTTTATTAAAATATTTTTATTCTAAGAAGATAGCAGCTGATAAGAACATTGTTGTGAGGGAGTGACACGAAACACTAGGGACAAAGTTTAAAATAGTGCTGTGTTAATATTTTTATCAGAAATTAAATTTAAGATAGATTTTCTGAATTCTATATTTCAAAAATCTGAAAATCTGAGTCGAAATTTATCCGTTTTGAAGATAATATTCCCTCTTTCCCAAAAGGAATAGTAATTTTTATATATAGAACCCTTTATTCATGCTGAAATGTCAAAAAAAAGGTTTCAAAAAAATAAATATAATAAATAGAAAAAAAATTAATCAGGGACCAGCACCGATCCCCCGACCACCGGGTCAACAAACTTCTTCACCGGCGGCGCTAACAACTACGCCACGGCTCACACGTTGCTTCCACGAATATATAGCCTAAAGAACTTTCTTCCGGTTAATTAACAAAATTTATTTTGGCTCATTATGTGCTCCCTAATTAATGTATAAAAATATCCTTTGGTACGATTGTTAGGTATATAAAGCTCCAATTTCTGGCAGAGTTTGAAAATTATAACTTAGTATTAAAAGGAGTTACTGAGTGAGTCGTGTGCGTAGCTCCGGAGTCGAAATTTATCCGTTTTGAAGCTAATATTCCCTCTTTCCCAAAAAGAATAGCTATTTTTATATATAGAACACTTTATTCATGCTGAAATGTCGAAAAAAAGGATTCAAAGAAATAAAATAAAATAAATAGAAAAAAAAATAAAAATTCATCCGTGACCAGCACCGAACCCCTGACCACCGTGTCAACAAACTTCTCTACCGGCGACGCTAACAACTACGCCACGGCTCACACGTTGCATCCACGAATATATACCCTAAAGAACTTTCTTCCGGTTAATTAACAAAATTTATTTTGGCTCATTATGTGCTCCCTAATTAATGTATAAAAATATCCTTTGGTACGATTGTTTGGTATATAAAACTTTAATTTCTGGCAGAGTTTGAAAATTATAACTTAGTATTAAAAGGAGTTACTGAGTGAGTCGTGTGCGTAGCTCCGGAGTCGAAATTTATCCGTTTTGAAGCTAATATTCCCTCTTTCCCAAAAAGAATAGCTATTTTTATATATAGAACACTTTATTCATGCTGAAATGTCGAAAAAAAGGATTCAAAAAAATAAAATAAAATAAATAGAAAAAAAAATAAAAATTCATCCGTGACCAGCACCGAACCCCTGACCACCGTGTCAACAAACTTCTCTACCGGCGACGCTAACAACTACGCCACGGCTCACACGTTGCATCCACGAATATATACCCTAAAGAACTTCCTTCCGGTTAATTAACAAAATCTATTTTACCCCATTATGTGCTCCCTAATTAATGTATAAAAATATCCTTTGGTACGATTGTTTGGTATATAAAGCTCTAATTTCTGGCCGAGTTTGAAAATTATAACTTAGTATTAAAAGGAGTTACGGAGTGAGTCGTGTGCGTAGCTCCGGAGTCGAAATTTATCCGTTTTGAAGCTAATATTCCCTCTTTCCCAAAAAGAATAGCTATTTTTATATATAGAACACTTTATTCATGCTGAAATGTCGAAAAAAAGGATTCAAAGAAATAAAATAAAATAAATAGAAAAAAAAATAAAAATTCATCCGTGACCAGCACCGAACCCCTGACCACCGTGTCAACAAACTTCTCTACCGGCGACGCTAACAACTACGCCACGGCTCACACGTTGCATCCACGAATATATACCCTAAAGAACTTTCTTCCGGTTAATTAACAAAATTTATTTTGGCTCATTATGTGCTCCCTAATTAATGTATAAAAATATCCTTTGGTACGATTGTTTGGTATATAAAACTTTAATTTCTGGCAGAGTTTGAAAATTATAACTTAGTATTAAAAGGAGTTACTGAGTGAGTCGTGTGCGTAGCTCCGGAGTCGAAATTTATCCGTTTTGAAGCTAATATTCCCTCTTTCCCAAAAAGAATAGCTATTTTTATATATAGAACACTTTATTCATGCTGAAATGTCGAAAAAAAGGATTCAAAAAAATAAAATAAAATAAATAGAAAAAAAAATAAAAATTCATCCGTGACCAGCACCGAACCCCTGACCACCGTGTCAACAAACTTCTCTACCGGCGACGCTAACAACTACGCCACGGCTCACACGTTGCATCCACGAATATATACCCTAAAGAACTTCCTTCCGGTTAATTAACAAAATCTATTTTACCCCATTATGTGCTCCCTAATTAATGTATAAAAATATCCTTTGGTACGATTGTTTGGTATATAAAGCTCTAACTTCTGGCCGAGTTTGAAAATTATAACTTAGTATTAAAAGGAGTTACGGAGTGAGATCGTGTGCGTAGCTCCGGAGTCGAAATTTATCCGTTTTGAAGCTAATATTCCCTCTTTCCCAAAAAGAATAGCTATTTTTATATATAGAACACTTTATTCATGCTGAAATGTCGAAAAAAAGGATTCAAAAAAATAAAATAAAATAAATAGAAAAAAAAATATAATTAATCCGTGACCAGCACCGAAACCCTGACCACCGTGTCAACAAACTTCTCAAACGGAGACGCTAACAACTTCGCCACGGCTCACACGTTGCTTCCACGAATATATAGCTTAAAGAACTTCCTTCCGGTTAAATAACAAAATCTATTTTACCCCATTATGTGCTCCCTAATTAATGTATAAAAATATTCTTCGGTACGATTGTTTGGTATATAAAACTCTAATTTCTGGCAGAGTTTGAAAATAATAAGTTAATATTAAAGGGAGTTACGGAGTGAGTCGTGTGCGTAGCTCCGGAGTCGAAATTTATCCGTTTTGAAGCTAATATTCCCTCTTTCCCAAAAAGAATAGATATTTTTATATATAGAACACTTTATTCATGCTGAAATATCGAAAAAAAGGTTTCAAAAAAATAAAATAAAATAAATAGAAAAAATTAAATAAAATTTACTCCGTGACCAGCACCGAACCCCTGACCACCGGGTCAACAAACTTCTCTACCGGCGACGCTAACAACTACGCCACGGCTTACACGCTGCTTCCACGAATATATAGCTTAAAGAACTTCCTTCCGGTTAAATAACAAAATCTATTTTGGCTCATTATGTGCTCCCTAATTAATGTATAAAAATATCCCTCGGTACGATTGTTTGGTATATAAAACTCTAATTTCTGGCAGAGTTTGAAAATTATAAGTTAATATTAAAGGGAGTTACGGAGTGTGTCGTGTGCGTAGCTCCGGAGTCGAAATTTATCCGTTTTGAAGCTAATATTCCCTCTTTCAAAAAAAGAATAGTTATTTTTATATATAGAACACTTTATTCATGCTGAAATGTCGAAAAAAAGGATTAAAAAAAATAAAATAAAATAAATAGAAGAAAAAAAATAAAACTAATCCGTGACCAGCACCGAACCCCTGACCACCGGGTCAACAAACTCCTCTACCGGCGACGCTAACAACTACGCCACAGCTCACACGCTGCTTCCACGAATATATAGCCTAAAGAACTTCATTCCGGTTAAATAACAAAATCTATTTTGGCTCATTATGTGCTCCCTAATTAATGTATAAAAATATCCCTCGGTACGATTGTTTGGTATATAAAACTCTAATTTCTGGCAGAGTTTGAAAATTATAAGTTAATATTAAAGGGAGTTACGGAGTGTGTCGTGTGCGTAGCTCCGGAGTCGAAATTTATCCGTTTTGAAGCTAATATTCCCTCTTTCAAAAAAAGAATAGTTATTTTTATATATAGAACACTTTATTCATGCTGAAATGTCGAAAAAAAGGTTTCAAAAAAATAAAATAAAATAAATAGAAAGAAATATAAACATTGGTCCGTGACCAGCACCGAACCCCTGGCCGCCGGGTCAACAAACTCCTCTACCGGCGACGCTAACAACTACGCCACGGCTCACACGCTGCTTCCACGAATATATAGCCTAAAGAACTTCATTCCGGTTAAATAACAAAATCTATTTTGGCTCATTATGTGCTCCCTAATTAATGTATAAAAATATCCCTCGGTACGATTGTTTGGTATAAAAAACTCTAATTTCTGGCAGAGTTTGAAAATTATAAGTTAATATTAAAGGGAGTTACGGAGTGAGTCTTGTGCGTAGCTCCGGAGTCGAAATTTATCCGTTTTGAAGCTAATATTCCCTCTTTCATAAAAAGAATAGCTATTTATATATATAGAACAATTTATTCATGCTGAAATGTCGAAAAAAAGGTTTCAAAAAAATAAAATAAAATAAATAGAAAAAAATATAAAAATTGATCCGTGACCAGCACCGAACCCCTGACCACCGGGTCAACAAACTTCTCTACCGGAGACGCTAACAACTACGCCACGGCTTACACGATGCATCCACGAATATATACCCTAAAGAACTTCCTTCCGGTTAAAAAACAAAATCTATTTTGGCCCATTATATGCTCCCTAATTAATGTATAAAAATTACCTTTGGTACGATTGTTTGGTATATAAAACTCTAATTTCTGGCAGAGTTTGAAAATTATAAGTTAAAATTAAAGGATGTTACGGAGTGAGTCGTGTGCGTAGCTCCGGAGTCGAAATTTATCCGTTTTGAAGCTAATATTCCCTCTATACCAAAAAGAATAGTTATTTTTATATATAGAACACTTTATTCATGCTGAAATGTCGAAAAAAAGGTTTCAAAAAATAAAATAAAATAAATAGAAAAAAAAATAAAAATGAATCCGTCACCAGCACCGAACCCCTGACCACCGAGTCTATAAACTTCTTTACCGATAGCGCAAACAACACCACCACGACTCACACGATGCTTTCACGAACCTATAGCTTAAAGAACTTCCTTCCGGTTAAATAACAAAATCTATTTTGGCCCATTATGTGCTCCCTAATTAATGTATAAAAATATCGTTTGGTACGATTGTTAGGTATATAAAGCTCTAATTTCTGGCAGAGTTTGAAAATTATAAGTTAATATTAAAAGGAGTTACGGAGTGAGTCGCGTGCGTAGCTCCGGAGTCGAAATTTATCCGTTTTGAAGCTAATATTCCCTCTTTCAAAAAAAGAATAGTTATTTTTATATATAGAACACTTTATTCATGCTGAAATGTCGAAAAAAAAAGGTTTCAAAAAAATAAAATAAATTAAATAGAAAGAAATATAAACATTGATCCGTGACCAGCACCGAACCCCTGGCCGCCGGGTCAACAAACTCCTCTACCGGCGACGCTAACAACTACGCCACGGCTCACACGCTGCTTCCACGAATATATAGCCTAAAGAACTTCATTCCGGTTAAATAACAAAATCTATTTTGGCTCATTATGTGCTCCCTAATTAATGTATAAAAATATCCCTCGGTACGATTGTTTGGTATATAAAACTCTAATTTCTGGCAGAGTTTGAAAATTATAAGTTAATATTAAAGGGAGTTACGGAGTGAGTCTTGTGCGTAGCTCCGGAGTCGAAATTTATCCGTTTTGAAGCTAATATTCCCTCTTTCATAAAAAGAATAGTTATTTATATATATAGAACAATTTATTCATGCTGAAATGTCGAAAAAAAGGTTTCAAAAAAATAAAATAAAATAAATAGAAAAAAATAGAAAAATTGATCCGTGACCAGCACCGAACCCCTGACCACCGGGTCAACAAACTTCTCTACCGGAGACGCTAACAACTACGCCACGGCTTACACGATGCATCCACGAATATATAGCTTAAAGAACTTCCTTCCGGTTAAAAAACAAAATCTATTTTGGCCCATTATATGCTCCCTAATTAATGTATAAAAATTACCTTTGGTACGATTGTTTGGTATATAAAACTCTAATTTCTGGCAGAGTTTGAAAATTATAAGTTAATATTAAAGGATGTTACGGAGTGAGTCGTGTGCGTAGCTCCGGAGTCGAAATTTATCCGTTTTGAAGCTAATATTCCCTCTTTACCAAAAAGAATAGCTATTTTTATATATAGAACACTATATTCATGCTGAAATGTCGAAAAAAAGGTTTCAAAAAAATAAAATAAAATAAATAGAAGGAAAAAAATAAAAATTAATCCGTGACCAGCACCGAACCCCTAACCACCGGGTCAACAAACTTCTCTACCGGCGGCGCTAACAACCACACCACGGCTCGCACGTTGCTACCCCGATTATATAGTTTAAAAAGTGCTTATTTTTTGTTGAAAAATCTGGCTACGCGCCCAGACTCTTGTGAATAAAAATAAAAGTTTACAAGGCGTATTTCCATGTTAGTAGTAGAAAAAATATTGGATTTAGTTCCAAGTAAAATTATGGATACGCGTTTGCAAATTCCAGAGTCATTTAATCTTGCGGATCCTAATTTCAATATCCCAGGAACAGTCGACATTATTCTTTTCATCAGAGTATTTTAATGACGTGATAAAGCCAGCGAAAATAAAAGCTGAAAGTGAAAAAAAACTATTATAAACTCAGTGTTAGTTTACATATAGTGTCTCCTGATTCTATTAACTTAATTCTAGTTATAGCGTTCTAATATGAGGGTCAGATGAATTAAATTCGAATTTGAAAATTTTGGAAGATCGATGAGATTAGAAATGAATTACCTAAAAGTAAGAAAAATTCTACATGCGAAGAACATTACGTGTTAACGCGTAAGAGAGATAAGACGAAAAAATATATAGCTTCCATACCATTTCGGAAGCATTGGTCAGTTTTTGTGAGATTCGAGGTACATAGCTCTTAAGAGACTTGAATCGCTGTGAATTCGTTTGTCTCGTGACCACAAAACTACCTAAAATTATATTTAGACTTTTTGAATGAATATGAAGAATGAGGACATATGACTGAAGTAAGCCAGAGTATTGAACCCAAATCTTCGTATTATATGCCCCATTATGACATTTAGAAGGCTCAAAAGAGCACAACAAAACTACGAATGGTATATAATGCATCGACCTTAACTACCTGATCGAAATTCTCTTAGCTCCATTCGATACAATAGTGGAGTTATTCAGGATGAGATCTTTTTTCGTCGCTAGTGAGATTTAGAAAGCACAGATGTGCGTTCACGGCAAACATTCGTCGTATGCACCGCCTTATTGACATTGAAGAGAATCACAGAAAATAAAAAAGAAATTTGGGGAAAGAGGAGATTGACAAACCCGTTAAGGTGTAGCAGCTAAGCACCGTCTCAAACAGAACTGTTAGTGTCCCATATTTAGCAATTTTAAACGAATTTCCATCCACGAGGGTAAAAATTTTGCATTGGCCGCATAAGTTTTGTGTAATGACCTATACATGGATGACATATTGACTGGAGCTCCAACATTCAAGACTTAGCAACACTAACTTGTAGAGATTCTTAAGACTGCTCAGATGTATTGCACAAGTGGTGTCTGACCACGGTTTGACTGACAGCAAGGGAACTCAAACCTATGATACGTCTACCACTAGGATATTTTACATCAGCATTGTGGTCGGTGCGAACCGGGTGCGGTATTCGTATCCACCAGCTATTTCTGGGATTCGCACCCAGTTCACCCTCATTGGAAGGCGAATACTCTATCCCTTGAGCCCCCAAAGCTCATTGCAGGTTATTTTATACTTTATAGCCGTCGTTGAACAGCAGACCCAAATTTGAGTTTACGGCTACCAATGTTCAACTCCTTAGCCTTGTAATTTAGAACTCAATCCAGAAGACAAGGAAACTCCTGAATACAGTAGTGGGAGAAATTTGCTTTCGAGGAGAACTTCTTGATGGAACTACCCCGCATCTGCGTTACATGGGGAGGAAAACCACGAAAACGTCCCATGGTTAGCCTGACTCCTACCCATGATCCATCTACCACTGAGGATAAATTACGTAACATTACAGGTTATTAGGGAGAACACAATTACCATTTTAAAATCGGGAGGGGAAAAAACTATATAACTATAAGGAACCTTACTATATACATATTTTCATAGTAGTTTATTGACGTCACGCTTTAGATGAAATAAGCTTTCGAAAAGATTAAACGTGGTTTGATTTACAGATAAATTCATGAAAGTTAAAAAATTAACTGAATGTTTAACTTATGCATGTTTCTAATGTAGCGTACTTTTTTTGTTTATTGCATTTTAAAGTTTTTCTTATTTTTTTATATGTATTTGGCAAAATGATTTTAATAGAAAATCAGCATTCTTTTTTTTTCACCCGTGAGTATTTTGACAGTTAAATTAAAATGACAATAGAATTATTTCCCTAAAAGACAAAATAATTTTCGTTTTTTTCCTCCTTATGCAACAGATTGCCAAACTAAGTTTGGTTCATTCTTTGATTCTTCTCCTTAGTTTAACCTTCAGTTTAAAATTTAGTGATATTGAGTGAAATTTAAAACTGAGTTAAAATTGATATATTTTTAAAATTGCCACATTATAAATTTAATCTTTTGAGTGTACTTTGTAATTCTAAGCTCATAAATTTTAAATAGCATGTGTAGGAATTTTAAATCGGTCAACGAGGTTAACAAAATAGCGACTTTGTAAAGAGGAGTTTTTCAAATATATTTATAATTTCAAGATATAACTGTAACAAAATATGAATAATTCTGTTTTTTTTCTTTTTAAAAACGTTGCCTGCCATTTCAAATACGCTTAACAAGTTAAGAAAGCTGCCATTTAAAAATCGTGGCTTTCTGTTCTGAATAACCTTCAATATTTGAAAAATTTAATTTGTGAATTAAAAGCTACAAAGTTTAAATAATTTCATTCTTAGATGAAGTTTTAGACTTTATTAATGCAGTAAATAAATTAGATAGTGTGGGAAAATAAATGGCCTTTTCAATGAATTTTTTTCTTCCTATAATCCTAGAATAATCCTTTCCTATAACTCAATTTTTTTTCCTCTATAATTCTAAAATGTGTGCTCAATTTTAGAATTTTTGTTAAATATGATGTAAAAAAATATGCATCTTGTGGGCCACAAATTAATATTTAGGTTAGGAGATCATTCATAAATGATGTCTCACACATTTTTTTCCAAGTATTTTTCATCCACCCTTTTATCACAAAATGTCACACTCACCCCTACCTCCTCTCGTCACTTACTACATAAAAATATATTTGTAACTCTCAAAATATAAAGCATTATTTTATAGATTGTGTTTCCTATTTTATTTTTAAACAACTATGTGTAACAATAACGTTTGTGAGTACAACAATAATATATATTATTTATAAACTTATTTTGACAAAAAATAAAGTGCTTAAATTTACTGCTTTAAAAAAATTTTTTTAAAGCAAACTACTCTTCCTTATGCTACCCTTCCTTTTTGTTAGTAACTGTCACAATTTCACGAACCCTTTTCCTCCCCTCCATGTGTGACATCATTTAGAGGCACCCCCCATAGGTAGAAACAAAACAATATCGAAATGTTAAATCAATGTTCAATCGCTACGTTTTCTCCAGGGTGCGTATAGCGTTTTCAATAAGTGCTTATTTTTTATTTACGTTATTTAAAAGCCCTTAAAGTTGCTTTTTTTTATCCGGGGTTTGTAAAAAGTGCTTGATTTTCTATCTTTTAAAAGGAGATTTTTTCTTTGTCGTGTCGATTGTTGTTCTAAAATACAAAAAATGCATGATTTTCATAATTTTCTCTGCAAAATTTATCAGAAACTAGTTACTTTATCATGCTTATGTAAAGTCTTATTTTATTAAGCTTATTTTTGTTTCATATGTTTCTAATGTGATTTCTCGTATTTTTACCATTTGTTGTTTTACCTGACCTTACTTTTTATATGTTTTTACCTGTATTTTTGACACTTTTATTGTTGGCTAATTTTACATTTAGGTGTTTTAAGCGCTTTTAACTTTTTTTAAAGGATTCTGTTTCATTTTTATCTGTTTGATCTTTTCGAATTAGTAATTTTTTCCTATGAGCATCAATCATTTTGGTTTCGATTTTACTTTGCTGTAATTTGTAATGTTTAGTTCACGGGACAACGGGTGAAACCCTTATCCGAAAACTCCTTCGGGGGTGGGTCGGTTACTATTAGTCTTGTGTAGAGTCCTTGAAAATGATGTTTTTAAATTTTGTTGGTTTTATGTTTATAAATAAAGAACTTTAAAAGATATAAAGAAATAATTTTTATTACTCCACAGATCCTAAATCTGATTTTTTTTTTGGAAAGTGATTAAAAATATCCGTTGAGTGCGTGAAAAATACTTAAACGGTGCTTATTTTTGGCTGAAAAATCTGGCTACTCACCCCTCAATGATAAATCGTAATAAAATAATGTTAAATGGATATTGGAAGGTTAGATAAAAAACATCCAAACCAGTCAGATTGTTGAAAAAATTGTATTGTTTCTTTTTATAATGGCCTTTCAATTCCTCTCTTTTTTTCTATGTCATAGTTTCTCTACAGAGGAGGGGGGGGGGGGACTATCGCAGTAGGCGGTGAAGCCCTTCTGCAGGGACCTAATAAGATTGTGGGTGATTAAGAGATGTTATGGATTTTCGGAAAATTTGGAAGATCGATCTAGTCTTTATCTTAATTAAATATACTATTTTTCAAATTTAGAAATTTGTTACTAGAAAACTATAAAGTATGCAAATATTTTTTTGTTTTTAACCCTTTTTATAAAGAATTCTTGAATGTATTGGTAAGATAGTTTATTTGTATAATTTATGTGTTTTTTTCTTTCTTCGTGTGATAATTTAAAGGGATGTTCTCAAATATACTTTACCTCACATTTTTTGTTAACTCATAAAGTATATGTGATTAGATTTTTAAAAATATTTCATTCATAGTAGTACTAATAAAAAAAAATCAGGCGGTGGATTGCAGGTCTACTTAATAACATTTTTATTATATTGCCGGCATTGAGCAGTAGACGCAATTCTGAGTTTACGACTATCTATGTTCAACTACGTAGCTTTGTAATTTTGAACCCAGCCCAGAAGACAAGAGAACTCATAGATCAAACATTGGGACAAACTAGCTTTCACGGAGGTCTTTTTGATGAAACTAAGTCACCTTTGCGTTATAGTGAGAGGAAAACCACGAAAACATCTCACAGTTAGCCCGAAGGCTGAGGTATACTAACCCTTGATCCATGTACCACTGAGGATATCCTACGAGTGCACTGTGTTCGGTGCGAGTCGGGACCGGAATTCGAATCAACCAGCACCTCTGGGTTTCCAAACTAGGGCATCTCATTGAGAGGTGAACGCTCTATCTATCGCAGCTCTGATAAAATTTGTCAAAATTTTTTTTAAATGAAATGTAAGAAAAATATTTAATTAAGTATTTAATTTAAATTTCAAAATGATTCCGCTGAATTTATTTTTACGCAAAAACACTTAAATTATTTACTTATGATAGAACTCCGATGTTAAGCATCACTGGCTGCTGTCAGTGTGCGAGTGGGTAACCACTTTGATCAGCCTGCGTAGGGACCGAGGATGCGCCGTATCGGTCCGCGTTAAGCTATTCTATCATATAGTGCTCGACTTTGTGCGCAGGTTGTCGGTCTACCAAAGCAGGGGAGCCATCCCCTTTGCAGAGGATTAAAATTGCGATGGTATGTCTTCGGATCTTCCTCAGGGATGTTTCCCAGGCCGTCGCCAATAGCCCATCGTGTAGCTCTACTGCGACGTCAATAAAGTACCTACCTGCCTGCATATAAGTTATTTTTACTAAAATTAGCAACAAAAAAAACGTTTATAGTTTAGCATTTATAGCATTAGCTATAAAATATATTTTCAATTATTTGAAAGAAAGGTTTCAGAAGAGCATCAAAACCAGAATGTTAAACGACTTAATATGGGACTAAAATGTTTATAACTTCAAATTCAAATATTTTTATTTTTCTATAAGCGGGGGCTGAAAAGTTTTTCACTTGTGAAGAGGATGGTGACCCCTCAATGATATATCGCAATAAAATAATGTTAAGCACTCAAAAAATATTTTTTATCATTTTACAAAAAAAAAAAAAAAAAAAAAATCGTAGCCAGGATCTAGGCAGTAATAAAAATAATTTTTTTCTATCGTTTAAAGTTCTTAATTTCTAAACATAAAATCGACAAAATTTATAACCATTTTCAGAAACTTTACGTAATCATGATAAAATAGACAGTGTCTGATAAACATTGCAGAGAAAAGTGTGAAAATCATGAATTTTTTTATAATTTAGAACGACAATCGACAAGGAAAAGAAAAAAAAAAATCGCTTTTTAAAAGATAGAAAATTAAGCACTTTTTACAATTCCAGAATGAAAAAGCGAGTTTAAAAGATATTTATGATATATAAGAAAAGCGAGTTTAAAATATATTTAAAATCCAACATTTTAAGGGCCTTTAAAAAACGTTAATCAAAAATAAGAAACTTAAAGCACTTTTTAAAAACGCTACGCACCTTGTCTTCGATTAGCTATTAACGAGGTATCATAAATGCAAAATAAAGACTGGTTTATTTTTTCTATTTTCAATTGTTATCGCTTTAAACCAGTGGTTCCTGAACTTTTTTGTCTCGTGGACCCCTTGCCATGTTTTTCGGCTTTGGGTAGACCCCCTGCGTAACTAATATTGATTTTTTGTAAATTCATCAACTTCAAATGTATTTTTGACAGCTGGTATAGTGCTACTCACTGTAAAAAATTTAAATTTCTAACTGTAGTGAAATGAAGTGTGAAAAACTTTAAAAAAAAACTCATGTTAACTTTAAATATTTATAAATTAAATTCAAATTAAAACGAAACAAATTAAAATTTAGTATCTGTTATATAAAATAACTAAGCAATAAATAAATGTTTTTAGTGGGAAGGATGAACCTGATGCTTTAATAATAAATTATCAACATTTGGCCAATTTCATATATCAGAAAATAATCCTAATAACATAAATTTAAAAAAATTGTTTACTTCATAGCTACTTTTATAGATTATGTAGAATGTAGATAGATATATGTCTTTATATTATAAGTTAGTAAAATCTAGGTAAATAGGTACTATCAGCGTATGTTGATTATTCCATTCATGAAGTGCCAAAATTAAAGTCACGTTATATGAGATCCACTATCGTTGACTCCCATTTTCATTTCATGGACACCCAATTTTTTTTTCACTTGACCCCTTTGGGAATCACTGATTTACAGTATTATAGGACAGTTTTGGAAGAAAATCTCAGGTGAGCTGTCAAAAACCAGTTTAAGACATCTTCAACCTCCATGGTATAAAAACCTTTTTCTAAAACCCAGAAACAAATAATCACTTTTGTATCCATTTTATTGTTACAATAAAAGGGATGAATTTAAATATGATGATGAGTTACTCAAAGGATGAATTAAAATGAACACCGTATAATATTCAAATAAACAAAATTAAAAAAAAACTATCTCTCATTTGCAAATAAATTTAGTCATTAATAGAAAGTCACTTTAATTCAAGTGAAAAAGAAATCAAAAATTTAATAAATATCTTTTTTACATAAATATTTCACAATACAGAATCTGTGGTCAAAAGTCGTATTCTTCTATCTCTCATCAGGCAATATCTTGACATTTTCATCTGACTTGTTTGCATCGTTCCCTTCATTAATTGTGTCATTCTCATCCGCTTCAATACAAAAGTTATTTTTTTCATATAACGACTTTTTCACAAGGCTATAAATAGTTAAAAATTTGAATAAAAGTAAGTAATCATGAAATCAATAATGGTGAAAATAAAGATCTAAAAATAGAGAAAGATTTTTCTTTTCATTTTTTAAAGATATAGAATAATTTTCAATAAAAAAAAAACCTTAAATTTGTGTTAATTTCTCATCAAATATAAAAAACTGGATTGTCAAAATACTAAGTATAAAAAAGTTATTAGTATAAACCAAAGTCAAACAAAATTTTCAGATAATTGTATATACCTTGCACCTTCATGTTGCTTCAATTTTATGACATAAAAATAAAAAAGAGTAAAGAATATTTTTGGCGGAACAGACAAAATTATTCACAGTAAGAGTAGGGGTTATTTCCTAAGCATATTTGAAGATTTCCTAAAAGTTAACTGAGATTTTTTTTTTTAAATATTGAAATCAGCAGACACAAAATTAGGATGAAAATTTTAATTTTCTTTAATTCATTTGAATATATTATAAATAAAATTTAAAGAAATTAGGAAACTATTATTTATTTATTTGAGAGATTTCCGAAATTTACATAAAATATGATTTTGTGTTCAATTGTATATCTAATATAAAATGTTCGCTTGATATATATATATATAAGACCATGTTTAATTTTTGAAATATTTACAAGACTATTCTCCGCAGAATCCTAAATGAAGGTGAGAATAAGAAGATTGTGCTGTTAGGTTTATATAGTTTGTCTACGGTAAGAACTCCCCCCGCCACAAAATCTGAAGCCGTCTGTTGCTATGGAAACAAGAAAAGCGTATTTCAGGGAGTGTAGCTCCTCTCGTAGAGGGCTGACACAATAGACCGAAGAAAAAGATTCCCTTTCTTTTGCCGACACAAGCCAAAACCTGTCCTAAACAGTGACTCTAAACCTCTACTGAGAATAGTTATAGCTACCATAACACCATATTATAATTACCATAGTCACTATTATGGTTCCAGACGAAATGCTAGTGAAGTTCTTTCTATAGACAAACTATAAGTTGTACTGAAATGCCAGCATCAAAAATACAAAAGTAATAACTAATCAGTTTTAAATGAAGGAGTACATTGCATAAAACAAATTAATCAGTTAGCAAGAAAGCATTGATTTAAAAAATGGTTCTTAATGTGGGGAATGAATCATTAAAAATAATGTGGCTCTAGAACAGAGAATCGGAACGTCTTTCTACAGCAGCAGGGTGTGTTGAAATGATAATAATATTTGTTTTCTTGGAAAGATGTGTCTTTTAAGAAACAGCGAAATACTCAGCATTTATTCCATTTCAATGATGATTTAATTTCCATTAGAACAATACAGTACAATCTTACAACAACATAGAATTCAATACAACTTAGCATTCTCAAATAGCGCAATTCTAAGATGTATATATTACTTAATTCTATATATTCATAAAAAATAGTATAATTAGGTATATATTTACTATAAAATAAGGTAAAAAAATCAATACCTAGGCAAATTTTAAAAAATATACGACACTGAAATTTTATACTTTATTGTGAACCAGATAAAATTGTATCGCATTTTTGGAATCAATGTTTTAATTTTTGGTTAAATTAGAATGAACTCTTATTACCTTTTCAGAGAACTACATTTAAATCACTAAAAATATTTTCTCACAGCATTTCAGATTTGAGTTTATGTTCTTTTGTTTTCCTATATGGTCTATACTTTTCTATGTTTGCATTGTTTTAGAAATGGTCTCAAGGAGTATAAAAGAATTATTGCAGATTAGTTGCAAAAAGCAAAAATTCTTAACTCTTGGTGGTTAAGAAAAATAACGTATATTTTAAATAGATTGCTATGAAAATTCTTAAAAACCATAATTTAAACCCTTATTTTGTCCATGAAATCATAATAATTATGAAGAAATTATAATGGTTGGCACCTCTGAGAACAGCACAGGAGCGTGATGCTATTTTTCAACATTTGTTTTGGTGCCTGTTGATGGTAATCACTATTTAGAAAGAATAGATGTGAACAAATTGTGTAAATATTTTCAAAAATACGTGGACATTCATATTCAATACCAAGATCAAAGAAACCATAATCTCCAATGAATCTGTTGCTGAAAAATTTAGTGTTAAAGGATTTGTACAGCATTGAGTAAAAGAATGTTTCAATCCACTGCTCCCAATAAAGATATCTCAACACATTTATCTTTAGCACAACTTTATATTTTATTTTATAACTGGCATTGAGAAGTTAACCCAGTTTCAGGTTTACAACCATCAATGCTTAACTACGTTTTCTTTTAAATTTTGAACCCAATCCAGAAGTCAAGACAACTCCAGGATCAAACATTGGGACTAACCAACCCTTGTAATTGTGCACACAATTTTTGCACAGGACTTCCTTTATAGCCCAAATATAGAGGTACTGTGCTTCAGAAGATATCATTTTCAGTATTTATAAAACACTTTCTTGAGTGTATTGACAGATATATCTAGTCCATCAAATTGAGAAAAAAATGAAATTAAAAACATTTCTCAAAATAAGACAATACTTTACAAGGTGAAACAAGCAAATATACATTAGAGAATTAAATAAAGATAGTAAATATACAAGTACTAAGTAATAGCAATCATATGTGTTCACCTTTAAGACAAGTCGAAATATTTTTAGATGTAAAAATAATTAACGCATATTTTTTCAAAACCTATTTCACAATTTTGTTTAAAAAAATATAATTGATATGCTTTAAAACTAAATAAATAACAATAAAAACCAAATTGAAGAGAATTTAATTGTTTCAAAGATCATTTGACTTAATATAGCTTAATTGGTATATTGTTTCATTACAAAGTTTTAAAATTAAAAAATTAGTACATAAAATGATTACATAGAACATATGAAAACAGAGCATTGAACATAAAATGAGAACATAAAAAAAGAAATTAAATAAATCTTTTTATCTACAATTTTTTTTCTCCTAATAAAACATTAAAGTGTTAATACTAGCATTTAAATCTTTCAATTGAAATTGTGAAAGATAAAGAACTAAGCCAACTTGTAGCTGTCTCATACTAAGAGAAGAGCCTGAAAAGAATATATAATACACTTCATAAGCTACAAAAAATCCAAGTTGTCTAATAAAATATAAATTAAAAAGTTATCAACATTTCATAATCATAAATACCCATTTTAAAAACATATAAATGTAAATTTTGAATATTTTAGATGGATCCAGGAATCTAGCATAAAATTTCCCAAGTTTAAAAAAGTTAAAGCTGCCCAGAAAGATCAATCTTTCCTTATAATGAAAATTAATTCCAGAAATATTTTATCTGAGAATTTCAAGATATAGTAACTGTTAGGATATTTGAAAAGATTTTGAGCATAATGAAACTTTAAAAACAAATTATGTTATTTATGCCCATACAAATTTTATATCAACTATAATGCACAGAAGATTTAGTAGATTTTGAATGAGTTTTGGTTCCTTTTTGAATTGAGGCGCTATGACATAGTATCTGTAACAGTAGTAGAAAAAATAAAACCATAATTTTTTTTCCAAGAAAAAAAAACTATTTTGAGAGAATTTAATGAATATTTTCAAGCAAGGAAGGACTGTAATATTATCAAAACAAAAATAACAAAATGCCTATCACAAAACGACAATCAACCTTCAACCACTCACATAAGTACAATGAAGTTAAGATATTTTTATTAAGGGGGACAGCCTTTGGAAGCACTTTGGGTTTATAATTTTGCTTTCCTGAAAAAAAAAAGGGGGGGGGGGTAACAAAGTAATTATCAAAATAAAGTTTAACCTCTGAAAGCATGCTTTACAGATTTTTGCAACCGCCTTTGCTGTAAAGTAAAAAAAATAATAATAAAAAAATGAAAGCAGATGTAAAATTACATAATACTAATTTTAGCAAATAATCTTCATTTATACCTTATAAAAACTTTCATAAAACTGAGGTTTGTGCAGTGCCCTCCACCTCCTATTATTCACAGAGAATAAATTGAACATGAGACCTCTAGATGCCAAAGACATCATATAATCATCTGTGTTCCAACTCGGAAACATATATATATATATATATATATATATATATATATATATATATATATATATATATATATATATATATATATATATATATATATATATATATATATATATATATATATATATATATATATATATATATATATATATATATATATATATATATATATATATATATATATATATATATATATAGACAATCCTACAGTAGTGGAAGAGGCACTTTCAGTTTTTGTCATTTTTTGTTTGAGATACCAACAATAAATTACAATAATAAAAATATGTGTTTTTGAACACCCTATGCCAGGGAGAAATTAAGAACCTTTTAATTTGTATTGATTATTTTGGTTCTTATTATTTATATTATGCTATTATAAAAAACTTATTATATTAGAGATTATAAAAAACTTATTTTTTGGTCCCGTGTTTTTTTTGCTGTAACTTCAAAAATATTCAACCCAAGTAAACAAAAGCTTTACAGATATTTCAGATTAGTTACAAAAATATTGATTTAATATTTTAAAAAAACTTCAAAAAAACTGCTAAAGATATGAGTATTTAAAGTAGTAGTTCTTTTATACAGCGCATGCACAGAAATTTTAAAAAAAAACTGAATTTTGTAGTGAATTGTATTTAGCAACTAATGAAAACATTCTGATTTGAATATCTTAAAAACTAAAAAAGTTTAAAACAATTTTTTAAGTAGTTTTCGTACTTTTTAAAATAAAGCTCAAAACGATAAGGGTTTTTCCACAAGTTTCTTTGTATTATGAAACAAGATTTATTAAAGCTGACACCGGCAAACACAGCCGAGACTACAAAATGAAATTTGTGAAAAACTCTAATCCTTTTGTGATTTCTTTTTAGAAATACAAAAATTACTTAGAAAATTGCTTGAAGCGTTTTAAATTTTTAAGATATTGAAATACTCTTTTTCTTAGTAGCTAAATACAATTCCTTACAAAATTATGGAAAAAAAATGTTTAATTTTTTCTGCACTTGCACAATATAAAAAAATTACTTTTTAATACTCATATTTCATGCAGTTTTTGTCAAACTTATTTCAAATTTTAAAACTATAATTTTATAATTAATTTTAAAAAGTTCCAAAAATTTTGCTTAATTTTATCTATTAATATTAAAGTGAAAAACATAAAACAAAAACATATATTTTTTATAAAAATGTCCATATTTCCAGAAATATTTAAGCTAAGTTTACGAACTTTTGTGTTGCTATTTCAAATAACAATCAAAGTAATTGATACAAGTAACAAGCTTATTTCTTGATTATCTGTCATAGGGTGCTTAAAAATACTTTGTTTTTTTTGTAATTTATTGTTGGTCCCTCAAATCTCTGAAAGCATTAACCTTTATTGCTAAGTAAGTAAAATCACATGAACTAAACACCTCTAAATTGAATAAATAATTTTCTAAGCATTTATTGAGAAACTTAAAAAAATGTCAAAAATTGAAAGTGTTTCTACCATTATTTTAGGGTAGTGTATATATATATTAACCAACTAAATCTAATTACTTTTTTTATATCTAGGAAAATATTTAAAAAAAAGGGAGTTCATTTATTTTCACATTGAGGTTAATAAAAACAATTACAACAGGAAATACCTAATTATAACAAAAAATCAGTTATCTTGATTAATATTATATGACATACTCTGTAATTGTCATGTTGAAAGATTTCATTGAAAACCAATTTAATCTTTATTATGGTTTTCTATAATCAGCTATATCACTGATTCATAACTTCTCAAGCATGATGTGTGCTATTTGTAATTCATGTCAAAATGAAATGCAATGTGGATAATGTAAATATAAATCACAATGAATTCCTAAATATGCTAGAATAAAAATCATGATGTGTAATTTGAAAACAATGTGAATGCAAAGCACATTGTATAATTCATAAATTGAAGGAATAAGACTAACTCTGGTTATTAGTAACTTACATAAACATATGAGTTGTTTTTAAATATATAGAGAAATTACAAAGAAGATAGATTGGTAGAAATAAAATGAGTTTCCTTCTGTTATCAGCTGACATGTGACTAATGCAATGTTATGGTGATGGGAGGTCAGAACAAAATAATCCTTCTATTTGATAAGCTAAAAATCTCACTACATTTAAAGAAATATAAATGATTTAGCTTTCTGATTAAACTAATTCAAGAAAATTCATATTGAAGGTAGACCATATACTAGTTATGCTAACTTACGAAAATGGAAAAAATGAATTTTCTGCTAATTTTTCAAAATTACTTAAATGAGTTTGAGAACCCCCTCCCCCCAAAAAAAAGAAATGAATAAATAAAGTAAATATTAAGACTAGTTGTTCTTTAAATATTTTGATTTTTTTTTAAAAAAAAGGCAAAGATAATTTAGTTTTCAGACAAAAGAGTACATGGCTGTAGGAAATTATAACTTTTATGTGATTAGTTTTGATTGTGATATGACATGATTTTTTATGATCAAGATAAGTTTTTCTTTAGAAAATAACAATTAAATTAAATTTAATAACTATAAGACCAATTTGAAATTTTTAAAAAGGAAGAAAAATGTAATGCATATCTTCAGATATATGAATATGTGACTTTAAAAACTCTTTATTATACTGCTCAGAGATTTTCTTAACTAAATTAAATGGCACAGAAAAAAAATTCAACTGAAACAAGTGATTCTAAAATTAGGGAGTGGAGTACTGCAAATAAATTAAATGTCACATGACTTTCAGTCGCAATTTTTTTTTTAACAGGAACCAAATTGATTAAGAAACAAGAATTTGACAAGAAAGTTTCTGCAAAATTATTTCGTTAATGAACATACAACATTGAAAAAACTTCTCATTCATAGAGCCTTTGGGTATTGAAATTCGTGCATTACTTTCTAATTGAGTAACATTTGGTGGAAGAAAGTTTGGAAAAGCTAATGGGTCCTCCATTGAAATTTAAGCAAAAGTAACTATAAAAACAAAGTGTTTGTCTTTAACAAGAGAATTATTTTGGGGGTTATTATTCCCTCTCACAAAAATTTGTGAACTGAAAGATACATTAGATATAGAGCTTTGATCACTATTTTTCAAAATTTTTAATTATATTATTAACAGTTTTGAAAAAGAAAGTTATACATACAATCCGTAGAGCACTCACGTAATCAGCATCACTTAACCAAAGTGCACATTCAAAGTTAGCTTCAATGTCATCAATAAAGGGAATAAATTCTCTTTCAAAAAAGATAAAAGATTCTGTAGAAATAGATGTCTTATCAAACACCTCTAAAAACAATAAAACACAAGATTAGAAAAAACCAGTAAATGAATAAAGGCAATAATTATTACATACAGTCATTACTGCGACCAATACATCGATTTCATAGACACAATGTTATTTTAACGTGTGTTGGAAAATCTGAATTGAACTGTATGAAATTTTTGTCTAATTTTTTATAAGAAAATCACATCAGATATAGGTGTTAAAAATTTTCGCTGTTTCAAACATTTGCTTTAAAATTAAGGAAAACATGAAAGTGCTCAGTAGTAGTAAAAATCATATTTTCAAATACAACAAAAATATCACATGTTTTCATATAGTACACGCAACATTTTAGTACATTTTCAATATGAAAGCTAACCTTACTTTTCATACATATTGAATTGTTCATTCCAATATAACATGAAATCTTTGTTTAATTTTATGTAAGAAAATCACATCAAAAACAGAAGTTGAGCATTTTTGCTCTTTCAAAACAAACATTTTTTCATAGGCGAAAATTAAATGTATAGCAAAAGTTACATGGGAGTCCACCTATTCTTTTGAGGTTAGTGCTCAAAGAACATAGAGCATCTTGAATTACACATGAAAGTACGAAAGAACCATCATTTCTTAACCTAGACATAGTCTATGGTAAAAAGGATGGTGGAATATCAGTTACTCTTCATTATTAAAAATTAAAAATGTGTAACGCATTATTATGTGGAGTTTTCCGCTTGCAATACATTAATAACATTAGTACATTTCTTTCATGAATCATATCTTTCGTGTTTAAAAATTGTACTTATTTTTTTTCAAAAAGTGTTGTACTTATTTTGGAGATAAATCATGTATTCTTCTTGACTTTATTTTTGTACAGATTTAAGAGCTTTCTGAACATACATTATGTAGCGGAAATATATTATAATCAGCATAATATCATATGCTTAGTAGATAAATTGAAAATTTAGAATGGAGTAGATAGAAGAATAATATTTTTGTCAAAATAAGTTCTGCATTTATGAGTACATATTTGCTATAATTCTATATATTTACGATGCAGCGACTTCTTGTTCAGAAGTGCAATTTTATTAAGACCACGCGGGACGGGTCACCATTTTTAGTGTCAATTTTATAGTTATGAACCTATATATTCGACCTGAAGCAGCAGCTTAGAATAGAAGGCACAAAAATTTGTGAGTCAAAAAATCAGAACCTGTTAGGTGGGAAAAAGCTTACATTCAGACTATAATATATTGTCTTAAACAAATCTCACACAACAAATGCACTGTATGACACAAAATATGACATCACATAGGAAAATGGTAACACTAGCACCAATTGGAAATCAGATGTAACAGTGGGAGATGACAAATCATTTTCATGATACAATACTGATAGTCTGAGCAATTAAAGGCTCATATATGCATTAAAAAAATTTAATGCTGGTAAAACAAATTAATTATTCACTTCTTATTAGTTCTCATTGCAAATTTTTTTAAAAATTCCATGTTGTAGTTGTGGTGTGCCATTAAGAAACTCAGTGATGCGATTGTTTTTGTTTTTCAGTGGGCCATCTACGGCCAAGAATTCGACTTCTGCCACACCCATGCATCACACCTGCTTATAAGGCGGATCCATTCATTTATCCACTTATAAAAGTATATTCAAAGAAATGTTAAAGAAACAATTAAATTTTTTGTTAATAGATATCTAGAATAAGATTAAAAATAATATTTGGAATAGAATTAGAAAAAAAAACATCATAAAAAATTAAATAAACTCAAAACAGCTTTTTTTTTTTAGCTCTGCAGCTCTCTTTGACAAATTTTTAATTATTACCGAATCTGACGATAACTGATCTGATGTTTTAAGCTTTTTGCAGAGATGGAAAAAAAATAAATGAAGGATAAGGTGAGAAGAGGAAGATATTCAGGTGGGCAATGCTGCATTGGAAGTGGATATTTTGAATTGTGGTGATGAATTTGACAGATTTGTGATTGAGCAAAAGGGAAAAAATAATGAAGAAGGTGGTAATAAGAATATTATTTATGCAATTAAGGTTTTATTGGTGTTTTGTATTGCTTGTAACATGTTCTGAAGAGATTTAATCATTAAAGTTTAGTTTTTGGAGAAAGAGTATTATTGTTAGCATTATTACATTTAAGAAAGACAATTTGAATATAAGTTGTTTTTAATATTAAATAATTAAGCTGAGTGTTGTTTGTCAGCCTGAGTCAGTAAAGTAGTTATGAAGAGTTACTATTTTGTAAAAGAATGATTGTTAATTAATGAAATTAATATGGAAATGCTATGGTAAAATACAGCTTCGATACCATATTTTTAGTTGAATTTTTACTTACATATATTAAGGGTATTTTTATTTCTTAATTTTTATGAAATTATGGGTATAAGAGTAACAAAACTTTACCTTGGACAAAACATTTGATACAGAGCTGTCACTCTTTAAATTGTATAGAATGCTTTAGTTTTATGAATCTCGTGGCAGAGTGGTTACCAAATGTTTGCCGGGTTGAAAAAAAATCTTATAGATATCTTCCGTATTTTTTATTTAGTAAATGTATATTACTTGATGTTAATAAATGACAATTTCTGAGACATGGACTTTAACAAAAAGGGAAGAGAAGCTATTAGCAACCTTCGAAAGGAAGGTCCTACCAACCACCTTTGGCGCTATCCAACTGGAGAAAAAGATATAATTTTGAAATATATAAGATCTTTAATAGTGATGATATCATTAAATCTATTAAACTAAGTAGAATGAGATGGGCCGGGCATGTAGTGAGAATGAGCCCAGAACGAACAGCATTAAGAGTCTTTAATGCAACCCCCTCCAATAAAAAGCCAAGAGGAAGGCCCAAAAAGAGATGGAAAGACTGTGTCAGGGCTCTCACTCAATTTCAGAAAAAAATTCCCTGACTTTTCCAGGTATACCAGGTAAATTTCAATGAAAATTGAGACAATTAGAAAACTTTGATTCTTTTATTTGTAATGTGAAATATTAGACTTTTTGTGTAAAAAATATCATTAAATGAGGGTGAGAACATTTCAGTTTGAGTAAAATGTGAAATTTTTAGAACAAATAATTGTAATAGATGTTAGAATTATTTAACTTGTATCTCAATAACTGATAACTGTCACTGACAATTTTAAGACTGGTTATTTTCAGTGATGATAAAGGAATATTCCAAGTTTTTGTAAAAAAAAATGCAGCTTTCCCTGATTTTTTGAGTTAAAATAAAATTCCCTAACAATTCCAGATTTTCCATGTTCTCCCTCACCCCTAGGAACCCTGTTTTTATAATAGTCAACTGACTATTGAAAATTAATTAAACTCTAAATTAACTTATTCGTTTGATCATTACATATTCTTGTAAAGGCAGTAAATCAACTTTAAGACATTGCTGTATTCGGAAGACAGTATGTTTAATAGAGCAAAGAACAGCCAAAATTTTTTTCTTCATTGGATCATAATAGGTTCAAACGATGCAGAAAAACAGATATATGCTAAAGGGTAAAACCCATTATATGTGCTGAATTAGTAAATACTAACGTCTTGAAATTTGGAAAAATTTAAAAGTATAATCTTAAAGAAAGCATCAAATAAATCAAAACTAGGCATTTCTTAAAAATTAATTTAAATGTTATCTAGGTTTAGTTTAGCTAATAATTGAAAATATTCTAAACAGATGGAGGGTATGTAGGGTGTAATTGCACAAGGCCAGTGGTTCTTAGGGCGCCATTGGACTTATGAAAGAAAACTCAACCCAACAGATTAAAATTAATGCACACAATGGTCAATATTGACAGGTAAAAAGGGAAAAAAAGATAAAAAAACAATTCTTATCTAAAGGTTTTATAACAATCTGACAAATTGAATTAATCTTAAAAATGATAAGAACACCATAGTCACGCAATAAAAGAATTGATTATTCATGCAATTATTATTTCAAGAAAAAACATTCTTATTACAAACCTTCTGAATTTGAACTATTTTTCCATGTCTAGTCTTGCAGGGGACATAGGGGTATCAGTGGTGACACTTTTTCCTTCTGAAAGCATACGGAAAAAATACTACTCATAAAATAAATTACATTTGAAATATTCAAACTAAATAATACAAAGAAATAAATACATTATTTCATTACTGCAAGCATGAACAAAAAACATAGCAGATATAAATTCAACATTTTTGATTACCTTGTGCTAAATGTGCAAAAGTTTTTCTTGTTGAGTGCGCAAAATATAGTTAGCATGCTTTTATTATCTTACAGGTCATTAAGTATTGGTAAAAGACTTTTCTATTGTTATTTAAATGCATTCTTTTATTTTTAACATGAAATTTGTTAAATAACTTTTATACTATCAAATTAAGGTAAATTAAAAACTTGACTTTCTTTAAAGGCTTACAAAACATTATAAAAATGCATGAAGCACACACACACACGCACGCACGCACACACAAACACACACACACGCACACACACACACACTTACTTTATTACATTGTAGTAATAAAAAGATTTTGTGATTTTTGTTCCAATAAATAATTAGCCAAACAGACATTTTCTTCAAAATCTCAACTGATTTACACTGAAAAATTTAATTTATTATGGAAAAAAATGAATGGGTAATTGCATTGGATTTTGAATACATATTAATACCCTTTCACATTCTTGCAATTTCAATTATTACATTGTAGTAATAAAATAATTGAAATTGCAGGAATGTGAAAGGGAATTAATATGTATTCAAAATCCAATGCAATTACCCATTCATTTTTTCCATAATAAATTAAATTTTTCAGTGTAAATCAGTTGAGATTTTGAAGAAAATGTCTGTTTTAGACAAATCAGTTTTGACTAATTATTTATAGGAACAAAAATCACAACACTGAATGTGGTAAAAATATGCACACTAATCAAACAGATGAGAAAATAAAATTTTAAATTAAATATTCATTAGAAAACTGTGTACAACTTACAGCCAACCCAATTTTTGGTTTACGACTACTTACGTTCAACTCCGTAACCTTGTAATTTTGAACCAATCCAGAAGAAAAGGAAACTCCTGGATCAGTATCCCTAGAGATATTGATTTGCTAAGGGAGCATGGCGGACTTTGTGACTCGACGGATTTATCATGCATCAGTCACCATTTACTACACGGGGAGTCTTTAGGCCAGCGGGGATCGAACCCACGAGCTCTTGGATATAGGCCCAGCACCCTACCAACCAGGCTATCCCGGCCTGTATACAACTTATAGACATACAACTATATACATCTGATATAAAATACTCTATACAGTGTTTTATATCTGTAGTTTAAGAAAATGGGTAGTTCATTAAAAGTAAATTTAGTATATAAATTTTGTTTAATTCCACAAATCTTGTTTAAAAATAAAATTTCAGTTCAGTATTTCATAACTTATCTAAATATTGAATTACATTTTACATGTATCTAAATTAACAAAATGAAACTGATGCCTAGAAAAATAAATTAAAACAGACAGAGTGATATAGAAAAAAATGAACTATGAAAATAAAAATATGATAATAGAAAAGCCAAGTATTATGAATTTAAGATTACATGAAAGTAATATGACATAATTTATTTCTTTTACCCTATATGTTGCAGATATTTTATTGAGTTTTAAACTAGATATTAACAGATCCAGCTGCTATACTAGATTCACACTTTCTGCAATACAGAAACTGAATTAATGGCACTAAAAAAATTTTTAAACCAATAAATTTTTGCTCATCAAGTTTTATTTGCTTTAAAACTTACAAATAATGTACTTGATGAAACACTTTTGTGTTATTAGTCCTCTTTTTGTTGAAAGTGTAAAAAAGAAAGTTTTTTAATAACACTATAATTTTAAAAGTAATTTCATCCAGAAAAATTCAATTCAATAAATGATTGATTAGGTTTTGGGAAAATATTAATTTACTAAGAAAACAAATGTATCAAAATTAAATTTTTATTACCTAAAATAAAAATTATTAAATTTAAAACATAAATTTAATGATGTAAAAAAAGTAACAATGACCTTAAGGGTTATAAAATAGTATTGATGTTATTGACCTAAAACTAATATCAATAAAAGAATATCAAATTATAACTAAAAAAAACAAACATTTTTTTAAGAGTGACGATTTGAAAATAATTTCAAATAAAAAGAGTTAAACAGAATATATCATTGAAATTTATATCATACATGTAAAGATAGAATATATTTCTAAATATTCTTATTCACTGTCTTACTTTTATTAACTGGTGGGTAGGCGGTTGTAGATAACTTTTGAAGTGCTGGATCTTCAAACTTTTTTCGAATTGGATCAAGTAATCTATTCAAATAAGTTTCTACTGAAACCTTCAAGTCTCCAGGATGAAGTATCTAAAAAAATTAGTTAAATCAAATGAGCAGGAAAGAAATTTAAATAAATTTAAGAATACTTTGAAAAAAATCAAAAGATTTCCTGATTGTTTAGGAAAGGTTATATGAAAGCAAAATAGAAATAGGAACAAAAATTATCAAGTATTTTGCTTAATTATGTAAAATTTATTTCAAATGGTAAAATTTAACTAAGATATCAAATTTATAATATTAATAATATTAATTATAATTATTATTTATAATATTAATTATAATTAAATATCTACAAAATTGTTTTAAATGAATTTCAATCTTTTTACATTTACATAAAAATATAAAAAGAAGAAAATATGTACAATATAGCAAAAACATAAGGCAGAGTTATCTTTATCATTTAATGGAAATATAGTTTAATTGAACACCAGTCTTTTAGATATGGTGTAAATTATTCATGAAAAATAAAATAAAGAAACGGAAATATCAGCTACAGTTAAGATTTTCTATTGTTAACTGAATGAGCAAAAATGTGTTTCAAGTTAAAGGACTAAATAAATTAAAAAGATTAATAAAAATTAGAATATATTTATATTTTTTAAGCTCAGTCTTACCAGTCTTAGAAGACAAAAAGGCAGGGACAAATTGTGCAATAGAATAAGTATATATAATACAAACAATAATAAAAATTCAAACAATAATTCAAAACAATAATAAGCATTAAAAAATTAATAATAATAAATTTGCAAATTCTTTATATTGAATTAATATAAATAACTTTCTCCCACCTTAAAAATAAAAAATACAATTTATATAACTTTCAAATACAGATTGGGTGGCTGATTTAAAATTTTTGAAAACTTTAATCATAAATTTGTCTGAAGCTCATTCAGGTTTATCTTGTCATGAATTTTCCAACATCTGTTTCCATAAAAAAAAAATAATTAAGTGTTTATTTTTACTGTGTGGCTAAATATTCATGCTACTGACTTTAAATATCTTACTTTTATTCATTTTGCATGCATCAAAATAAATATATAATCCCATTAAAAGAATAAAAAAACTTCTAAACGAAGGAAAACATTCAGAAGTGTCTTAACTATGCATATGCTAACATTTTTACAAACACAGAAAACTGTAAAAATGAGCTGTGCTTGAAAAAGAAACAATTGAAGTATTACTGAAATTAGTTATTTTAGCATGAATTAAGATATCTCTCCAAAAAGAGAAATCACCCTAAAGCAGTTTATATACTTTTTTAAAAAAATTTTATCAAACATTATATTAAAAAAAAGTATTTTAATGTTTCATATTATAATTTTAATTATTAATTAAATATTAATATTTTAATTTTAACATTTCAAAATATTAAAGAAAAGTTCTAGATAGGAATTACTTCAACTACAAAATCATTGATCTGGACCAAAGTTTTGAAAGCCATATGTAAATTATGTACAGGTTATCCAATTCATATGCCAATTAGGTAAAAAAAAGAGAAAAAACTTGGAAAATACATTGGTGACCAGAAGCCCAGATATTGGACATAAAAGCCAGAGACTAAAGCCCTTCAATCGGTGGGTCTGTAAATGTAATGAGTTGCCGAAAAACGTAAATTTTCAATATAACCAACATAAAGAAAATATGATGGACATATGCAGGTGATTAACAGTTTGAAAATCTTTATTAACATATTTTAACACATGTTTTCAAAGTCGTTTTCTATATACACATTATTTTTATAATTTGTGTTTCCACCATTTTCTTCATTTCTCTGAATGACAAAACCTAAAGAAATGCAAATTAAATAATAAAAGAAATATAAAATAACTTTTCATAAAACTAAGTATAGGTGAACATAGAGCAAGAAATTATATGGAATTGAACTTAACCGGCAATTTACCATACATTACAGTTCTAAGTTCGATATTAAAAATCTTAGCTTGGTAATGCTTACAAAAACTACTTTAAGTATAATTTTAACCTTTTTTTCAAAGAACTTTTTACATAAAAAAAACCACGCTACAAAATGCGAAAACACGAATGACTCATTTTAATAAACAAACAATTCATTTTTCTGACACCACTTTTGAAAATTTCTGAATCTTAAAATGATTTTTTTTTTTTGAATATTCAATATAAAATGCATTTTTTTTTATTTCAATTGTTTAAAAAAATTAAATGGCAAATATAAAGTAAGATTAAAAAAAATTAGACATACAAATATCTTACATTTCAAAATAAATGTTCAATTTTAAAAACGATTTGAAAACAATAGAAAAGTCCTTAACCTTCATCTTTGAAGAGTAGCACATGTTTTACAAAAGCCAGAACTCCATTATCTTCTAAATTACCAGGTTCACAAAATGCCTTTTTGAGCTTCTTCTTAACAGTAGAGAGATTGTCTAATAAGTCTATTCCTGAATCTTCTAAAAAGAAACTCATTTTACCACCAGTAAGTCCAGGCACTAACATTAAAACAATGTAATACATTTATAAGAGAATCTACAATTAAATGAATTTCGCAAAAATAAAGCATACTTGAAACAACTTATTTATTCATGAAAAGAAGGTTAAAGGATAGCAGAAATATTTTAAGAAAAATTCGTTAAATAAACTTCTGTTAAGACAACCAAAAAAATTTGCATATGAACAAAACTTAATTGCATAAATTTCAATCTTAAAATATTTTTTAATCATTTCTCTCATTTTACTTTATTGATTTTGATTTATTAAAATTAATTTTGATTTATTCTTAGATGAGAATCATGAAAAATTTACATTTTTTATATGGATAATGAATGCATACATTTTCAATTTTTTTCATTCCAAAATGGAAAACAGTGCAATATTGATGCCCCCAGAACAAACAATATTGACAAAATAAAACAAGTATACTCATTTAGGGCCCCCAACATTTCTAAGACAAAGAATTTAGTTACTTCTAGTTTAAAGGGAACATTGGATGACCATTTATAATTAAAACATTTCAAATATCACAATATTTTTTTATATAAACATAAAAAAAATTAGATAAACAAAATTCATTTCAATACAGGATCCAAATAACAAGATAGAAATTTAACAGTAAGTTTTCATTAATTTAGTAACTGCTCTCTTGGTTAGCATCTTGAGTTTTATAAAACTTAAAGCCTAACTGAGGTAAGATTAAATGAATCTGATACTTGTGTAAGAATGGACGACGTCCCTACCACCAGAGTTTTCAATGCCAGACCAGTTGGCACACGAAAAAAAAGCAGGCCGAATTTGAGATGGATAGATAGCCTAGAGAAAGATCTTTTGGCCCTAAACACAAAAAATTGGAAAACACTAGCAAAAAAAAAAGGTCAGCCTGAAAAAAAAACTTTTTGAGAAGGCCAAGGCCCATCCTGGGCTGTCGAGCTATTGATGATGATGATGACTTGTGTAAATTCTTCAAACATGTTTAAAATTTTACGTATTATGCTATTGATATTATACTTGCTACAGATATTATGCTATTATTAAAAAAAGGAGGGGAAAAAAACTTATGAGAGAAATTTTTTGAATTTTTTTTTAAGAGAATCCACAATTTTACATTTGCAATTCCCATCTAATCCAAATTCAAGAGGTTCACTTTGCAGACTTCATCACATCTGTACAATTTTTGCCTCTAACACACACCCAATATTGAGTTTCCTTCAGTCTCTTTTTCATTAGATTACACCAGTGTTTCCCAAAGTGTGGTACGCGTACCCCCAGGGGTACGGGAACAGTTTAGCGGGGGTACGCGTTCTTATGCGAAATATCTTACAACAAACGAAAATTTCAAAAAATTTTATTTAATAACAAAGCTAGCCATGAAAATTTACGATTACGTACTTTTCTATTGGCTATTTTTTGCAGAGTTAACAGTTAATAATTAGTGGTGCATACAGCCAGTTGTGATTTTTAACTTTTGTGCAATTTTTCTATAGTAAAAAATACATTAATTTTTTAATTAGTGGTACACAGCGCTAAGGAAAATTTAGAAAGGGTACACAAAAAAGGTAAGTTTGGGAAACACTGGATTACATTATTGCCTGATCTGAATTCATAAATATGCGTTGTGAACTAAACAGACATTAAACACTTAATTAAAATCATATTACTTTTATAAATTAGTGAATGGCATTAATAAACTTTCATAAATTATCAATTGGACTCCATCATAATAATCATGAAGATAAAATATGTAAAAATTACTGTTTATTTTTAAATATTTTTATTATGAGTAGTCAAATAGTTGGTAGATAAAAATCATTTAAGATATGTAAAGAAAAAGAAGTTATTTAAAAAAAAAGATATGTAAGTAAAAGAGATGAAAAGAAACTATTGATTTAACCATGATATTATTGCAAGCATTTCATTAAAATGAAGTATAACATGCATTTCAAAAATTATTCATACCCATTGGATTCATTAGATGAATTCTTTTAGCATAACCCAATTGAGGTAAATACTGAAACATATCATAAAAATACTTAAAAAAATTACAATTAAAAAATGAAATTAATGCAAAAAATGAAAATTTAAGTATATTTTATATGAAACAGTTCATAAAAACAAACCATTTCAGCGAAAGTGAAAATCTTTCTTTGGTCAACGCCACCAAACTGAGCATCTACTTTAAGTCATTCTTCATCTAAGGCCTGTTGAAAAATGAAACTATTGCATTCAGATTATTGCATTTATAGTTTTATAGCTAAATAGTTCATTACAAATAATTTTTTGATTATTTTCTAATGTAGTATACTTTTAAGTAAAAAA
Organism: Parasteatoda tepidariorum; assembly: GCF_982258835.1. Lineage (NCBI taxonomy): Eukaryota > Metazoa > Arthropoda > Arachnida > Araneae > Theridiidae > Parasteatoda > Parasteatoda tepidariorum. The sequence goes on along the minus strand of NC_141756.1, from coordinate 108,764,966 downwards.
ATACATCAAAAAGTAATAAAAAAATTTAATAGAATAAAAATTATCATTATTAAAAAAAAAATCTTATAATTTTATTCCCATAAGCTGTAAGCTATAATTTTTACAGCTTATATTAACTGTTATTTATTACCATGCCATATTCATGACAGGGTAATAAATAACAGTTCATGAAATTAGAAGATTTTACAAGTGAGAACAGAATAAAATGCCTTGCTGAAAGCTTTTTACAGCCAAAGAAAAAAAAGTAAAATAACAATGAGTAAGAAAGAAAAAAAGAAAAAGAATTGAGGAACTAATTTTATGTCCAACAAATTTAATACTTTTTAATAATGAATAACATAATTAATCTTATATTTTTATCTTTTAAAATTCTTAACAGAAAAATGAAATTATATCAAGTAGCTCAATTGGTCAGAAAATATAGGAATTGAAAAACATTCAAGTTATATGGAATGATAAAATTCTGGTTAAATAAATAACATTATATTACATTAAAATAAACCTATTAGTATAAATATGAAAGATCTAGGAAGAAAAATTGGCCATACAAAAATCAATTTAATTGTCAAAACTTATAACTTCACAAAAATTAAAAATTTATTATTAACTGTTTTCCTAATATGCTGCAAGGAAAATTCCAAATTGCCAGTACCTAACCTCAAACACTATCAGTCCATAGATTTAAAATTTTATTAGATTAGTTTTTAATACTTGTGGAAAAATGGTTAGTTTAAAAATTTTCAAAACTGAGAATAAAAAAAAAATGATAAAATAAATTAAATATCATAGATTTGAGGAAATATCTTGCCATTATAGATTGAAATTATGCTAAAAGGAATAAACCAAAAAACTAATTATAATCTTAAAAACTTTAAGGAATGCACGATTTTCAGAAAACATATGTAATTTGATTTAGAGGACAAATGATATGATTAACAGATCATTAATGTAGCAATAAAAAAAACAAAATTGTTATATTACTACTTTCTTAAATAAATTGTGCAGTCAATTTACAGCCTGATTAATGGATTTACTGATAGAAAAAGCCTTTATCACTTAAATAAGCTTTTTAATTAAAATTTAAAAATTTTCCTTTTAAGCTTTTAATGAAACTTAAGTACGTTCTCTTATTAAAACCGTATAATGTCAATAGAGTTTTACAAATTACCCTGAAACACAATTAGATACACATTATAACAGAGAACCTTTTAATCAACACACTTTCTAAACATAAATATGACATAAGTTTTGCATCAATAATATGCTATATCAGAATTGCGTATACTAACTTGCATTCCAGGATACGTTAAACTGATTAGGAAAGGATGATCTACTTGCTTAATAACTTCAGCTTTTTTTGCATCATGCTCCGTCACTAAAGATTATAATCTGTACACATCTAAAGTATATTCTCTAAAAATATAAACTTTGCTTAGTTAAAATAAGACAGCTTATAGCATACAGAGACATTATTATATAAAGAGAAATCTGATTGGCTTTATAAACAAGCTTTTGTAATGGTGAAAATAAAAGACATAAAAAGTAGACTAACAAGGGAAGTACACATCTCAAAAATTCCTGTCAAAACAAAATTAGACGCCTAATTTGCCCCATTAAAATTTCAGTTCATTTATTTTTAAACTAACAAAGCTTCCAGACTTATCTCAATGGTGGTATAGTGATTAGGCTCTATGCCTTTTACCAGAGAGGTCTTGAGTTGGGGGTCCTGATCTCAGTTGGCACGATTGAATTTTATTTCCAATTTTCTATTCTAAAGAAGATTGATAACTATCTAATATGCTTTATTCAATTTATAAATTATTATTTTTTAGTTTAAATTTATTTTTTAAAAAATTAAATTTTTAAAAACAACAAAAATTAAAATATATTTATTTTTTAATTATAATGTATGGATTACTTAAAAAAGAAATATACGATTTTAATTTAAATTTTGAACTGCAAATTTTTTAAAATAATCCATACATTTTAAATAAAAAATAAAATTTTTATTAGATTGTAATTTTAAAAAGATACAAAATGTTATTTTAAATTTTAAAATTTTTTTCTCAATGACCTAGATATTTTAATCAAAAAAAAATATTTTAAATTTCTATTAATTTAGTTGTTCTTAAAAATTTAAGTTCTAAATAAATAAAAAATTTATTAAATGAATAAAATATTAAATAGCTATGAATCTTTTTTAGAAAAGGAAATTAGAGATATAGTTCAACCTTTCCAGCTGGGATTTAATCTCAGGACATCATTTCTATTAGTTTAAAAATAAATGAACAGAAACTTTAATGGAGCATATTTTACCCTAGTTAGACAGCTAATATAAACCCTATCCAAGGTTTATAAAAATGCTCTTAAATTTAGGTTTAACTTTGCTTATATAGGAATTTTTAAGCTATCCACTTCCCTTGTAAGCAGGGTTGTTCTGATTTTACCCAACCTGAGAAAAACCACTTGAAAAAAACTCACGTTTTTTCATAATTGCATTTTATTATTAAGAAATCAGCTCAAGATATTAAGTTTATAATAGAACGAAATATAAACTACATACATTGAAATATTTATATTTCCATTACTTCTATATTCTGTTCATTAAATTTTAATTAAATATGTATTATTAGAAAGTGGAAATAATGTACTAACATATTCTCACAAAAATTTGAGTTACTAATTCACAAGATAATTAAAACCAGTTATAACAAGATACAATATAAAATATGATTAGAATCACTATTCAATGAAATAGGAAAATATTTTTTTTAAAAAGTGTATTTTAAATACTATTTTCCTAAACAGTGAGTCTAATTATATAGTTTAAAATGATACTTTTAAAAAATAGCCCCTTTTAACTGGTAAAATACTTATACAAAATTCCTGTTCTGATGTAATCCTTGTTGTTGAAATAGTATACTCTAAAAACTGTACCTCTTAAATAAAAGGCACAAGCTAAATGTACCCTTTATTTTCTCACGTTAGAGGCACATAACTAATGTGCCTTTAAAAATGAGAGGCACCGCAAGAAATGAAAGGCACCAAAGCAAACGCGAGTCAATGCGCGGTACGAAAGGATTTTACCGGTTCCCTGTGCCTCTCAAATGGGCTTCCCATTTTTTTCTTCGGTACGATGTAACGGAGAAGAAGCGCATGCGCACATCAATGAAATATTTTATGACGAAATACAAAAAATAAAAGCAGACGATAAAATTAGAACACCAGAAAGTTGTTGATTTTTTAGAATTAGTTTTGTGTGGAATTTGAGTTTTCATATTACCCGTTACGGGTTTATCTAGTTTGTTTTATGATATTTTATCTATCCCGTTACGGGTGAGTTTTCATATATCCCGCTATGGGCACTTTTTCTAGTTTCCTTTATAAGATTTAACTATCCCGTTGCGGGTACTTTATATTTGTTATTGTATTTGTTGTGGTGTGAAATAAATGTTTTTATAAAGAAACTGAATAGTTCTTTAACATAGCTTGATACGCTACAGCTATGTATTCATTGGTGGCAGCGGTGGGATCCGTTCCAGAAATGTTTTATTAAGTTTTTGAAAGAATTAGTGACAAATATTATTGTTATTAAGGATTTCCTACTTTAGAAAAAATTAGTGAATGAGATGTTTAAAATTGATGCCAAGAAGTGTGGAATTCGACGGTACTTCGAACTCTTTGAACAGAAAGCGAAGAGATTTAGTGTGAATTTCGATCTTTGGTTTTCGTGTGCTTTACAGCTTATTCCTGCTGAAAGGTCAGAAATTTATGATGATAATTATTATTACTTTAAAGAAAATCTCATTGCCAATTTTCAGTATGATCCACAAGCTATTCCGTGTAATAATGATCGCCAGAAAGAACATTTTAATGAGGAATGGAATTCGCCAAGTATTGTGAAGAAATTTAGATCTGAACGTGAATGTTTCTATTGTGGTGAAATAGGACATTTTAAGAAATACTGTAGACATCGAAATTCGGATTATAGAAAAGAGAATTATATCCGATTGCTGTAATCAAGTTTAAGCACGAAAGTAATTTTTATTTTAATAATATTTATAAAACAAATGCATGTTTAATGATTGGGGCAAAAATGCAGAATTTCACGTTTTTAAAATACAATAAAAAAAAAATTCTGAAACAAGCCTTCCAAAAAAATTGCAGAAGGCTTTTCATATATTCTGAGCTCAAATAAAATCATCGATTAAATAATATTAAGTACAGTTAGTTCCAAAAAAATTGAAAGCTAATGTTCCCAAAATGGGAATGATAGCGCCTAACGGGTTAATATGTTTCACCATAATCTGGATTTTAAAAAAATTCATTTCAATGGAAAGAAATCTTTTATTTTGCACTTGTTAAGTCATTTGTTTAAGCATATTTCATGTTATAAAATATCCAAGTTGTCAAAATCTACATCTATCATTTTAAAATATTCTATGTTTTTCCAAATTTGTGCAACTGTATACATCATATTGCAACTGTTGCTAAATTATGTAAAATTGTTCTTTATGTGTGAAAATAAAAGATATTAGATTTCATGATATTTAGTGTTTAATTTTTGATCCTTATAAAACTATTTTATGAAATCTCTAAATATTTAAAAAATATCTAAATTTATAATAAATTTCCATTATGAGGATGCTTTTTGGAAAAGAAAAAAAAATCCATGAATTATATTGACTTGGCTTAACAGAAATAAATATTATCTTTTTGTGCCTATATCTGATTAGAAAAGCATCATTGTAGTTGTTGAAGTATCATTAAACGCTACATAATTAAAGAAATGGTATAAATTTACATATTTTATAATTGTCTATGAAAAAGCCTTAGATGGAATCCTTTGAAATGATCACTTTCAAGTGGCCAATATTCAAAGAATTGAGAAATATTTTTCATTAAGAATTATTATAATTAATATCTTGGTAATAGTGTAAACCAAACAAAAAGTCCCTTTTTATATAAAGTGCTAGCAAATTACAAAGAGGTAAAAAAAATGTGTTCAAATCTGGTAAATAACAGGTTTTGGTACCACTAAATGCTTGTTTCAATGAGCGGTACATAAAAGCAAAATCTAAGGTACAATGTACCTTCCAAGCTAAGAGGCACATCTGATTTTGCCTCTGAAATCAGAGGTACAGTGTGCCTTTCATTTTTAAAGGTACGTTGTGCCCTTAAAATTCAGAGGCACAAACGATCCAAATGTGCCTCTGAAATCAGAGGTACATTGTGCCTTTCATTTTTAAAGGTACGTTGTGCCCTTAAAATTCAGAGGCACAAATGATTCAAATGTGCCTCTGAAATCAGAGGTACAGTTTTTAGAGTGTAGAGCTTATTCTAGAAGCCCGCTTTGACTATACATAAAAAAGGACACAACACTGTTAGAAAAGTAATGTAATGCACAATTGCATAAATACATTCCCCACGTTAAGAATTTACTTTGAAAATTGACTTTCAATTGAATTAAAATAAATAACTTATTTCTTCACTTAAACATTTAGTAGTTTTTTTAAATCTATCCTAAAACAGAATATGTAAATCCTACAAAAGGTAATTGAACCCTATAACTCTTATTAAAAAATTATTGCTAATTTATCAATGTAAATGATATTAATAATAAAATGTATTAATATCTATTTTAATATTAATAAAATTAATGGTGTTCATTCATGCAGCAAGACTTACTCTAAGACTTTAATGAATAAAAGAGATGATGAAAAAATCCAATTTAACCCTGACAAAATAATTTTTTTTCCAATCCTGCTTGTAAGTGCTATAGGACATATATTGTATCATTACTAGTAATCGTTAATCCTTTAAGCGATTACACATCAGGCAAAATTGTACTGAAATTGCCCTCCTACACACTACTTTTTCCTAGAACAACACGAAGAAAACTTTTCACTTGTTAAAATCAAAATGATCAACAATAATAAATAAATAAAAAAAAAACAGACAAGGTCACCAAAGTTGGTATTTTGACACTGAAATTAATGAAAAATACTTAGATCCTGTTCATATTAATAATAAACATGTAAATTATTTTCAATTTTAAATTACTTTACAATTGGCTTAAGGAGCACAAATAAACTATTTTATGATCCATAACAATAAATAATCATTCCCTCTTATTATTCCAATTAATAAATTTTATTTTTATATCACTGCAAAAAATTTTCGGCAAAAATATTAATTATTTCTCAGGGTTGCTACTCAAATCTAGGAAAAAAAAATTCCCTGTGTTTTCCCTGTTCATATTATATACAATATATTAAGAGGAAACAACAATTACTGTGCTTTTGTGTGGACTATATTGGACTAACTATATTTAATAGTTTCAATTGCTGGAAAAAAATATACTTATTTCTGATGGAGCGAAAGATCGAACTGATGGGTCATCCGCCGTACAGCCCTGATTTGGCAACCAATGACTTCTTATTCCCACACATCAAAAATAAATTACGTGGACAACGATTTTCGTCCCCCGAAGAAGCGGTTGATGCATTCAAAACGCATGTTTTGGTGTTACCTCGATCGGACTGGAAAAAGTGCTTTGAAAATTGGTTCAAACGCATGCAAAAGTGTATTGATCATCATGGAGAATATTTTGAAAAACAATAAAACCAATTTCGATCCTACATATTTGTTTTTTCATTATTAGGCCAGAAATATAAATAGCAACCCTCGTATTAGAATTATGAGTTAGCGAAAAGAAATATAACCGCAAATTTACTAATATTTACTATTCACTTATGTCATACATAACTTAAAGGCATTTTGTAAATAAATAACAAGTAAATTTGGTTTAAAGTTACAACAAGTGGAGATTCCCTGATGTCCAGATCAGGCCCTGATAACACAATCATCAGTCATTAATTTTAAGTCGCACTTTGATAAACATTCAATATAAATACCTGTAAAATAGTGAGTGAAACAATGAATGTACAATATATAAAATAACCTGAAAAATAATCATTGCAGTATGAAATAAATGCTTAGAAATATTAATACACAATATTTGGGAATCTATGTTATATATATCTGATGCTATAAATGCCTCTGAGAATATTAACAAATTTTGCTATGAAATGTTTGAGAAATTTTTATATAGTGCTTAAAACTAGGTTTACTTACAAGTAATTACAGAGTACTCAGTCTTTTAAGAAATCAGCTTACGTAACAATTTGACAGATACAAATAATTTATGTACAAAAAACTGATTTATAAATAAATAAATATCAAATAGAATGAACAATAAATCTAATTTAGTTTTTCGAATTGTTAACGATTTGCATAGTTAGGATTGAATAAGTTTAAAAAAACTGATAAAAGTATTTATAAAATATTATTACCATAGTTGTAAGTTTTTAAAGAAGAATCATTTATCGGATTCAGAATTTATTCCATATAGAATCCACAAAAATAATATCAAAAACTACTAAAATTTTATTAAATACCAGATTTTAAGAGCTTTTTTTACTTGGCTTTATAGTAGGAAATTTGCTTTTGTTTTTAGTAAATAAGGTGTAGTCATGACGCTGTATAAAGTTGCCTTTTTATATTTTAAATTACAATATTACCACCAGAGAATTAAAAAATTGAAATCAACCCTGAATGGTGATTTAAGAAACATAATGAAAATGAATAACAATGAACGATTTCAAGGTTTAAAAAAAAGAAATCTGTCTGTTTAATGAATGAAGATTATCACCTCAAATACTCAAATATAAATATCTATTAAAAGTAATATTTTTAATGAATGTAATCTTTTATGACATAAATACATACAAGTATGAACATTAAAATGTATTTTTTCGTACTTTAGCAGACGCAGATAGTCAATTGTTTAACTGATAGAAATTATTACTTAAGAACTCTCTTGTGTCTTTGTAGATCTTAAATAGGTTTTCGCAGCTTTTACTTTGCTAAAAGAACGGTGCAAAACATGTAAAGGGGTTGTTAACAAAATACTTAAATTATCCACAAGTTTGGCAAAATATCTTTTAACTTGTTGCAATCGAGCACTCTACAGTAGAACAGTTCAACGAGGACCGATGCCGCACACCCTCGGTCCCTCCACGGGCTGTTGTCACCCCCCTCTCACTAACCTCTGCCAGGAATGCAAGACTTCGGTGATCTACTGGATGCTGGATATTGGGGTTATCTCGGCGTTTGGCGCCACTAACCGATTCATCGATTCTGTTTTGTCGTATTCTAGGAGGTCCTAAATATCTTTGAAGTTGTAGTATGTTGTAACGACAAATCAAGTCCTTAATGAAGTAAATCTTTAGTTTTGAAGTGAAAATCATCTTTGGAATGGGGAGATCCCCTTGAGTAGAGTTGTATGATAAAGTGAATAGTATTTTGATAGTATGCAGTCTGAGCATAAAAAGGCGGTAATTGGGCAGAAATTCGAATTATCACGGATTATATCAATATCGAACAACTTATTGAAATCTGATGTGGTGCAAGTTTTTGCGTCGCTATAAAATTTTGTGGTCAATTTGGCTATAAAGCAATTGATATCATCAATGTTTAAGTCTTTTCTGAGTAATCTATTGCTAATCGCCCTTGGGGCGCCAGTCATTGTGCGTAAAAATTTACCTTCAGTTGTAGATAGCTTCTTTCTTAGGTTGTTGCTTATAGTAGTGAGGGTCGTAAGAATTGGTCGAATCGCTTGTATATAGATAGTTCTTTTATTTGCTAGATCAAGCTTTGAATTCTTATGCAGGAGGACTTTGAGCGCAAAAAACGCTCCTCTGGTCTGGCTCTTTTAATTATGCCGTTTAAGTGAATACTCCAGCTCAAATTATATGAGATCGTGACGCCGAGGTATTTAACGTGTTTCACTGGTTTGATCTCAGTATTAGAGAGATAAATGTGGGGAGTATTTTGTTGCTTTTTCTTACTATTTATGATTAAGACTTCAGTGATCTACTGGGAACCGTGTCTTACAATCATTACCTCTGTAAGACAAATAAAACATGCAGAGATAGACTCAGAACATATCCCGGTGTGTCCAGTTAACTTGCGACCTCATGTAACCTTACTTTTTTTTGAGGAAACAGTATATTAAATTTTTTTGTAATTCATTTACGTCGCACTGGAGCTGCACAATGGGCTATTGGCGACTGTATGGAAAACCATTTTGATCATCTGCAGAGGGGATGGCACCTCCGCTTCGGTATCCCGACGACCTGCACGCGAAGTCGAGAACTTTACGATAGAACAGTTCAACGAGGACCCATACCGCACACCCTTTGTCCCTACTCAGACTGATCCATGTGGTCACCCACCCGCAAACTGACTGCAGCCAGTGATGCTTGACTTCGGTGATCTACTGGGAGCCGTGTCTCAAAGATCAGTCCACTGCGGGTCAATTTTTTTTGTCTTCGTTTCTTAAAAAATATATATATACAAATGAATAAATTGTAATAAGGCAATAAAAAAAATTACATTTTAAGTAATTTAAATGCTTTGAAAAAAATTACAATCTAACATTTAAAAAATTTTGGTGTTTTAAAATTTCATGTTTCCAATTTTTTTTATTTCTATGTATTTTTATTTCTTTATATGCATCACACGGCACCCTGTTGGAGTTGTGTTCACCGACCTTCAGAGGGTGTGCCACTTCCTCCGTTGTACCGATAAAAGATAGTGGATACAAGTAATGATCAAATCATAGCAGAAACCAGTATTGAACCAATGATAGCGAGTTCGAGAACTGGTAAAAATCAGTGGATTCTACTACCGATTAAAAAAATGAGTTCGAATACTGATTAATTGATAGAGGGTTCAAGTACCGATAAAAAAGATTGCGGGTTGGAGAATTGTTCAAAAGAGAGTGGGCCTGAAAGCTCTTCAAATGATATCCGATTCCAGTACTGATAAAAAAGGGAGTGGGTTCGAATATTGAAAGCAAAAGGAAGTTGGTTGGAAAAATGTTCGATAGATCGATAGAAAATATTCGATAGATAGAATAATGTTCAAACAGCCGAATTAAGGTAGAATATTTTAAGAAAACCTTAATTTTAAATTTTAATTTTTCAAAAAATATATTAGAATATTTAAATTTTAATTTTTCAAAAAATATATTCGAATATTTAAATTTTAATTTTTCAAAAAATATATTCGAATATTTAAATTTTAATTTGTCAAAAAATATTGTTTGAAATTTCGCGTTTTGACATCTAAAATTACTTAATTCAAAATTTTATAAAAATTTTTATATTATACAGTGAGGCATCAATTTTGAACGGATCACTGTATTAATACTGTTGTTGTTTATTTACGAATAGTACACATTAGGACATTGCAGAGACACCAGGTTTACGGTGAGACTTGAACCCGCTATCTCTACGTAACAGACCCCCCTCTGTCACGGAGTTCAGTTGGTGAAGAGGATCTATATGATTCTCAATTTTATCCTCTGAATCTTGAGAGAGATGAGTTTAAATTATAGATACATAGCGAAAGTAGCAGAACAGAGAAAAATTCAATGATAAAGGATAAAAAAAGTGATTTAATGCCTGGTTTTCTATGGTCAGATATGGTGTACCAGTACCAACACCTTTGGAGAGCATCAAACATTCTAAGGTACTCATTAGATAAAAATACCTTTAGAGATAAGTAAGTATGTAGGTCACCGGTGGCTGGGTGGTAGGGCTTCGCGCTCTCGTGTCACAGGTCCTGCGTTCGAGGTGAGGTTGACTCAGCCTTTCATCCCTTCAGTGGTTCGATAAATGAGTACCAAGCATGTTTAGGAGATAAACACTGGAGGTTCCGCGTTTAACTGACCATCTAAACAGAACATCTACTCCTGTACCCCAAAGCCCAAGGTCAGGAAAACTGAGATGTGCACAGTAGGCCTTGGCCCTCTATGGGCTGTCGGGCCACTGAGTTTAGTTTAGTAGGTATTTATTTTCGTCGCACTAGAGCTGGCCAATGGCTATAGGCGGGGGTCTGGGAAGCATCCCTGAGGATGATCCGAAGACATGCCATCACAATTTTTCTTAAGGCAGACATAGATTTGAAGAGGAAGGACATTTCTCCAAATCCCTGTACCCACGGTACTGCTCGGTGACCCACCACAGGATTTTAGATTCCACAGATTTTACGAGTAAGTATAACGCATTTATTCGATGGATCTTACCGGCATCCAGGATCGAACACCGGTCCTTCCGGACCAGAGTCTGATTCTCTAAACACTGAGCTACCACGGTCCCTATCAGAGATAGTTGTAGTTCTAGTTCATTTACGCTGCACTAGAGCTGCACAATGGGCTATTAGCAACGGTCTGGGAAACATCCCTGAGCATGATCCGAAGACATGCTATCACTATTTTGATCTTCTGCAGCGGGGATGGCGACTCCGCTTCGGTAGCTTGGCAGCCTACGTGTGGAGTTGAGCACGCTACGGCAGAGCATACTAATGAGGACCCATACCACACGCCCTCGGAACTTGCGCAGACTGATCCAAGTATTCACCCATCCACACACTGACCACAGCCAGTGATGCTTGAATTCGGTGATATTCTGGGAACCGTGTCTTAACGATCAGTTCACTGTGAGAAGCCACCAGTGATCAATCCTTTCCTGTCAAGCAAGCAGCTGAAAAGAAAAATGGTTTTTGTGACAAAAATGAACAGTCGGATGCGATCCCAAGCATTCACCTTTTCATATAAAGAGAGCAACACTCGCTCGCTCTTTACTCACGTATCTGTGGTTCGTGCAAAGTTGAAATTGTGGGATATACCGTCTGTTGTTGCTTCAATATTAACAGGTAAGTTTACTTTCATTTTGGTATAACCAGCAATATTTTTTGTATGAAATTATTTTAAGATAAAAAAGTTCATATTCATATCAACTTTATAGTCGTTGAAAAAGTCTTAGTAACTCTAAAATAAATAATTTAATTTCAAATGAAAGAAGCTTCACTAAATTTTTAATTCCCGGAAAATAAGATTTTGATGAACTAGGATTTTTAAATAGCGTTTAGATGCTTAAAGCATCTACGCACGCTATATAAAAAATCTACGTAATATTCGATTGGTTAACCTTTTCCTGTGTAGTGTTGAATTCGTACAAATTCTTGTTACTAGATACAACTCTGAATTTTTATTCCAGAGTTTTTACAGAGAACTAAAATCAATTTTTCTTATAATTGAAAATCTTACTTATTTAATACTCGTATAATTTATTTTTTATGCAGTTTATTTTGTTGCAGAGTTTCGAATCCTTATTTTACATACAACTTGTTTTGAAACTTCTCTGACGATATATTGAGTACTTCTAATTAAAGTGGATAATACAAAGTAGACCTTTTGATCACTTTTTAATTAGTTTCTATTAACTTTCATATTTGGAATCTTAAAATTGAAACTCCAACAGTTTCAGGCCCGTTTGTGAGTTTATTCGATAAATTTCTGGTTATAAGGATCTCCGATATAATGCCTAAACGATAGTCTGTTGTAAATTCCGGCCGCTTTCTGATTAACATTCAAATTTTTAATCGCAGCACTGCTGTGCTTTCTGGCTATCATTTTTTCATGTTTTTCTCAATAATATAAGCAAAATACATAGCAATTAAATAACCCCAAAAAATGTATCTTGTTGGACACTTTGCAACTTGCTAGGGTGCTCAAATAATAAATACACCTTTTGACTTGGACAAAGTTTCTCCAGTTTCCTAACCATTATCATGGTTGGCCAGACAGCCCAATGTGGGCCAATGCCTTCATCTGAAGATTTCTCCATAATGACTTCCGATTTATCTCGTATTCTTTTCATAAATTGCAAAAAAGTCTGACTCCACAGAGTCAGCCCATCTTAACAGCCCTTCCCCGCTTTCTCGTTCCAATGGGTTTAAAAAGCAGCATATTTTTTATTGTATTTTCATCACTCATTCGAATCACGTGGGCCATCCAATTCATTCTATTTATTTTTATATTTTTAAAAATATCGGGTTGTTTATAAATATTGTTCCAGTGGGTTAACAAAGCAGTATCTTTTTAGATTCCTGACCACTATGAATAAAATTTGTTGCCCAAAAGATACAGATCCCTATTAAATTTGCAATCTACTTAAATTTCTCGTAAACTTTATGCAAAGTTCATATGCATTTCTCCATTACGATTATCCAATATATTTTATAATCAATGTATATTATATATTTGACTAGTTTCTTTTAAAAGTAACGTTACTCTTTGTTGCTTCATTCAGGATTTCTGACTGGATTTGTCTAATAACTAATGGAGTTTCTTTTTCCTGATTATAAAACTACCAATGCTTGTGGAATCTCTATGAAAACAAAAGTGAGCATTTTTATTTTCTTGTGTTTCTATTAATGAAGATTTGTTTTAATCTTTAAATATTTCTTTACTCTTGGAGACTAAGCATTTGTAAACGTTAAACTTTAAGAAGAATTTCCTCTCAAAAACACTTTGTTTTGGTTGGGAACACAAAGAAATAAAAGAAATCAGCGTACAGTGTAAAAACTGCACTATTTTTCTAAATTAAATGTTAAAAACATAAACAATCTTATAAAGAGACTTTTTTACAATAATACCGAATCTAGCTTTCAGGAATTTATAGGCTCTAATAATCTAAATGTTTATAAATCTGAAATTTTTATAATGGTAGAAGCTTACACTAGTCTCTCGCTCATTCACACCATGCATTAAATACTCTTTCCTTTTTTTTTTTTTTTCGAACGCCGATACACTTTGGGTGAAAACTATAGGTTGCATGTTGGTTGTCTTCAACACTGCTATGAATTTAGATAGAAACTAATATTCGCCGCTAAAAAGTATTTTTAGTTGTAAAATCAGGATTTGTTTTTTCGTTTTGAGACTTAAGAACTTTCAAATTTTGTTTCTGGTCTGAATTTTTTTTTTTTTTATGCATCGGACGATCCATTCAAAAACGGTGACTCACTCATTGATGAAAATTATTTAACCGAAGATAATTCCCAGCATATTTTTTATGTTGTAGTCTAAAATTTCGAATTGTAAGACAAAGTAACACCCAAAACTGATAAAATTTAAGCAACAGCAATCAAATAGTTAGTCAGAAGTGAAAAATTAAACTTTTTCATAAATTTTATTATTCAAACCGATTCTGTCATTGAAAATCGCATGATTTAAAGAGTCAAAATTATTCTGTATATTATGTTCGTCCAACAAACTCCTATCCGTATTGTCATACTCTTGGTTCAATAAAATTATTCACAAATGATTCTATCGGAGAAGCAACCGAGCGGTCTTGGTCTAAACTAACAGAATTAAAACTGAGATTTAGTGCAATTTGGAGTAAGAAAGGACAGTTAAATAACAATTTATTAAACTGAATTTTTTTAAGTACATCAAAAACAAATTAAAAACTTTTCGACAGAAGTTACATTTTTCTAGTTTTCGATTTTTGCGAGTGTCTTAAGTTTCATTCTTGTTTTAGACAGACTCGCTTAATTTTAAGTTACTTCCAAATTCATTATTTTCTAGTTTGCAGTCTAGGATTTTAAGTTAGAAACGATGTTCTTAATGTCTCCACCTTTTGTTTTATGATAGTAATTTTCTGCAAACTATATTCTCACCAGTATTTCATTGAAATTCAAAAGTAATGGTAAAGGGCTTCTATTATTTGGTAGATTTTTAACTTCAAATTTCCACTGGATTCTTTTAACCACGCTGAAAACTGGTGTACTAACTCTCCGAACTTGATGTTAAAAAACTAAAAATAGTGCGAAGAACACCAAACTGAGCCTTAACCAAATCGAGCCTTCAGACAAAATTTAAACGGTGTTAATCGAAAAAGGGGAAAACTTTAGTTTTCGGTTCTGTTAAACTTATTTCGAAATAATCTTAATATTCTCTTTACACAACGCCTTTGTATGGTTTTTCAAACAAATGTTATTTAAAGAGTCCCTATTTATATGGAATCTAAATTAAATGTTTTTCACTTTAATCAGATTGTCTCTTAAAGTAACTTTATTGAATCCTGTGTGTACTTATTTTACTGTAAATATAAATGTTTGCTCTACTGAGTACCAAAAGTGGTGGCAGATACTTTACACAAAGTAATTCATTAAAAACTTGTTGCTTCACAATGTTCTGGAACTGTTCTTTGTTCTACAACACTTTTTATTAAGCGGTTGTCGCCATTTTTTGGGTTACGCGCAAACTTTTTGCCGTGCCATTAAATGAGGAATTCAATTTTACAAATCTCCCACATGAAGTCTATTTGAAGCAATGAATTTTGTAAAATAAGTCAGGGTAAATGGTCCCGTAAATTTTATAAAAACAAACTATAAAATTTTTAATAAATTAAATTCTATTTCAGCAAAGGTTATTAATAGAAACTAGTAAAATTGTCAAATAAAATTCATAAGATACAATACGATAGTAATTAGCAGGGGTGTTACTGGCCGTGCTAATTATGTGCTCTATTTCTCCGCTAATCAACGCTTCAAGTCTTCAGTGTCTCTGCTTTCGTATGTAGTTGGTTTCGGGCCGTGACTTTTATTGCGCCCATCAATCCTCAATACTTAGCAGTTCTATCGACTATAAATGAAATTTCGATAGAAATACAGAGTTCTGATGGTTTAAAAGCAATTTTTTATTTTACACGAGAATACTACGATTCGAATGTAAAAAGAGTATCTTTCGTAGATTTCGAGAAAATTGCCTTGACAACTATTTTCTAGAATTTGAAAAACTGGTAAAACTAAATTTAATTTCTAAATTTGATCTTCATTTGCAGGCTTCGCCTCCCAAACACCCGTTATTAACAAGAGAATTTCAATTTATTAAAATTTAAAGATCAAAGGTTTTTAATGTATCCACTGATTTAGTTCCTGATTCTGTTTGGGATAGAACTTAAATCAGTCTTTTAGCTCTGTTACTCTTGCAACATGCAAGACTTTTTAAATTCCTATTTAATTTTCGGGTAGATTATTTGGTACTAAGTAGTGCTGCTAGTCAAAAATGTCTCACTTTTGTCATTATTTTAACAGCATGTTTTGAAAGTTTTAAATAACTTACCAAAAATGTAAATATCGTAATCGACTATTTAAAAATCGTAAAACTGATATTTATAAATATTTTTATGAAATGTTTAGTATGCTAATATAAAATTACTTCGGAAGGATCATAACTTTAACGAAGTGTTTAAGCGCAGAGCATTTCAAAACACAATTAAGTAAAGATTATACATAGATTGAAACAGAATAACAAGTAATTTACAGACGATTTTTATTTAATTATGCTCTTGCTAACTAAAGAAATCTTGAGATAAAATACAGCGATTTTTCTGGCTAATAAAAATAAGCAGACAATGCGAAGTTTTTAGAACATTGTGTAATAAAGTGCAGCTTATGGGATCAAAAAATGAGTTGGGTTTCGTGAATTTTATGATCTGATTAATTCTTTGCTTAAAATTTATATCATTTTAAAAGTTTCTGCGAATTGAGATTTTCTGCAGTGTTTAAGGAAAGCTTTATTAACTTGTTAAATGGCAAAATTTGTAAAATTCCTCTCCAGTGATAAGTAATGGACGAGTTTGACCAGCCACCTGGTTGCTAAACTGAATTGTCAAACAAAAACTCTCTTTAACTGTATCGTTTTTTTTTTCTTCGTGTAATATTAAATGAATCTGAAGTTTAAAAACAATTTGATTGAAAAATATTTTTTAAGCAGCTTCATTTTTTCTTCCAATCAAAATGGTTTAGTTTAGTGCGTTGGCTGTAAGAAATCTGTACACTTTTTACCGTAACATTTTGAACTGAAATTTTTTTTAAAAATCACTTTGAAAGTATTCATTTACTAATGTAAGTGGTTTACGGTCCAGTAATTAGTTAATATTTAATTGCAGCCTGACTTTTGCTCCCCGGATGCCTGAATTTCACAGTACGAGATGAATTTGCAGCCTGACTATTGCTCCCCGGATGCCTGAATTTCACAGCATGAGATGAATTTGTAGCCTGACTATTGCTCCCCGGATGCCTGAATTTCACAGTATGAGATGAATTTGTAGCCTGACTTTTGCTCCCCGGATGCCTGAATTTCACAGCATGGAAATAACTAGCAACATTTTCTTGATTAACAGAAGTAACCAGAAATGAATTCTGGCTTTAAGGACATCGAAACAAGGTGTGTATGTAAGCTGTATTTTATTCTGTAAAATATTTGTTCAGTTAAGTTCTTTAGGCGGAAACTCTTATTTTTGGCCGTCAATTGCTAAGCTCTATAAATTACTCTGCAAATAGTATATTTTCAGTGTGTATTTTTCATAAAATAAACAATTTGACAGATTTTCAAAAATTGCTTGCATGAGTCTTAAAAAATTAAATAAAGCTTGCCATAAAATTTATCTTAAAAAAAACTTTTACTAGAAATTTTTGCGAATTCTAAAATATATATTTTAAACTATGTAATAAAACTACGTAGTTTTTGAATTTATTAAATTTAAGACACTAATCTATATTTGAAAGTGGAAGCCAGTTTTTTTCTTTGCTATTTACGGAAATCTGACTTTTAATGAAAGTTAAACGAAATCTGGCTAAAGACAAGTTTTTACAACTGTTTTGTGCACGCAAAACCTTTTTGCTTTACCTTTTACTCTACCATCGTGTATATGAAACCACGATAGCCCAGATACAAATTCTTATTCTGTTCAAATTCTGTTTGACTATGCCTTCGGAATTTCGAGTTTCTGTTAGTAATTTTTTTAAAGTGTTATAATATATAATACAATATTTTAAATCTAGTTACGTCTCAAACTTTAACTGTTAAACTTGTGTTAAATTTAAATATTTGTTTTTTCTAAGTACTATATCTTAGTTTCAAATGAATATTAGTTATTGAACTTGAATTTCATGTCAGCTGAAAAAATTTTCTCACTAAAACATAAATTTAAATCAATTTACATTGACGGGTTAATTCCAGAGCCATTTTAGTTTCAGTTTAAAATTTCATTTTTAAGATTAGTTTGCAACGAAAGTTTTAAACTGTTACCACTCCAGTAATTTTTGAAAGAAATTTGTCAAAGTATTTACACTCATTTTATCTCTAATTATGAAAGTGATGATTTGTTTTTGTTTTTTCAGAATTATTACCGTCCTCACTTCTATTGGAATGAACACCCATAGTTCACTGCGTAAAAATGAGCGTCGAATGCAACAAATTGAAATAGAACTCTATACAGGTCAAGAACTCTTTTTATATTATGTGGAATGTTCCTAATTTGTACACTTACCGCATTAATTGCCTACACATGTTAATCTTGACTCATGCAGATATTTTAGATCGTTGATATTAGTTTCAATCTTACTTTTCTAATAAATAGCCTTAAGAATTCTTTTCAAGCAAGATATAATTAAAAATATTTCAATTAAATTTTGATTACAATATTCCTAAACTCTATAGAAAGTCAAGGAGCAAACAGATGCTCATAAATTGTAACTTTTTATTTTTAAACATTTTCTTTAATATGTCAAATTAAAAGATTCCAATAAATATTGGTAAAAGCAAATACTGGTAGATGCAAAAATATCATTTTATAATAAAAATATAGGGCATATAGAGAACATCTCTAAGTACGCTAATTCCCTCATCAAATATCAAAATTTGTGAAGAACTTCTTTCCTTACCGAATTTTAAATTCTTATTTAAGATGTTATGGGACGTTTTATGAAGTCATCGAGAGGAATGTACGATTTTAACTCTGCTCAGGTATTTTGTCCTTCAAGTTATCCTTTGCGCTAGTATAATTGAAAACATCGGGCGATCACTCAGTCTTCGGAATTGCTTAATTAAGTGTTAATTTCGCCAAACTTATCCAAATTTGGATTGTTGACACAAAAATTAGAAGAAACTAGCATTCTTATTGCGAAAGTAATAAAATTGAGTGCTTTCAAATAAAAACATTCATTGTAATTCGTTATTAGCGTTTTTTTTCTTCATGAGATTCAACTTTAAGTTAAAAAGGGTGTGATTCTGAAAACAATTAATTCAATTAATAATTAAATTTAAAATGTCAAGCAATTCTCAAAGCTTTTGCTGGAATTTTTGGTATTTTTATAGATGCACAAAACAGACTAAAAATACTTTTAAAGTTAGATTTAATAATTCAGAAGTATCTGATTTTGAATATCAGAAACTGGACTTATATTTACGTCGTTCGGTACCAAGTTTATAGAACGAATTTTTAATTGAACAGTTTTAGGGCATTTATAAAGCATACAATTTGTCTGCTTTCACAGTAAACCTGCTTTTCAGTTAGGAAAAAAAATGGACTTGACTTATGACTCTTTATTTTACTAAATTCTAAAAACCCTAAGGCGGAAGTGAGGGGGGGACTATATGAATGTAAAAACCTAAATAGGATTTTTACTTTTAAGCTTAATTATATAATTAAGTTTTTAATAGTCTACGTGCTCTAATTAAAATGAGTTGAGAAAACAAATTCAAAAATAAGTACTTCTGAAGAATTGTTCTTGCGTGATTTAGCTTAAATCTAAAGATTTTATAATATTGGTGTAATTGCAGTTGGAAAATTTAAAAATTTTTTTTCCATAAAAATGCTTACTTGTCTCAAGAATTTTCAACGTAGTTCAAAACTAATATCAAAATATTATTCTAGCAAGTGGCTAATATTGTAAAAGTAATAAGCTATTTAGTCCAGTCAAATTACTAATAGTAAATAGAAGATAAATTGCATTTAAAGTCTATCATAAACTTGGGAGTTTTAATGATTCTTATTTGCTGCTGGAGTAGCCAGATAATGACTAACTGTTCAATAATCACGTAACATACCTTAACATTAACCATAACACTAATTCGCTGCTTCAGTAGTAGAATAAGAATAGAGTACAAGACTAAACATCTTTTTGAATAAAAGTAAAATTATAATTGGGATTGGACTGAATAGAAACTGAGCTGAAAAATTCATAACTTGACCAGAAATTTTATTTTAATAAAAATCAAATTTTTGAATGACTAAATTTTTAAAAAAATTTTGTTTCAAAGGTCACAGCGAGTTCTTTAAAGTAAAAACTAACTTTCAAATACTGTAAAGGTCTTTTAACGGCAATTATTATAAATTTACAACAACTTACGAATTGCTCTTATTACATTTGAGAGAACTTTATAACTAGTTCATTCAAACCTTTAAGTCCATTTTACCTAGAAAACCAGGTTTCCATTTAGTTCTAGCCAGACTTAATTTTCTACTAGTTTTGTTTTTGACATGAATATTTTATAGAATCTGAATGTAAAAGAAACTCTTTCGAAAAAATTACTTCAAATAGAAGGTAAATATGAAGAGATTTGTTTTCAATGACAGCCCCAGATTTGTCTAAAATTACATAAACTTTAAGACAAAAGTCATGTAAAAAGTTGCTCAATTAACATATAGTTTTGCGTCTGCAGCCCCTCAAATCTCATAATATGAGCTTTCGTGCCAATACAAAACTATTTGTAACGAAATCAAAGCTCCAGTCAATATGCACAATACTTTTAAACCAAAAGTTTAAATAGAATTCGATTATTAACTAAACCCTTTTTTAATTTTTCCAGTTTAAGAAATTTTAACTTGAGTAGACGGAGCTTTTTATAAAACCGAAGTGTTTAAATTAAAAAAATTTAAAATATAAAAATTTTCAGAAATTATTTGTTCGTAAACATATTAAAACAACTCTAGAGGGGAAATCTGGATGCCTGAAGTGTTTTATAGTTATAAGAGGGCAAATGTGTGTTGCGATTTTTAATAAAGGTAAGACTCCCAAGTTTATAATAAAACTACTGATAATTTGATTTAGAGTTGAAGTAACATTGAAGGAAAAATAAGGATTTAATCTTTTACTTTAATATTACTATTAAACGGGAACTTTGACAGAGACTCCGAGGAACTCTAGCACTTACAGCCGAACAACATAGAAACTTTTAAACTAGGTCATGAATAAAATTTTAAAGGGTTTGGTGGAGTACAGTAAGGTCCTGGACTGCAATTTTAGTTTCGCAGGTTCGTGCCCTGAAAAATCCCCCAGCGCTTTAAAAGTGTTTATTAGAACTTGATCACTCATTGAGATTAAGACAGTAATAGAATCTCTTAAAAATCTTTTCAAAAAAAAAGTGATCTAAGCGTTATGTGGATGAGGGCTGCCTTTGATGGAAGATCTTAAAATAAACGTTAAACTTTGTATCGTTCTGAATTTAAAACTTAGAATTGTTAGATCTTAGATTTGCGATCGATGTAAAGATGAAAATTTTTATACCAAAATTTAAAATGCAGCTCTAACTTTCCAAGTCTTAAAATATATAAACTACAGAAGCGAACATTTATAGTTGCCATTTTCAACATTTATTTCGATACAGATAAGTTTCGACTTTGACTTTTATTAATCTTTAAGTGCTAATAATCGATAATCAAATTTCTGGAGTGTCTTAGGGCAAAACTTTTCTAAATTTGGAGTAATTTAACAGTATTTTCATTTAATTTTCTAAATTTTCAATTCTACGTAAGTCTTTCAAATAAATAAAAGGTTTAAATGTAAGCAAATTTTATACGAATTTTTTATGAGTCAAAATTTAATTGAAATGTTTTAATACATGGAAAAAGGTAAATTTAGTGTTAAAGTACAATTTACCAATAAATTTAAAGTTTCTTATTCGCTTTAAACTTGTGTTAAAAGTAACTAAATTTGAATTGAAATTATGTTTTGAAATCTTAATTCTTGTTACCCTAAAGCTAAATGTTTTTTCTTAAATCTTGTATCAGTTAGATTACATGACTCAAACTGTATTCTTAAATTAGTTTTATTTTAAGACAATGTGTATTTAATAACAAATGTATTGTATTACAATAGTATGAAATTCAATTTATATTTAATGTTGATGTCAACGATATTATTTTGTATATATAAGTATTTGGTGAGTAATGTGTCTTGAATATTAGTTTTAAAGCACTCTCTTTGTACACATTTCGCCACTAAAAATGCTCTTAGTATAAATCATTTTTTAAAAAATGAATACTAGCTAATCCTGTAGTTTGTTTCGTATTAAATCAAAGGTTGCTGAACAAGTTTATAATCTTTTTAAAATTTTCAAAGATACTAAATTTTGAACCAGTTGTCAAAATATAATAAATTTAAATTTTCTAAATTAATGATTTTTTTTCTGGATTACTAAATTTTCCGATATATATTATAAATCTCAAATTGTGTATGACAATGCAATTTTATTTATTCTGTAACTTTCTATATTTGAAAACTAGACCTTTTTTAACAGTAATA
This sequence comes from Parasteatoda tepidariorum, assembly GCF_982258835.1. Classification (NCBI taxonomy): domain Eukaryota; kingdom Metazoa; phylum Arthropoda; class Arachnida; order Araneae; family Theridiidae; genus Parasteatoda; species Parasteatoda tepidariorum. The sequence goes on along the minus strand of NC_141756.1, from coordinate 108,742,679 downwards.
GTAAAACACTCTTAAAAATTATACTCACTACGTTAATTTATATTTTTCTTAAATTTATTTCAGTTTAAAATTCTAAATTTTATAGTAGCTTAAGCCTAAGGTTGAATCTGTCATTTTGTAAAAGGGTCTTCTTCAATTTGGATCCATTGAAGAAACCCCTTTTTCAAAATGATTCCTTCAATTTTGGCTTTAATTAAATGAGATTAGATAAAAATTCAAAACTGCGAAATAAAATTTAAACTTTTAGCTAAACTTAACTGAACAAAATTTTAAAAGTGAACTGTCATAAATTTTTTAAGTTCTGTTATTTAAAAATGTTGCAATCACATGTTCAAAAATTTTATTACAATAGTTTCAGAGAAAATAGTTAAATAAACAATTACGCTAACTTATATAATTAGCCATTTATAAATCTCCAACTGTGTAGAAACAAAATAGTAAATCTAATATTGGTTTATTTTTTTTTATTAAATAGATTTAGTGGCGAATGTTTTCAGTATTTTGTATTGAATTATTGTTTTGATTTCTTTAAAATGCTAAATTTTGTAAAAGTTTGTAATTTGTCTTGGACGGAAATAAAACATACGTTTAGTTTATTTTTGGTCTTTTATTAAATAAGAACAAATTTTTGTTGCGTTACGTTATGGGATCGCGATAACTGATGATATTTTATAGATACTTAAGCACAAACTCTTATTTCGGTAAGAAACCTAAATAAAAAATTTTGAAGAAAAATTACAAAGATTTACTTAAAATCCACTTAAAACCAGTATACTCGGCATGGTAGAGAACAAGTTTTATGGCGCTTAAAATGATCTGGTTTACTAATGCTAAATGTTCTTCATATTAAAAAGCAAAGTATATCAGCATATGTTAATTCCATTATATTGTAAAAGCACTATTCACTTCTTAAATGTACTAAGTGTATTTTACATTGCATTATTAATTCAAATGTAAAGATTTAAAATTTTTTTTATTTTAGCAGCAAACCTAATTGTTTGATAAAAATATTAAACGTTATAAATGCAAACAGAGGTTAGAAATTTTTCTTTCGTGAAAAATGCTATTACACTTTGTATTTAGGATTTTGAAACATTTTCTCTGATTTTTGAAAATTCGATGCTTTAAGACTGAAATTCATTTTTGAATTTTTACGAATCTGAATTTAAATTTCTGGGTCATAGTTCCAAAGGCCATTTTTAAAAATACCACGTGTTTTTGAAGTATATTTAACTATTCCTTAGTGCTAAAAATCGTGTTAAATTATGCTAAATTAAATGAAGCAGCCTTAACGGTAATTTCGTAGATTTTGTGTGAAACAAAGCTTTTAATAATTTATACTCTTTTTAGTATTGTTCTAACGCTAAATCTTTAACTTCCTCGAGAATAGTTTATGTTTTTAAAGAATACGAAAATAGTGTTTAAAAACCATTAAATGGAAATGATTTTGTGCTATTTCACTTTATAGAATCTAATTTCTTGTAACTTATGAAAATATTGGATTTTTAAATTTTTCCCGTAGATTTTACTATTTTAGTTTGAGTATTATTTGGAAGAATTAAGGATTTTACATAACTTTTTGAAAGTAAGTTTTATATGCAAATAACTTTTTGGATGACTTTCGTCGAATACATAATATTCGATAGATACTAAGAGAATGTAGTTTGCTTTATTATACGCTCTAATAATCTTAGTGTTTTAAGAACGGGTTTATTGAAATTGCTTATAACATGCAGAAATAGGCCTAATCTCTCAGAAAAATAAAATTTCAAAAATTATAAGTGTTTTGAGTTTGCAAATCCTGTAAATTTACAGAATATTTATAAGGTTCATCTTTGGTGTAGATCGCAGTAAATTTAATATAAAATCAAAAGAATTTTTAAAGTTAATTTCAATATCCTTTAAAACTGATGTTAATCGTGAATTTAAATGTATAAAATGTCCTAAAAGTTCTATAAAGATATGTCTACGTGCCGCATTTGTTTTTATTCGCTTATTACATTTACTTCGAATTATTGAAAATAACGAAGGAAGTTTAGGTATCCTATTTTCAAAAATGTAATAAATCAAAAATCTAACGCTGTCTGAAATATTTTGAATATAAACTATTAAAAGTAACGAGAGTTCTAGGCAGCTATTGGAATATAAATTAGTCTAGTATAAATTATTAATGTTTAATATTGTATATGGTATGAATTATAATGTTAAATGTTATCTCCATATAATGTAGTATAAATTAAAGCTAAATTTCTCATCAAGTTGGAAATAAAATTGGACCTATGTTTAGCCACTTTCGCGTCTTGATGCACTTTTCGCACTGAGGAAATGCGACCCGTTGAAAACCCATCAATAGCTGTGAAGATGATAAATGAGTAAAGCTCATATGCTAATCTGGGAATTGCGACGACAACTTTAGTATTTTTCATGGCGAATCTTTCAATGTCAGAAAAATCAAGTGGCCTGTGCACAGACAGAGATGCCAACTTGCTCCGGACAACAAATATATATTTTAAAGTGGTAGTTTATCAATTGTGATTCTTGGTTTAATGAATTCAATTTAGTAGATTTTTATCCACCACTATTTCTAAATAATTCGTAGGCTTATATAATGCACCACTTTATAAGACTTATGTAACGCTATACCTTTTAAAAAGCAAGCAAAAATAGTTAAATATTTGGCAAATTTACTTTGTAGTTTACTTTGTAGTACCGTTTTTTTCATTATTTTGGCGTGTCCGGAGAAGTTGGCATCTCTGCACAGATTGTCCTTTTTAAAACTATTTGTCCTGAAACTTTTCCAAACAATTTTCTTTTCACTAAGAATAACGTAATCATTTAAGTTTTGTCTCACCCCCTCTTTTCCTTCTCTTTTTCAAACAAAAAAAAGAGAGATTAATTTCAGTTCGCCACGTTTTTGAAATCCAGTTAGGACAATTTTTTAGTCACTTACTGAAAAAAAAATTCGTAATTTATTTATCACTTCCTTTGTACAGCAAATACCTTTTCGCGTTAAAATCATTGGAATCTTCAGCTCTCGTTCCTTTTTATTCGTTTTTAAAATAAAAATCTTTATAATTGAGCACATTTTTTTCTAAAACCTTTCTGGAAAATAGAACTTCCCAAGATTTTGCAACATATTCCTATTAAAAAAAATTAGGAAATAAGTTTTCCCAACTTCATATTATTTAGTAAAATGAGGACACTTGGGCAGTTCTAAAATGGTTCAAAGCTTCCATAATTATACTTAACTGTGCTGTGATTTAATAAAATATAATTTATACTTTTCATAGCTATATACCTTTGTAAAGAGAATTTAATGAGTATCCTCTATCAGTTTTAATATTTTAAACCCTTCTAAACTTTATGAAACTGAGATACAATAGTGAATGAATCCATTATTCATAACACTACAATTATAGAATATCGTGCTATTCTTATTAAAAATGTATAAATTATTAAAAGCTCCTTTATAACTTGAAATAAAACACTGTACAAGGACTCCTTCTTTCAGAAATAACGAACGATTGAATATATTTATGGATTCTTTTTAGATTCAGGTACAGTCCGCAAAAAAAAACGAATCACCCTGAATAGCTTTCGTTCTAATGATCGGATTTTCACGAACTAAGTGTCAATCTTAATGGTTTCTGGGGGTGACCTCAAATATGCTAATTAATTAGTGCTAACTATTAATTAATATATGAAATAAGACACAAAAACGTACTTTCTCTGAATAAACATGTAATTTTTTTTACATATTTGGAATCTAGACACTTAAATTAGGGGGGGGGGGGGTAGACAGAATTTAAAAAAAATTGGATCGTAAATTTGGTCACAATAAAGGTTTATATATTTGGCAATAGTCCAGAAAATCCCCAAAAAAAGTCGCCTGCGCAAATGAATATTTTAAGATCACTCATTGACTAATTCAAAAGAGGAATGCTTAATTTTACTAGGTTGCTAGGCAACCATGCCATAACTGTAAAAAAATTGAAATAATTTTTTGTGAGTGCTCAGAGAGGTTTAATTCATTGTTAATAGAAAATATCTCGAAGTTTCTAGGCAATAGACAATTTTTAAGCTGATTTCTGTCTAAAAAGCAAAAAAAAAAATTTTTTAATGTCCTTCGAAAAGAAAATTTGAATCGATTTATAAATTATTTATGATATTTATAAATTATTTATGATAGTTTTTAGAATTTAAATACATGAACTTTTTATCTGATATTGTTTAGATTATGCTGTTTTTGCTAAATTTGTTCGAGGATTTCATACTAAAATCAAATTAACATAACTTATTACAGCTATATACAATATTTTAGGAATGATCATTTTTACAGCTTTAACCCCTTGGGGACGGGTGATTCATGAAAGCATTCGTACAAAACCAGAATCAGGATGTAAATAAGTAAAAAACGATAGCTTAAATGCAGGCGTTGCTAATTTCACAGACTTACTTTGCCTTGAACTTAATTATTGTTAGTTAAAGTCAATGTTAGTTCAAAGTATAACTAAATAATTTTATTTTGAACTAAGTAATGGTGAATTAAATAAATCAAACAATTATAACCCAGCCCACAAATAAACTGCTAAAGAATTACTTTGATTACCAGTTTTATCTTTTCACCATGGTTTTATGCTGTCACGTATTTGTGACAGTCGGCACGAAAGGGTTAATCGAGACTTCTAGGCAAGAAAGTTTGAGGGAAAAAAAGTGCTTGAAAAATAAAATGTAGATTGTATAGTAATTCTAATGCACATTCACAAGGTTTTCTGTAATTTACGATATTTCTTTTTTCTATAACTCAAGGAATTGCTGAATGTTTAGTGGCATTTTAAAGACATTGAAATATGTTATGTTTAAGAATAAGATATTGAAATAATATGATGCATATTGTATGATTCGTTGTTTATAAAATCGCTTCATTCTGCTAGATATTTAGGTTACATGGTTTTCTTTGGATAAAGATGATTAGCAAACAGCATCCTCATGTTTCGATGCATTCTGAAACTTACGTTCGCAATTTCACCATACAATGTCGCACAGCATATTCTTCAATTACGATAAGCTACATTTACCACCAAATACTGCTACTATGATTATTTATGTTTTCTTATATATATCTGATACTCTCCTTTTAAACAGAGCTAGTAAGATACTTAAGATACTGAAATGGGGCCCAAAAACTTAAAAGATAAAATATTTAATTTCATTAACTCAAAATATCCGGTCTCAAAATTTTAACTTTTAAGTTAAATATAACTTTTACAATATTGATGCTCTTACGTTTTTAAAGACCGCATGAATCTTGTTAAAATATTAAAATGCATATGTTTACTTTAACGAGTGTAAATTCCTTATCAAAATAATGATCAAAACCCAAATGTAAAACAGTATAATTGACGATAAAAACCGAACTGGCTTCAAAACATATGAAGAGGGAAGTAAAAGTCGACATGCTAAGAGCGTTCAAATATAATCGCCCATTCTCAAGACTTGTCAGGCTTGAATAACTTGTGACTTTCATTATTGGACGCTCAAGACATGTATACTTTTATTATCATGTATTATTTTTTTAAATCAAGTTTTTATATTTTTTATTCAGTTTCTTGGGATTATCCATTTAGTTACAAAACATATTAAATTATTTCACTCGATATTAAAATAAGTTTTGAAAAGGTATTTTTTTATGTATCGATGCCAAAGTTTATTCTACAAATATTTTAGGGTATGCTTTCGGAGTATTTTGATCGAGTTTATTTTTACACCCATATTTGCTTAAAATTATTAAATAATTTGCTTAAAATAAATTATTCAAGCTACATGATCTAATGCATTTATAGTACAATAGTAAACGGGGCTTCCATCGCCTATTTTTAACCTTAGTACCGCTATCATTAAATAAATGGAATAAGCTTAGATAAATAATAAAAGCTAATTTTTTCCTTGTTTTAATTTTCAAGGAATAATATGTTTCGATCAAACAGATTTCATTCTGGAAATAGCGAAATTATTGAGTTGGTCCCTTGGAGTAATATTATTCTTATCCTCTTTTGACGAAATATAGGAAAAATTAGTTTTCACAGTTTCTGGAAAAAGTATGTTAGCCTTCTTGACACGTTTTTTTTTTTTTTTCATTAAAATAAGTTCGGAAATTGCGTATTTTTTAGAGCATTTTTTTGAAAACAGATGACTCTAAAATTGGAGCGGCTTCGGGATCTTCTTACAAATTTCAATTTTTAGTATTTCCTACTTAACAAGATAAGGCATTTTCCTAATAACAAATTATACTACAATAATATTTTGGGAATCCTGCTAAAGTAAAAAATGAAACAAAATAGTTTAGTATATTATCAGGAAAAAAATCTACTTGGTATCATAAAGAAAGAGTAAAAGATATAATGAAATAATTAGTGAATCACACGTGATCAGATAATTAAAAATTTAATTTCACAACTAAGATGTTAGGACGTCATTTAAGATACTGAGATATTTTAAGACGCTTAAAAATTTGGCTACGTATTCGACAGCTTTTTATGTTCTGTATCTTTATACTCTTTGTAGTGTCTTATAAAACATCAAAACTATTTTAGATAATCTATGTTGAAGTCACGAGAAACAAAAAAAGTACAATCAATAATTTATACGCTTTTTTTTAAAAAAATAGTGTGCTTAGTAAATAATCAGCTGTTTTGCATTAAATAATTTTAAACAGCGGAATGTTTGTAATTTCTTAACAAGGTTTTATTCTTAGCTAGCAGACAATAATTCTTTTTAAGAAAACTTGACTATAATTTAAAAAGGAACTTTACTTTAAAGAAAACCTAAATTAAAGAACTAAAAAAATTGATTAGTATATTAATGAAGAAATAATAAACGTAAAAGGGTAAAGAATAAGATTCTTAAAAATGTCAAAATTTACTTAAATAATTGGTAAAATAGTTCTGCGACGCACTTGTGAAACACTTCCGGAAATTTCTTTTAAGATTAAGACGATATAGGGTAAACCAACCAGTGATGGAACACACCCCTGTAAAAGAACATTTCGTAGATATTTTTTAAAAATAAGATTTTAAACGTTTTAATTTAGATTGATTGGTAGCAGTAGCTTACTACCTAACAATAGGAAGTCATCTAACAATGCATTGAGTTACCTGGTCTTAGAGTCTTCTCTGGAAAAAGTTTTGAATTTGTTAGTATCTGTTCAACGCCTTGTTTCCTTGACACAATTATATGGTCAGTGGTGGTAGTTATCCGTTTAAAGTGCAATTAATTGCGTATAATAATGCTTTTTTTCTCATTGTGAAAAAGAGAATTCAATATATAGTTATTGAAGTTACGTTTTATTTATTTCAAGAATCATAACATAAGCAAATACTGAGATTAGGGGGTGCTTATTAATTCGATTACCAAACGATGAAAAACCAATGAATAAACAAGTGTTCCTTTATTGGGATTTTTTCAAGTTAATGAAAATAAAAGAAAAATTTTAATTTTTCTGTACTTTTAGTCATATTATACATCAAAATTATGTTAAAAGCACAAAAAACAACTTCTAACCAGTGAAGGAACAGGCATGTTTCTTCACTGGGAATAGATTTCCCAGTGAATGAACAATATGTGTGAAATATGATTTTACATAGATAATTAATAGTTCTGCGATATAGAGGACACCTAAAATTCAGTTAAATGTTGTATAAATAGTTCCTATAACAATTTCATTTCAAAATGCAAATTTAATTGCTTAATTTATTTACAGAATTATAATAATAATTTATAAATTATTTATCGTTATAAATGTAGTGATTAGTTATTACATCATACCTTAGACACAATAATTAGCTACGTTTACTCACTAAATATAATAATAAAAGCTTGAATATAAAATTTCTTCGCTGGCCTTTGTGCTAATAATTAGCTAAGTTACTATCTTATTGCGATCTTTGGCGTCCAGACGGGAACTGGTAGGAAAAATCCATTTAAAAACAATCATCCAAGTGAAAAATGGGTGAAATTTTTTTTAAGGCGACATCCACCGATAACTCAGTGCAATGCAAAGATAATTTCAAAAGGCAAAACTTCCCTTTGAGAATAATATTCGAAATACTGGTTTTAAGAACTTTAGATGAATCTTTAGGAGGGAAGTAGCTCTGGCATCCTTTTAGAAAGTGATTGCATTTACAATTTAAACGGGAAAAATCCTTGGCTCTAAAAATTATAAGGATTTATATTCTTAAGTACCTAGGGAAGAAAAAGTACCTCCATTGGTAGTTTTTCCTTACTGAAGAACTCTTTGAGATATTACAGAATCAGTCCCTGCTATATATTTCATTGGAAAAAGCGATTCATGAAATGAAACAATGACCGCAGCAACATTTTACAAATATATTGCAAATGCTTCTACCCTTGGCTAATTAAAAATGCTATCAAATTCCCTATTTTGCTTGTTTTGGATAGGTATAAATCACATATCAATTTGAAACTGAGCAAGTTATGTTCATCAAAACAAATTTTCTGGTTTAGTTTTCTACCCAATTCAGGGAAATCTCCCGTTAGATCTTAAGAGAATTGTAAAGCAATATGTCGAGAAAATTTTACAGCCATTTTTAAATAAGATTTTTAGGCATCAACTGATGAAGTTAAAATGCTTTTATGAAATGCGATATTTTTCCATTCGATGTAAAAAACGTTGACTTTAACAAATGCATGCAAAACAGACACCTAGAGTTAATGAGCAAGACAACTTATCAACAAAATACATGCTTCGAGAGTAACGATGCACTATTTCTTCAGAAGCTTGAGAAGGAAGTCTCACAAGTTATGTTGCAAATTTTTAAAGGAATATTGACGACAGAAAAGTTTAATCTCCCAAATATCCAATAGCCTGTGCTTTTCTCAATATTAAAGAATTAATTTCAAACAGAACATTTAGTTAATCAAATTTTGGCACTGCAGCTGATACAACTAACATTGATAATGAAAGTATCTTGAAAACTGATTTTGATATAAATCCTCTTGAGGCATTGTTAGTTTCAAAAACAATTGGTTCCATAAGAAAATGGTACGTACTGCTGTAGACCCACTAGATATAAGTCAATGAGAGATGGATTTTACTCAAACTTCGAAACTCCTTTTTCTCATTTATTATCCAGTGAGGAATTCTAGAAATGGTACTGGAAAATCAAAAGAAATTTCGAAGATACATTTACATTGGCCAAAATTTTGGAAAAAAGAGGAAGGTTAAATCAAAAGAAAACTATTACTTTTTTGCATTAACTTCAGAAAAAGAACGAAAATTTAAAGAGATTGAAAGAGCTGAAAAAAAAGTTAAAGCAGAAAATATGACGAAGAGAAAAAAAATACTTAAAGAGATTAAAAAATAGCTTAAAAAAATATGGGGAAAAGAGTAAACAAAAAAGTGATCTAATTATGATAATAATAAAAACATCATCGGATTACGCAACGATAAACATTCATAATTTACAACGGACTATTAAACTGTGAGAGAAAAAAATGAAAAACATTTTTTTTTTGAATTATGTATTCAAACACATTTTACTTTCCATTCCATGACTGAAAAAAGTAACATTTTCCACGTTAACTGTGATTATAAGTTGTAATTCCAAAAAAAATCTTGTTTTTACACATTTGTGTGGCCTATGGATTCCTAACGAGCATCAAACATTCTCTAAATTAAGTGTTCATTCTCTGGAAAATTTAGTGTTTATTCACTGATAAGAACTGTTCCTTCACTTGGTTATCTTACTACTTATTATTTAAACCACCAAAAGCTTAAAACAATATTATGTGAGTTATCTAAATTTTTTTTACATAATTTGTATTTAATAACAAATATGTCGCCACCATCATTTAGTTAAAATTACAAATTTTGAGATTTTCATGATTTTTTCTTAAAGGCAAGCTAAGCTTAAGTGTTCCTTCATTCGTTAATTTACCTTATAAGATGTTGAGAAATTTGCGATGTTGTGAGAGATGCTTAAAAATGTTGACTACGTATTTCTATTAATATTTATAAAATATATATTCAAGAAATTGATAAATATATTAGTCCAAATCTATGCATACGTATGTATATTATTGAAATTGTATCAGTTATTGAAAAACAAAATCAAAAAATAAAAAATAATCACATTAAATAAGCACAATCTGGTGTATAATCATATTATATCAGAAGATCATATCATATCCTATTTTATAAAACTAGACATTCCATGAATAAAGTGTTTTTTATTCAAAATGTTTTATTCAAATTTCTTTACTAAATTGCAAATAAGTTATTAAGCGACTAAAAAGGAAGCATTGTATTTTATAGTTAGAAAGAAATAAAAATGAAAAGATTAGCAAACGATTATTAGCGAAAAAAATATGAATGAGATTTTACACTACGCGCGCGAAATCAAGTTCCTCGCAAGTTTATCACATTTTAATATTAATCGCCCCATTTAATTATTTCTTTATTGTCGCCAAATTATTTTTTTAAAAATAATTAATTTTAATTTTTTTCAGCTTCTAGTAAATAAAAGCAGTTGAAACTTTAGATTTGTCAATTGAAAAATATGTAGATTAATATAGTATAAAAAAATTCCTAGCTTATAATTCAAAATGTTTTCATCCTCAATTTAATTAAATAATAAAAAATAATTAATAATTATTAAATATTATTTTTTTCATGAAATTATCTTTGGGTAAATGAGTTTAATGAGTGGGTGCAATTCTCTTTGAATTGCTTTATTAGTTTTGAAAATATGACTAAAAACGTAAAAAGTGAAATTAACATTAAGGGGTACGAACTTTGAATCGCTCTCCTGACCAAACTATGGGGACCATATTTCCCAGATTGCGGCTACCCCCTATATTTTGAAGGTTAAAAATCCAAATATGTAAAAAAAAATGTATGTTTATTCAGAGAAAGTACGTTTTTGTGTCCGATTTCGTAACTTAATTACTAGTTAGCACTATTTAATTAGCATATTTGAGGTCACCCCCAGGAACCATTAAGATTGACACTTCGTTCGTGAAAATCCGATCATTAGAACGAAAGTTATTCAGGGTGATTCGTTTTTTTTTTTTTTTTTTTTTTTTTTTTTTTTTTTTTGCGGACTGTACATATTAACTACAGATATTAAAATTCAAAAAAAAAATCGCAAGGTGCGATCAGACGATTATTGGCAAGCCTTTTTTTCATTTAAGCTAAAAAATCTTCTTTCATTGTGTCTTAAAATAAATAATTAGATTGATAACAATAAAAAACTCTTTACTTGTATCAGGAACTGGATAGTTGTAATATTGCAAATAATATTGATCTTAAAGTATTAATGGTACCATATTTTTAGTAAAATAAACTAATAATTTCAATAATTTTTAATATATTTTTATTGATGTTATAAAATATAAATCATCATTATAGCAGTAAATAAAATATTCTGCTTCATTTAACTTTGAATAAAATGTCCCCAATGACAAAAAAGCTTTATGACAGTTATTGAGTCCGGGTTTTCGACAGATTTTGTCAAATTTCGAAAGTTAATGACAGGTTTTTGATATGCTATTTCAAAAACAAATTTTTGACGTCAAAAACCCTGACCTTAATGTTACCCATAAAGACTAAATTCACATTAATAAACATATTTCCCCTGTAAAAAGGAAACAGAAGTTAGCACTTATGTTTTATATTCAAAATATGGAAGTTAAAATAATAATAAATAATTTACAAAAGAAAATAATAATTAAATGAAGTAAAAATAATCACAGGTTACCCATGGACAAAATGGTAGTTGTAAATTTTTTTTTTTCAGGTTGAACTGTAGATTAGAATTTATGATTCCTAATTGAAACAAAAAAATATCTCTCAAATGATTAAATTCTCTTTTATTTACAACTCAAGAAATATTTATGGGATCTCTCTGGTCCCATATCTTAAAAATAAACTTACCACCTTAATGCATAACAAAATTAAAAGTGAAAAAAAAAAGAATTAATCGTTATGTCAACGCATGCAATGACGACACATGCGAACTGTTTACTATTACTCTTGAACACAGTAGAAAAGCGTGATGACGTCCAAATAAGGGGCTCACATCATCAAACCCGAAACAACACTCATTTTGCCAATGGGAAAAAAAATTCTTATAGTATTTCAGACAATAGAGTACGAATTTTAAAACTGAAGAAGTCACCTAAAAATTATCCCATTACAACGTCGTAATTATATATTTATGTATAAACTAAATGAAAGATTGGATGTGAATATTAAAGTATGATGAAGAAGAGTGTTTAGTTTAGAATAATAAATTAAGAAAAAGATTTAGATAAAGGAATAACATAAAAAGATTATATATATATTTATATATATATATATTGTTAATTTGCGTTGCACTAGAGCTGCACAATGGGCTATTGGCGACGGCCTGGGAAACATCCCGGAGTATGATCCGAAGACATGCCATCACAATTTTGATCCTCTGTAGAAGGGATGGCACCCCCGCTTCGGTAGCCCGACGACCTACGTGCGAAGTCGAGCACTTTACGGTAGCACAGTTTAACGAGGACCAATACCGCACACCCTCGGTCCTTACGCAGACTGATCCAAGTGGCCACCCACTCGCACACTGACCGCAGCCAGTGATGCTTGACTTCGGTGATCTGCTGGGAACCGTGTCTTAACGATCAGTCCACTGCGGGACACACACACACACACACACACACATATATATATATATATATATATATATATATATATATATATATATATATATATATATATATATATATATATATATATATATATATATATATATATATATATATATATATATATATATATATATATATATATATATATATATACAGGGTGTCTATAAAAGAACTCCGGGGTTTTAAAAATTCATATCTCACTAACTATAAAAGATAGCAAAGTTTAGTCGATTTCTCTGAAAAGAGTAGCTCAAAAAGTTTTACTCATACCAATTGGGAATGTTTGTATCAACTGTTGGTGGCGCTGCAGGTTGGAGGAGTATCTTTTTCCTCAGTTACATGACATTGAGGCGGAGAAGGATTTAGTTTACTTTCAACAAGATGGGGCCCCGCCACACTTAAGTTTACGTGTGCGTGAGGCACTGGATGCTCGGCTCAGCAACAGGTGGATCGGAAGGGAGGGACCTATTCCATGGCCTCCAAGGAGCCCTGATCTGACTCCGTTGGATTTTTTCTTCTGGGGGCATATCAAGAATCTTGTGTATGCAGAGAAAATTCGTGATGTTCAACATCTCAGGGAACGAATAGTCAATTGTGTGGCAACCGTCCCCCCAGACATGCTCGCCAGGACATGGAAAGAGGTAGAATACCATTTAGACGTCTGCCGTGCCACTAACCGGGCTCATATAGAACTTTACTAAGTGTTAAAAAAAACTTGAAAATGTAAGCTTTTCAGTCATGTATAAAACATGCATGTATGTTTTTTATTTCATTAAAATATTTTGCCTCAAAACCCCGGAGTTCTTTTATAGACACCCTGTATATATATATATATATATATATATATATATATATATATATATATATATATATATATATATATATATATATATATATATATATACATACATATATACACACGCTGTCTTTAAACGCACATTTCTTTCAAGACATAAAAAAATACAATTATGAAGTTTTTTTTTTTATTTCTTTGCGAATTTCAAAAATACAATTTTGTGAATAGAGTGCAAAAGTTATAATTTAGTCTACTCACTTGAACTCAAAGAAGAACGAAGAAAACTTTTTAGAAAGCTTTATTTATTTCTTTTTTTTTTTCAATTTTTTAAAAAAATTTTTTTTAAATTTTTAAGCAGAAACAAATCTTGCCACTACCTTTTTATTTATCTTGATAATTTGGGGTAGATTTACTTAGTAGAGTGGTATGACACGTTTTAGCAATAAATAAATTTTAAAAAAAATATTATTTATTTTTGAAATTTGAGGTCAGGTTTACTTCTCTGTACGTAATCGCAAGTTAACGCACGAAATTAAAGGCAGTACGACTGCTAAATGTTTCTACCAACGCAAACATTGGCAACATTCCATTTTTTATGCATATCTTCATTTATCTCTGTGGACCCCACTTTAATGATCAGAATTTTATGAAATTTTATTTGAGGGGTAGTTTTTGCACACTAAAATCGAATGCAAATGATATTTTTTTCAGAAAATGCGCGTTTTTTCAACAAAATAAGCAACGATGTTTACTGTTAACTGTTGTATACAATTTAAAAGATTTTTTTGAGTTATCGTCATAACACTTTGCAGAATGACAATACAGCCACCCTTCAAAAATTTTCAAAATCATTTCTTTTATTGCTGATTTTGAATAAAAATATGTACGCACACATTTACTGTATTTGCATAGGGTATAGAATCGTAATTTTTTGTAGTCGTATACTTTGATTACAATAATCAAAATTACTTGTTACGATTACCTGGAATCACATATTTTGATCCTTTATAATGTTAATTACACGCAATCATTCTTTTATTGTTATTCTTTGGACGCACAATAACTGTTGTAACTAAAATTATGGGGAATTGTAATCTAGATTTCAAGAAATTTATTGCTGTAATCTACCATTGTAATCACGATTACATCTGTAATCAAAAATATGATAAGGTGATTACGAGTAATTGATTGGTAAAATTGTAATAATGAAATCAATATATTTACATTTCGTAGATACATTTTATCTCTACCCTGGCTACTGGGACAGAAGTATAGTTTGACAGCTATATTTTATGTTGTACTTTGCGTGATTATTGATTGGGCCAATTAACCCATTTTTTGGTTACTTTTAAGGCTTTCTTATTCTTATTCTGACAACCCCTAATTGTTTAGATTCGTCACGTGACTTATATATCGTCAATAAAGCGACTTTAAAATTCCATCTTTTTGATAAATTATAACTATTATTATTGAAATTAAACTTCAAAATTAATTATATCTGCATAGTTATTATTGTTATAACTATTTAAGTCCCGCAGTGGACTGATCGTTAAGACACGGTTCCCAGCAGATCACCGAAGTCAAGCATCACTGACTACGGTCAGTGTGTGGGTGGGTGACCACTTGGATCAGTCTGCGTAGGGACCGAGGGTGTGCGGTATTGGTCCTCGTTAAACTGTGCTACCGTAAAGTGCTCGATTTCGCGCGCAGGTCTATCTTACCTTTATAAAATTTGGTGTCGTCGGGCTACCGAAGCCGGGGTGCCATCCCCTCCGCAGAGGATCAAAATTGTGATGGCATGTCTTCGGATCATCCTCCGGGATGTTTCCCAGACCGTCGCCAATAACCCATTGTGCAGCTCTAGTGCGACGTAAATTAACAACAATATAACTATTTAAATTGATTATTTTCTAAAATTTTCGAAACTTTAAATTATTTTTTAAAGTGAGTAAGTACATTTAACATTTTACTAGAGTTGAATTTTTTTAATCCAATATGCATTAAATCTTAAATGAAATGCTCTGTTAGCAAATGCTTTTTCTGTTCAAATGATAACTTTATTTGATCCTTATTTTGATCTTTTTTGAAGTTTATAGTTTAAAACTTTTGTGAAAATTGTAGTTAAAATTTGTAGTTATCGTTAAAAACTAAGCAGAAATTTGAGTTCAAAAATTGATCTTTCATGTAATTTCCGACAAGTTAATAGTTACTGTGTATCTGTTTAGAATTTTTGCAAAATTAATGCAAATTTATACAAACTGATCTTCTAATTTAAGCAAATCTGTAAGAATATTCCTCAATAATTTAGTTTTATAAAAAAAAAGATAGCTACGCATGCCAACTATTACACTTTTTGCAAAATATTTTATAGAGCGGTGAACATCTAAAAACCAAAATTTTCAACATTTAATCAACATAAAATCAACATTTTAATCTCTGCATATAAATTTCTCATTTACATGTATTTTTGCGGAAAATAAGATTAAAAAAATAAATAAAAAATAATGCATTCAAACATAAATAAAACTACCACTAGAATAAATTTTTACAAAAAACGTAGGAAGATAGTAGCCCTGTTCATATAATGACCTTTTATAGTTTTCTTGTCCGGTAATTAGAAGGCATCCGAAAATCATATTTCTATCTGTTTAATTAATAAATAATTAAATCTTAGTTTAAGCTTTTTTTCTATCAGTGTAGTAACAAAACTTAACATATCTTACAGTTTCCTAAATTTAGTTTTTTTTAAGCCCCACTTATTTTCTGTTTGGAATTTTTGCAATCTTTATAAAATCCGAAATTTAGATATTAATGTATTTAGACGTTGAAGAGTCGAAAAGAAATAACATATGAATTTTAGTTGAATCAAATTTATATTAGAAGCTATGAAATATTTAAGGTCCACTTTTTTATTAGTACTCTGAGATCCACTTTTCTTCGAAGAAGAAAAAGATCTCGAAGTAAGTATCTAATTTTTTACGTTAAAAAAGTGAAGGTAAATTTCGCCTTTTCATAAGTTCTTACAGACGCGATTCAGTAGATCAGCTTGCGAAGGTACAGAGGGCGCACTGTTCTACCCTAAAGTGCTCGACTTCAAATATAGGCTATCAAAAAGAGAGTCGTCTTTTCTGCATAGGATCAAAATTGTGGTTATTTTTCCTAGAATGTTGGCCATTGTGAAGCAACTAAATAAAGTTTTTTTTTTAACATTTAAACTAGGATAGTTGGTATGCGTTTTTACAAAAATTTTAATAAAAGTCTTAAATGAGATTTCATTTAAATCGTGAATTTTCACTTCAATTGTGAAATTCCAGAATTGAAAACAGTTGAAATAATGGGAAAGCTTAAAAGAGACTCCAATGAATACGTTTCTCAAAGGAGTGGGAAAATGGAATTGCGGAAGGCAAACTTTTAAACTAACCTCGCATTTTTATCACTTCTTACAAGAAAAAAGCTTGTAGAACTGTTTCATCGTAATGTTTGATTTCAGTGGTTTGTTTCAACGCAACCAAATTTATTCCCCTTAGTTAATTAAGAAAAGATAATGAAAATGAATAAAAAATTTCATTTGTAATAATTTTCTTAATTCCAATATATTCACCAATGAATTCCTTTGAATATTTAGGTATATAATATGTTTAGGTAAACTCATACAAGAAGTTTAAATTTACTCTTTTTCTGCAACGGTTTTTCGTAATTTAAATAGAATAATCTCTAAAGCACCTTGCTTGGAAATTTCGATTAAAGTATAAAAATCCAATCATGACTATAAATATAATTTCTATAAATTTGATTTTAGTTTTTATTTCTATGAAATCCTCATATAAATGAAGTGAACAACATGAGACGAGCCTTTTTAAGTCCAGTAGCCCATAGTCAAGCACACATGATTTCAATTTGGAAAGTTTTATTTAAATTTTCATAATGGCTGTTGAAGTTTCGTTTAATGTCTCACAGACGTTGACATTCAATGTTCTGATTTATTACTATTCTATCCGGTTTAATTAAGCATGAAAATATCTGCACGTTTTTGGCTTTTTTGACAGAATATCGCTGATGAATAACTCAGGGCTAAAGAGAATACAAGGGCTAGTTCACTCCGCTCTTAGAGCTGAAGCTACGATTTCCCTCCTCATGACGTCACTGTGTCCACAGATCTCGGAGATCGCAAGCAAAGATATGATAACTTTGCATCTTTCTCTTTGTAAAAATAAGTTAGACTTTTTCTGGTTATTAGCCTTCAAACTTTACGTAATTAACACATTATTTCCGTTCATAAACATAGTTCAAAAATAACTTTTTTGGTTATTATATTAAAAAAATACCATTTTAAACTTATAAAAATGTTTTGCTAGTTGGTGAAAATGACACGATAAATACTTTATTTTAAAAAGTTCAGTTTTAACTTTAACTATTAAGAAAAATGAAGGCATATATCGACACTTTTTTTATCTACATATTCTTTTATAACGATAAGTTAAATTTAGAATCCCTGATTTTAAAATATGTCGTTAATAGCAATTTGTTCATACTTAATCATTAGGAAACATCAACCTTAAACGCTAATTACTGAAACAAAATAATAATTTAGGTTCATAATGACATTAGAAATTTTACAATTGTTTATAGACATTTAAATTTACGATGATATAATTTATAGATATTTAAATTGAAGAGAATATAATTTAAAAAAAAAATTATAAATATTTAGAATAACTACATTAAAAAATATGTTATGAAATTAGGAGAATTTCAACTATATACTATATATTTTATTTATACTTTTTACTTGCATTTTAATTTTCTTTGACTTTATCTATTTTTTAATTCTTTTCACCTGCCTTTCTTTATGAAGTAACGAGACGGTTTCTATTCAGATAATGAATTTTTATAAAAGTTCTTTACGACAGAATAAACGTAATGCTGTTTTATATTAACTGTGTCATTTCGGAATCCATTCTTTACATAGTTGTTCATTTACTTTAGGGAACACGCGAAAAATTATACTTTTTCCTTTTGTTTTTATATCAGAATTTTTGCAAGTTGCAATCGCGCAAACTGGCATTTCGATAAAAGTTTTAAATTCTTGCAAATTCACTGCAAAAACTGAGGAAAGTCATTATAGAAAATAAAAAATGTCTTAGAATATCTCGCGAAAAGAAATGATCCAATATTAGTTAGAGCTAGTACGGCCAAACGCTCCGTTCTTGAAGTAAAAGTGCGAGCTTTGCGCCAAAGTGACGTCACTAGAGTGACGTCGGAGGATCGGCTCGGCGAAAGATACTTCAAAGGAGTGAACCAGCCCTTCTATTCTCTTTAGCCCTGTGAATAACTGAGCTTTGGGGTTTTGTTTATGTATGTTGATGGAATGGAAAAGAATGGGATGCTTATTGCTTTTTTGGGGTGTAGATTTGGGATTTGCTAAGTAGTATTTTGGGTTCGAATCCCAGTCGATACGAATTCCGCATCCGGATTGCACCAACCACAGTGCTTACGTAAAATATCCTCAGTGGTAGACGGATCATGGGTTAGAGTCCCCTTTCCGTCAGGCTAACCTTGGGAGGTTCTCATGGTCTTCCTCTCCATGTACCGCAAATGAGGGTTAGCTCCACCATGCATGTTTTGGGTCAGTATGGCAGTTTCTTTTTCTTTCTTTTGCGAACATTTTAATACAATAGTTGATTTTAGATGAATTTTTAAATGAAATTAGGTTTAACGTTTAAAAAAAAAAACGAAAACTAGATTTGTCAAGTATATTTTTCGAGTTTAGGCAAAGTGCTTCTTCTTTCTCCGTTCGCTAAGGAAAAATAGGAAATAAAATTTCAATTATTTCACAGAGTTCAATATTCATATCTTTTTACTTAATTTTTGAACTCTAGAAAAAAAAATTAAAGTAACATGTTTTTGATATTTTTTTAAAGAAACTTTATTATTTTTCAGACAAATTTACTTTTTTATGATAAATTTTTCTCTCAAATCGATGAAGATAGTTTTGTTTTAATTTGATCAAACAAAGAGTTCTGAATTTTCTGGAATTGAGAATTTTATAAATTTCTGAAGTTTAACTTCTATGTAATAAACGTCGTAGAGTTGTACAAAACTAATGCTTTATGGAGAATTCATTATAAGTTATAACTGTTTATAACTGTTTAGTATTTATAATCATCACTAATAAATACCATTGTTAAAGCTATTAGCTAAATAAACTAAATAACGAATAAGTTAATTAAGTTATATCTAGTAACTAAAAACATACAATAAAAATGCAGTGAATCAAATTCCTATTTAAGTTAGTACTATTTGTAAACTGAAATTGTTTTTACAAAAGAAATTTTAAAAAAAATCGGGTAATTCAAGCAATAAGTAATATTAAAAAATAATGATAAATAAGAATTCATAATATTGTAGACAGAAAAAATAATTATTGAATGGATAAACCAGAAAAAAAAAAGAATTATAGTAAAAATCTTCTTGAATTAAACTCAGTGTTTCGTTGATAAGTAAGTAATATACCTCTAGGAAGCAGTATCATTAACGATGATTTTACTACTATTCAAATTGTGCCTTCAATTGACAAAATTAGCTTTTATTATTTTAAGGTAAAAACATTCTTAAGGTGTACTTCTAATATATAAGTAGCCTTGTACTTTTGAACCCAATCCAGAAAGAAAGGAAACTCCTGGATCCTTCGTGGGGGACGTTTTGTTGAAATTAACTCACATTTGAGTTACAGAGTGGAAAACCACGGAAACCTCTCATGATTAGCCTGACTGCTAGGGGACTCTAACCCATGATCCGTCTACCACTGAGGGTATTTCACTTCAGCGCTGTGGTTTGTGTGAGCCGGATGCGTATCGACTAACCCTCGCTGGTATTCAAATCACCTCAATTTGATTCGAACACTCTATCCTCTCAGCCCTCACTGCTTATGTGCGACAATTTTGTTTTATAATCATCGTTGAACAGCTGACCCAATTTTGATTTACGACTACTAATTTTCAACTCCATAGAGTTGTAATTTTATACCTCGTCTCGAAGACACGGGAGCTGCGGGATAAAATATTGGGAGGAATTCGCTTTAATGTAGGACTCATTGATGGAACTAATCCCAAATTTACTTTAGAAAAACTACCACGGTTAGCCCGATGGCAAAGGGACTCTAACCCACGAACCGTCTATCACTGAAGATACTCTAAGTTAGCACTGTGGTCGGTGCCAGCTGGGTGAAGAGTTCGTATCGATCCGATATCGCTTGGATTCGAACTCGTTTTACTTCATTGGAAAGCGACGACGCATCGGGTCCATGAGGCAGCAATTGATGATTTCTCATATTCCTGATAATGTCTGTCGAGTACTTTCAATCAAGTTTTAAAGCGTTTGTACAGCAAGGAATGTAGTCAAGGTTGTACTGCAAGGAATGTGCCTTCAACTATTATCAAAACTGATGGAATGTTTTAGAGACCTATCAAACCTCAAAATGAACCAAAACTGGAGAGGATTGAAGCAATTTTATAACTAACTGTAAAAAAAAACGGCGAAGTAAATTCTGTAAAGTAACAAATTTCGTAGGTTAAGTAACAAGCCTTGAAAATAGAAGCCTATTTCTGAAACATGTCGACTGTTATTTTCAGTCTGTATATTTTCTGAAGAGAATGAAGTGTTTTTAATCAAATCTTTCCGTTTTAGTTTATTTAATCATAATAAAGTTGTATTTATAGTTATTATAATGCATTATCTATAATATTT
This sequence comes from Parasteatoda tepidariorum, assembly GCF_982258835.1. Lineage (NCBI taxonomy): Eukaryota > Metazoa > Arthropoda > Arachnida > Araneae > Theridiidae > Parasteatoda > Parasteatoda tepidariorum. Next base: position 108,721,423 of record NC_141756.1, on the reverse strand, counting down.
CTAGAAATGAATTTCATGAAGAAGATGGCTGCTTCCTGTCTGTCAGGATTCAGGTAAATGTTCGATTATAAATTTATTTATTTATTGTTCATTAAATTCTTCAATTAATGTATTCATACAAATGGAATGCAGTAAAAGAAAGTAGCTCTACTAAGGAGGATTTAGAAGGGAAGAAATTTAATTTCTACAAACCTTTATAAAGTATTAAAGAAGCTAGTATATTATTTTTCAGATAAGAATATATATTTTTCATAGATGATAACAAAGGACAATTCTTTCTGCGTGTTATACATAAAATAATATGAAGAGTATTTAAAGATGAGGCAATTTGCGGCATCACGATGAGGATAAAGTAAAAGTTCTTGAAAAAAGAGTTGTAAAAATGTATTAAAATTATTTTTTTTAATGTGATGACGTTTTGCTGAATATTTTTTAAAATCATTTTCCTTTCAATGTTGGTTTATGTTCTTGCTTATGTTATGTATATAAGGGACATTCAAATGAAACCCGGTCATTAGTGTAAAGTAACGGGAACGATTTTATTAACTCACAAATGTACTTATACATAGTACACATACTCAAAAATAGTCGCCGAAACTGTTAGCACACATTCATCCCATTGCGACACTAGCTGGTCTATTACATCTTTGAAGAAGCTAGTAGGCTGCTGTCGGATCCAGGCCTGGATCCAGTCACACACCTCGTCGTCCATTTCGAAAAGATATCCTTGAATAGCTTGTTTTAGAGATCCAAAAACATGAAAGACGCACGGTGAAAGGTCTGGACAGTACGGTAGATGTTCCAGCGTTTCCCACCGAAACTCGTTGCTCCTGCTTACTCGCCTGCATGTTCCGTAGTGGACGATAACTTGCATGAACTTCGACGTGCAACCACACTGTCGCTATGCAACCTCAAACGTTGCTCATACGTCAGTCTCTCTACCAATAGATGGTGCAACCATACACGCAGTTACGTGGCGCCCCATTACCTCTAATGCAAAGTTAGACGCATTGGCCAGGTTTCGTTTGAACGACTCTCATATATGGTGGAAAATACAATTATATTGTGGAATTTTAGTGATGGATTGGCTTAAATTAGTTATTATTTTTTTCTTTCATTGATTTACTTCTGTACTTATTAGAAACGAAGAGAAATCAAGCTTAGAAACGGTTTACTTATTTTAGTAAGAGTCAGAAATATTTTCTGAATGTAATATGAAACTACAGAATTTCAGTTAAACAAGCTTACTAACCAGAGTTTCCTTTTTTTAAAAAAAAATTTGATTATTTATCTTTATCATAAACATCTGAAATTTATTTATATACTCCTAGTTACTTATTAGATTGTAATAGTTATCCGTATTTTCGCATTTAGTGCACACATAACAGTAAAAAATGAAATAAGTATAATAAAGTGTCCAAATAAGTATAGAATAAGGCTAAGAATGAAATTCAAGAATCTTTAAATCCATGAATGAGCAAATTAATAAATGAACGAGTCAGTGGATAATGAATCATTAAATTGAAGAAAAAAAACAGTGAATCGATGTATCAAAAATAAATTACCATATTAAAAAACGGATCAAGTGAAATAAACAAAAATTGAATGCATCTGATTATCAGTCAGAGGATGAAAGCAAGAAAAGATGAATTAAATTGTTAGTAGGAAAATGAAACAGCGAATTACTGAATTAGAGTATTAAAGAAAAAATGAATCAATGAGAAGCGAATCAGTAATCAGTGATTCTTTGAACTTTTAGTCGATTAACTCTTAGTCGCATTCAGTAATTGATTCAGTATTAGTCGCATTTATTGATTCAGTAATGTGTTGATTCTCTTTCATTTTCGTTTACAAATTTATCGATTCAATAATTCACTCACCTGTTAAATCACGCATTCGATGATTAAGTCTCTGATGAATCGATTGTTGATACATGCATTCTCTTATTTATCAATTCATTAAGTCAAATATTTGCTAATTTATTGAATCGCTGATAATTATTGATTGACGACTTTATTAATTCTCTGTTTCATAAATTTGCTCATTCATTGTGTCTATGATTGATTCACAAATTTATTGCTTCAGAGATACGAATTAGTGTTTCGTTTATTTTTCTACGCTAAAATTATTAATAAATGTTTCTCAACAATTATAAATGCAAATTCACAAAATGCGATAGTTCTTAAATATAAGTTTTATTTCTCAAAAAAAAAAAAATTATTTTATTTTTTTCAAAAAATAATATTTAAATAAAAACATAATGAGAAGCAATCTAGCAAGATGGAGATTATATTTAAAAAGAAAAAATGAAGAATTGCTATTATCTAAATCAGCGTTCGTGAATTCAATAATATCATGAACCACCAAGTTGAGAATACAGTCAAACCTCGCTATAGTGAACACGGTTTATAGTGAATTCCCGGATAAAGTGAACGAAATGTTCGCTCCCCTGCCTTGCTGCACCCGTATAATGTTATTTTTTGTAGATATAGTGAACCAAAGACAGAAGAGAATTTGGATAGTATGCACTTTTTTTCATCTTATTTTCTTCATTTTTTCGCAATAATTTTGAAATGTCTACCTAAAAACAAATACATATACCGATTTTTAAAATAGCATGGAATGTAGCAATACGCATTTTTTCTTGTGTGCTTCATTATTGAATGGGTTCAGCATTCAAAGAAGCCGCCCTCTTCCAATGTCTGGCCCAGTGGCCCCCAAGCTCTTGGGTAAATTATTGGGCAAATTCTAAATTCCCCCCCCCAAAACTATTCGTTTTATTTAGAGTAAAAATTCCACCCCCTCAAGCTTTAAGCGGGCGCATCGTGCGCCCACCTTCCCCCCTGATGGGGGCCCTGGTCTGGCCACAAGTGATTCAAGTCAAAGCCGATGAATTTGCTAAGCGATTGGGTGAGATTACTTTTAAGTGCTCGAATGGCTGGTTTAATAAAAAGCGGAATAACATAAATTCTAGAAAAATGATCGGAGAGTCGGGAATAATATACTATATTGAGAATTGCTCATCAACTAAAGATAACTTGTACGCAAGACGAAGAGAAAAATAAACATATTTTTGTTACTACGTATTATTTTTCAGTCATTTTTGTATTTCGTTCTATGGGTCAATAATTTAAATAATGCGTAATAAAAGGAGGGAGTTTGGAACCATTAGTTAAAATCGTTTGCGGAATGGTTATAGAGAAGTCCCGGTTATAGTGAACCGAAATTTCTGTCCTTTGAACGCTCACTATAGCGAGGTTCGTTTGTACAAACTTTAATTATTTCATTTTTTTTTTTAAATGTAGTGACAGTTATGCAGTTCATCCAGATAAGAGTTTTCGCTCACATCCCAAATGATAACATTGGTTTTCATAAATGAAATATCGTATTTTCGATATTCTGCCCGAACCACATAATGCGGTGATTGTACACTTCACCACAGTATCCGCATATCTCACTTTCCCCCGTAATTATAATAATATACAGTTATGAGTTATAGATATTCATTAATTGCGGCTTGAAAAAAAATAGTGGCATTGTTGGCAGTCACATTGTTACCATAGCGACGAAGGAAGTGACTGTGACCTTGAATCGCCAATTTTAACTACTACAAGAGAGGGAGTTCGTAGGATACAGGGCCCATGTCGAAGAGATCGCCGGCCGATGACTCCCCGTGTAGTAAAGAGTGACTGATGCCGTTAAATCTGTCAGGTCACAAAGTCCTCCATGTTCCCATTACAAATCAAAAACTCTGGGGGTACTGATCCAGGAGCTCCCTTGTTTTCTTGAATGTGATCAAAATTACAAGGATACAGAATTGAACATTGGTAATCGAAACCCAGAATTACGTCAGCTGTTCAAAGACGATCATAAAATAAAAATGATAGTATTGAGCCGTGGTGGCTCAGGGGATAGAGAGCTCGCCTCCCGATCAGGTAAACCTGGTAGGATACAATGGCTGGTCGATACGAATTCCGCACCCGGCTCTCACCATCCACAGTGCTGATGTGAAATATCCTCAGTGGTAGATGGATCATGGGTTAAAGTCCCCCTGCCGTCAGGCTAACCGAAATAAGTTTTCGTGGTTTTCCTCTTCATGTTACGCAAATGTGGGATAGTTGCACCAAAGAGTTCTCTACGAAAGCAAATTTCTCTCAATACTTGATCCAGGAAGATAATCAAAGGTAATTTTTTAGCAACTAATATTTTCTGGGAATCGGCGATAATTTTATTTCAGTCAAAATTGTCTACGAGTTGTTTAGGAAAATTGGTGTTATATTCGAACATTTGACTTCAGTGATCTGCCTGGGAACCACTGCGGGACTTATATATACCAGGAAATAGGAATATTTGGAATAAAATCCAGGGTAAAAGGATTCGACCAGCAACCTCTACACTAAAGCTATTTATTCTTATTTCTGCTCCCTTTCAAGATGTTTACTTAATAGTTTGCTGCGCGCTTTTATCTCACCCCTTATAAAATTTGAATTCCAAGGAAAACTAAAAACGTCATAGAAAACAAGTAAGCTAAAACCGTAAATATTTTCGCACAATCTTTGGAAATTGGTTTTAAACCAATACTTTATTTTTACTATTTAAATTTGCTATTAGTTTGGATTTTTAAATTAAAGAATTCAATTAAAATAGAAATGCATTTTTTTTAAAAATACACTGGTTATCATAAATTAAGGAAAATTCACAAAAATCGCGATAACTCAAGAAATTACACATGGAATTTTATGAAACTTACCCACAATATACAACACATAGTAAGGTATTAAACAACATAAAAAGAAATTATCAGACATTAATAGTAGTATAGAAATTAGCACATGTATAAAATAAACAAATTGGAAGTATCGGTTTGCAATAGAAAAAGTACCTTTAATATGGAATATGATTGCCTCTAGAAGCAATACAGCACAAACAGCGATGTGTGATGCTTTCAATTATGCGGTCTATCAGTTCAATAGGAAGTGAGAGCCATTGCTCTTGTAAAGCAGTTGCAAGCGTGGCAAGGGTCTGAGGGGGCGGATTGATGGCAGATACACGCCTCCCTAGAGCATCCCAAACGTGCTCGATAGGATTCAAGTCCGGGGATCGAGCTGGCCACTCCATGCGAGTAATTGTTTCCTGTTGAAGATAATCATCAACAATGCGAGCTCTGTGTGGTCTTGCATTATCGTCCTGTAACAGGAAGCAATCACCAATTGCCCCGGCATCTGGGCGCACATAAGCATCAAGGATGTTGTCTCGATAAACCTGAGCATTCACGGTTCCCCTTGGAAAGACATGGAGGTATGTGCGCCCTCCTAAGGATATGCCTCCCCAAACACAGACACTGCCTCTTCCGTATGCATCTCTTTCACGGATGTTTGATGGATGATAACGGGTCCCAGGTTCTCTCCATATCAAATAACGTCTACTGTCACTTTCTAGACTAAACCTGGACTCATCCGTAAAGAGAACAGGCCTCCATTGATCTGACGTCCAGTGGACATGTTGTCGGGCCCACTGCAAACGGTCTTTCCTATGGCGTGATGTGAACGGCACGCAAATGGCTGGTCGTCTCGCATACAGACCACCTTCGTGGAGCCTTCTGCGCACAGTTGACGTTGACACCAACCTTCCGGTGGCTGCAGCAAGAGAGGATCTAAGATGTGTCGGAGTAGCGGTTCTATTCCTGCGTGCACTTAATGTCAAATATCGGTCATCGGCACTGGTCGTAACAGTTGGCCGTCCTTGACTGAACCTCCTAGATGCCGAATCTGTGGTTTGAAATTGCCTCCAAAGTCTATGAACCACAGATGGACTCACATTTAGCCATCTGGCCACTTCTGATTGACTCTGCCCTGCCTCTAGTCTCCCGATGGCTCTCCATCGTAGTTCTTCAGGCAAATGATGCCTAGAGGTCATTATTACGAATTGGCTATCTCAGATTTTCAATGTCGCAATCACAGTAAAATTTGTGTGCTTTCTCTCAAACTTGGACTTTTATGCTCCAGGTAGATGACGTAAGCCGAGTGCAGCGCCACTAATTTGCATATTGCAATTTTACTCAGCTACTCTTAGTGGACAACATATGCAAATTTTGCACGGTTTGGCTTACTTTTGAAAGAGTTATCGCTATTTTTGTGATTTTTCCTTAATTTATGATAACCAGTGTAGTATCTACCTATTTCAGGGTGCACAATCTTTTTTAAATTCACAGCTACTTGTATTGTTGGTTGACTAATGAAAGGTCGCATACTCGAGTATTTAGGCATGTTGGCGACATTTATTGTAATTTAATATAAATAATATTGTTTATGGCGCTAAATTCTTTACATGAGTTGACATAGTTACATATTTGCATATCATTTGACTGTTTCTTTTGCTTGATCTGTTGAATGTGCCTTCTGAATGAATCAATTTAACTTAATTGTAATCGCCCTGTTAATGTTAATTTGTGTGGAAGTTCTGTTATTTGTTCTGTTGAATGTGCCTTTTGAATGAATCGTAACTGGTGTGAAAGCCCTTGTGTCTGTTCTGCTAGATGTTCCTTGTGGATGAATTGTTAAAGTTGAATTATTATTGCCCCAATGAATTTAATTAATTTGCATGTTTATGCAATTATGTAAACACGTCAATTAAGTCCAACGAAATTAGTTTTAAGCGTTTTCAATTTATTATTAAATTTAATATATTATTATTTCGAGTAGCCGTTTTAATTTAAAACGTCATACTTACTGTTTGATTACTTTTAAGGAAGAGTCTGTAGTAAAAGGTATATGTACTAAAATTGTATATGGATATCATCAGATCGAAAAAATTATGGATTTTTGTTTTTTTTAGGTGGATTCTGTACTTTTTATTTTTGAGCTAGTTTTAGTTTCAAATTTATTATAAATGTTCTCCTTTCTTTTGAAGTGATAAATAAGTAATTTGTTATTCTGTAACAAAGTAAACAAGAAATTTACTAAGGTAGAAATTATTAATATAAGAGATAAAAATTTAAATAATTCATTAAGTAGCTAAAGACAGTAGTTATTCAAGGACCTTGATCTTTTGTTTATTTATTTTCTTAATAAATTTGCGTTTATTGTGTAATACTTAAATTTTGTTCATCTGAAATGTTCTGAGCATTGTTATTTCTCAGAATTCCGATTGCTATATTTTAATAGAAATTTTATCTTTAATTCTTTGTTTTGTAACTTTTATGCTAAGATATTAAGTTTGCAATGTTCATTCTAGACCAGTGTTTCTTAACCTTTTTGGTATAATGGACCCCTGTGAAAAAAATTATTGCAAAAACCATCAACTATTTTTACTTTATTTTCAATTGAAATAAAATTCGAAGGCTACTTTGTGTTTTTAAAAATGTTAAACTTTTATATGGTTTGCGAATGTGGCTCCTCATATTGTGGAGGATATCTGGCATATCTAAGAGAAAAGAGCAAAGGGACAGCTCATAAAAAATGAGGGGTTGATAGAAGATTATATGAAATAGCAAATCGGATGTAATCAGGGGATTGCCCTGGATGGTTCAAACGGAAAGTCGGTTGGTGCAGAATGTTAAAAATATGACTGGGATATTAGAGGGTCCGCACTGAATTTGGGGTATCTCAATCACCTAGTTTCAAATTTGTATGTATTTTCATCTTTTAGAAAAAAAAAGATCAATGTTATTTAAATATTATTAATCCCATCGTTTTAAAAATAGTCGGCGTACCCCCAAAATATGGCTCATGGACCCCTAAGGGGTCCATGAACCTCAGGTTAAGAAACCCTGTTCTAGACCTCAAAACTACTCTAGTTTGTTTTCCGTCTGGGGTCCACATGACAGCAACAGTTCTTTTGTCTCCATTCATTATTTCTAAAATAATAAATACAAGTAGTATTCAAATTTATTTATAGACAACTGCTAACTAAAAGCAGTGCAGCAAATTTGAAATACCAGTTTCTTCTAAATGATTATAAAATCTCTAAAATTTCCTTTTTCTAGAATGTTATATAAATGACTTGTGAATTGGTATGAAATTTACATTTTTATAAAATCTTCGGATTGTTATTTTCATGTTGGTAACTGTGCCTATTTATGCACTTAATTTAAAATGTTTTTTCTTTCCAGATGACAAAAATATTGAACATCTTTTTGGAGGCTGAGATTACAAATATAAAAAAATTGATGGTGGTATCACTGGTAGTTAAAAACAAAACAGATTAACTGATTTGATGGTTAGTTATTATTTAAACTACCTTTCTATTTTTAAAATTTTCTATCTTTGCATTGTATTTAAAAAAATTATTTTTTCTTCAAAATACACGAACTTAAATGATTTAATATAATGTCTACTTTATTACACATTGCTAATCTTTTTACATTTCTTTTTTAATGCAATAATGTATCATTTTATTTAACATTAATTTTAGGCATTGCTTATCATTTTAATACAGTATTGTTTCATGTACTAAGTATTTATTCTGAAACTGATATATAAGTTTCAAGTTTATTTGTGAAAATTAAAAATAATATTATCCTCAGAACTATAAGTAAGACAAATCTTGTTTAATAGAGTAGCAGATAGCTCTTAGGGAACAGTTTTAGTAGTCATTTTTGTTACTGTCAGTTGTTTTAAGGATGTCAAATTTTTGTGGCATGGTTTGTTACCCTAATTCATGTATTAACAATTTTGAAAAAATTACATAATATTACTTGTATTCCTAGCTGAAAAAATGCTATTTGTTTGCAATAAAGAGTGTTCTAAAAGTCACCCAATCTTTGAGTTTTATGTCATTTGATTAATAAAATGCGGATATTGAAAATAAAATGCCAGTGTTTAGACTATTAAAATTTCAAATGCGCTATCACACATGCAATTCTAGGTTGGTTTTTTTTAAAATCACAATTTTTGATTTAAAACTTGTGTTTTCAATCAAAATTATTTCCTGCTTGAATTATGGAACACACTGTAGTAAAACAGTATTACTCTTGTAATAGCAATAAAATCTGCATAAATGTGTAGCTGACTAGAAGCATATTTGCTGTACTTTAAATTCCAGAGATTTTAAATTTTCTCTCCTTTTTAATTGTGTTTAGTTCTGAAAACTAAAGCTCTTTTGTTATTTGCAGTGATAGGGAGCCAACGGATCAGAGTTCATCCAGCGGTGGCCGTGATGGAGGTCCTGGACTCAAAGCTCTCCTGGTAATATAGGGATGACCGCTAGCACGTTCTATGGGTGTTGTACCTGATCTCTTGCAGCAGCATGCTTCGAACACATCTGATCATCAGTCTTCACCACAGCATAGGCTTCAAGACTCAACAATATCAGATGAGGTATTACTTGTGATTTTTTTAACTGTTGTGTTACTAGAATTGTAGTAAGACTTAATTATTGTGAACGAGTTTTTTTTTTTTGTTGTTGTTGCACTTTTAGCTTTTTTAAGATTACTGTGTGTGAAACCATCACAATGAAAGCTATCAAAAACCTTAATATTGATATTTTAAATAGCTAAACTTATGAGAAAAAGTGTATTAAAAAATTCCTCTTTTGTTACAGTTAAGAATTCAAATTATATAAAACAAAATTTTCACCATTATTATGCACTATTATCTAAAATAACCAGTGTATATAAATAAACTTTAAGTATTGACCATAGTATAATAAACAAAAGTTCTTCTGAAAACTCTTTTTATAAAATTACTGACTAAAATTTATATTTTAACACAGATTTTTTAAATTAAAGTTGGAGTTAATTTTGAACTATAATCTCAATTTAAACATAATTGTTAACTATATTACTATATTTAAGTGTGTGTGTATTTTAAACTTTAAAATGCATGCATGAGTTAATATTTAATATAATAAATATATGGTAACTAATGAAGTTCTTGCTGTCTTTGCTTTGCCATTGAGTGAAAAGTAAATTAGTGTGTAAAGTGGACAAAAATCCTGTCGGTTCAGAGTAGGAATATTAGTTGTTATAAAAGCAGGTACACCATACACTGCTTATCACTAGCTGCATGAAAACTCCGAATATGTCAAGTGTCAGGGGGTAGTGCTGTGAATAAGCATACTGTATGGCATTGATTTCAAAAATTTAGGTCTATTTCGAAGAAATTTGGGTCCATTAACAAACCCTTAACAAAATATTTTTACTTAAAAGTGGACCCTTCACAGATTTGTTTATCTTCATTATTGTTTTGCTAATCGAATGAACCTTTCCCAGGAAGCGGGGGGGGGGGAGTAAGACAAATGCAAAGGAACTAAGTATAGACTAAATACCAAATATTTGTGTGTTGCATTTCTAATTTAGTAGCAGCAATAGCTGTTTATTCTTGAAAATTTAATTTGTTTTCATTATTATTTTACAGTGTTGAGCATAATCTTGTATCCATTTACAATTTAAAAACTCATTGTAAAGGATTTTTGCAATAACGGGACCCTATTTGCGCAAATTCACAAAAGCAGGACCCTCGTTGAAAGAATGCGACTTAACGTTTATTTTTTATTCACAAATTACGATTAATTTTTTCACAATTTTACAAAAACGGACCTTTCACAAAATGTCTGGACAGACCCCTGGAAACATCTAGTTGATTTGTTACTTGATACATTTATTGCACTTAAAATATTCTTATTTGTTTTTAAAGCATAATATATTTTTTTTCCTTCTGTTTCCCCATTTCTTTAATGTCACCCCTGCAAAATATTAGTTAGAATTAAGAAATTCGTTTTTTCCTATTGTGACTTGTATAACTGGTTCATTCAATATATATTTTAAGTAAGATATTCTGGTGACTGAAACATTAATAATTTTTAAAGTTAATTATCAGAAAATATACCCACATGTGCTATTAATATGTGATTTTTTTTTTTTTTTAATGAAATATTCGCTTAAATTTTATGTGTTTCTATTTGAGAGAGTTATGCTTTTTAAGTAGGAATTATGATAATTTTTTTTGTTTGTTTTTAGAATTTATAAATAACATATTTTAAATGGAACAACATAATATAATATTCTAGTTTTAAGTCTCATTAAAATTTTGTGTATGGTTATCTTTTTTAATAGTAATTAGTTATGTTATTGGAAAGAGAAATTCCCAAGTTTTTAGCATTCACTATAACATATGTAACTACATATACATTCATTACATAACTTTTGCTGAAAATATTTAGTTTTTATTTTAACTGAAATGAAAAGTAATATTACTTATGTATAAATTTGACTTTCGCTTTAAATATTCTAAAGAAATCAGTATAATAAAATTATCTTAATTTTCATTGCAGATATATCAGGAAGGAAGTGTTAAAAAAAAATTTATATGTTATTGCGATTGCCCTAAATGTTAAAATAAAATCACCACTTTTTTTAAAATAAGTATTGGCTTTGTTTGTTGTGCTAATTTTAAATAATACAGCATGAATTAATATTTATAGTTTCTTGATGCTTGCTTTTTATATTGCTTTATTGTCTGTTTACCTCTTAGTTTTATTTTTCTAATTGAATAACTTTATTCTTTTATGTAACAGTATAGGCAAGCTGTTGGAAAGGCCCCTCCTCAAACAGCACTCTTTTCTCACATTTGGGTTTGGTGATGGTACTGGTCCCTTTCCATCTCCAAGGAGAGAGTTAGTGTCAATGTTACACCATCTGATGACACTCCAGAAATAAGAAAGTACAATTCAACTTTTGGATGGCATTGTTTTGTATATTTTAAAAACTAGGCTTTTAACCATTAATATTTTTCATATAGATTTTATGAGTTTAACTTTGTTAATAATTTCATTATTATTTTCATCAATAGTTATCAAATTAAATTGTTTTATTTTGAAATATGATTGTTATTTCAACCTTCTTAAATAAATGAGTTCACTTACAACTAAATAATTTCACTTTAAACAGCGGATCTTGCTTTCTCAAGATAATTCACCAGGGGATGATCGTTTCTGCTGCTCGCAAAAGAAATCAAAATAAATAAATAAAAAACTGTAAAAACATGCCATTTGTTTGAAAGTCAAGCATTCAATAGTGAAATATTTTTTTTAATAATTTTAAAGTCCTTGATGGTGTTTATTTTTAGTGTGAAAAGTAAACAGTAAACCTTACGTTATTAATTTATTAATAAATTATCACTCATTATTAATGCAACACGATGTTTAAATGTTTTATTGTGTATCCTTCTAAGTTTTCTCGTGGGTAACGAACAAGGACATTAAATTTTTAATATGGCATAATAAAATTATAAATTATTTTGTAGAAAAAAATTAATTAGTAATTTGCTGATATTAATTGGAATTAAAGCAGGTTAACATTTATTAAAATAGATTAAAAGCTGGTTTAAACTCATTGCATTGTGTAATTTACTTATTTATTTGTTTGTGCTACTAACTGTGACTTAAGCATTAGGTGGAATTTTTACATTGCTGATAGCAATATTTTATCAGATTGTTGTTTGGAATTATCATTTTTTATATTAATTTCTTTTTGAACTTAATTTTGTAGCTAAAATTTATTTTATTGTTTTTTTAATATAAACTGTTGTTACTTAGGAGTAAATCTACTGATTGGTACAGAGAATGGACTCGTGCTTCTTGACCGTAGTGGTCAAGGTAAGGTGTATCAGTTAATATCCAGGAGAAAATTTCGGCAAATGGAAGTCCTAGATGACCAAAATATTCTTGTCACAGTGTCTGGCGAAAAATGTAGAGTACACGTATATTACCTCTCATGGCTGAGGAGCAAAATATTAAGAACTGATGGAGTGAGTATTAGCTAGTGTATTATCAGTTTAACACATATTCAAGTTCAGGATTGTTTTTTATATATTCCTTACAGTTATATTTTCGTTATTAATGAATTATTTTTTATTAGCTTATAGGGAAACTGAAATAGCTTTTAATGCATGTTTTATGATTCAGCTTTTGATTTTAATCAATGTAATTAATTTTTATTTGATTTCATTTATTTTTTATTATTAACGGTAACCAAATATACTTTTAAGCTTATTATGAGTAAATCATTAAATTTCAGATTTCAATATTAAATACAAATTCGTTTTCATCTCTCCCAAACTTTTTTTTTGTCCTAGTTAGAGAAGAAGTTATAAAAGTTTTAAAAACCCATTTTCTTATAGGGAGCTGCAGCAAGACTTGTCTTTTAATAATATACAGTGCCTGTCACTTAATAAAGCATTATTCATTCTTAGGAAGTTTGATTGTATTAAGTGGCTAATTTTATTAACTGGTATTCTACATTTAAATTTAAAAAAAAGGTTTCAATATTAAACTTTACAAATACTACAGTGGCTAAATTAATTTCTGTATTTTTGTTTAATTTTAATGGTTTTAATTTAAATGTCATATATTATTAAAAAAATAGCTTCAATTTTTTTTTTAAAGATTTTGTTATTTTATAAGCAGCATTTTTAAGATTCAGCTCTTTTAAGGCTTGTAAAAGTTTTTATAACTTTTATTATTTCATTGAGAGTTAAATTGGAATTGATGTCAAATTTATCTTTGACATTCAAATCTTGAGATATAGCTAGTTAACAAATTTACTCGTTTTATTTACTTACTAGTTTTTATTTTACTCGTTTTTTCGATATTTTATCACCACTTTTTTGTTTGATTAATAAATGATGAATATTTTTTAAATGTGTTTATCTCATTAAATATTTTAGGAATTAAATTTATTTTTTAGTTTATTTTTTTAAATTTTGCTGCAGCTATTTTCTCAATAGTAAAGGTTAATGAGTCAGTGATTTAAACTGATATTGAATGATAACTGTATTCAATAACTTTTCTTAACTCATCAGCAATTTTTATTTACATTCTTTTACACTTCTCTTCCCCGTTTCATTCTTTTTTAAATATAAGTGCAGTTACTGCAGCTCAAAACCTGTTTCGTTATTTTCTCTATTGGTAAGTGGGATATTTTAAATATTGTTTTGCCTTATCTTATTGAAATTTTGCATAGATGCTCATTGGCTGTTGCTTGGCTGACCGCTTTTTTAATAAATAGAGGCATTTGATTGGTCGATTACATCATCGTTTTCATCGTTATCGCTTAATCGTTTTGTCAGGTTTACTAGAATGGCGCTTTTAGCATTTTTGCTTGGCAGAATTTTAATAACGCGCATGCTCAGTTTGATAATTTATTTAAACCAATCGAAGTACTTCGTAGACAATGAATATAGATGCTTGTATCCTCTCCTTTGCTTGCGTATACTCAAACAAAGACATAAAGATGGAAAGATCAATCACTGTACCAAACAGATGTCAGGGTGAACGAAACATTGGACACATCACCGGTCTCTATTTTTTTTATTTGATTTTCATAAATTGTTATGATAAATAATAACATTCTGTCTCTGTGCCAGAAAAATCTGAACAAATTTTTTTTAAAGATTTATAATTTGTAAATTTTAAATGAAAAAATTAATGTATTTTAAAAAATTGATTTTTATATTGTTCTGAAATTCAAATACTTGAAATAAATATTAAAAAAACAATTTAAGTGCTTATTAAAAATATATAAAAAATATAAAAGTAACTAAAAAATAAATAAAATAATTAAAATAAAATAGAACAGTTTTATAAGCAATCTAAGCTGCCCAAAGCATTTAATTTCATGAAGAACAATAAATTGGAAAATGTTAATAATTGCTGAGATAGAGTCTCATAATTGCCTGTTAGCGTTCAGTTAGTTAGTTATTAAAACTTTTTCATGGTTTTCATTTGTGCGTAATCTAAATTCTAATTATTTTCATTCAAGAAGTCTTTCAAAATATAATTTCATTCCTGTATTTAAATTACAAGTAACTTTGATATCTGGGTGGCCTACAAAAATTCAAAAAAGTACAAAAAAAATTTAGAGCATTTCACAGCATTTACTATTTATCAAAGATGATTAAAAAAAAATTATTCATTATTAAAAAATAATTTTATTGCGATAATCAACATTAAGCTGGAAACCTATTACTATTAAGCAATTTAAAAGACTTTTTCGTGGTTTTCCTTCGCATGTAACACAAATTTGATTACTTTAATTTAATCTTCATTAAAATAAATTATTCTTATAACTTTCATGAATATGATTGTATTCTGATACTTAAATTGTTAATTACTTTGATCTCTGAATTGAATTAAGCATAATAAGGGTGTTTCATTACATTCACAAAATAAAAAAGCTCACACTTTGATTTCTGGGTTGAGTTAATAAGAAGAGCTTTTCGTTCTGTTCAGAAAGATGGTACCCTATCTATTAAGGATAATAACAATGAAAAAATGTTTATCTATAATTTTTACTCCGATACTTAAATTGCAAATTATTTTATTTTATATACCAATAACAGCGATCTGAAAAACATTTTTGTCTGTTTTTCATAGCGTGTAACGCGAAATTTGATAATTTTAATTTCAATTTAATCTTGATTATAATTAATTATTTTTACAACTTAATTATTTATTAACTTAATTATTTTAACTTAATTTATAATTAATTAATTAAAATAATTAATTAACTTAATTATTTTAACTTAACTTTAATTTATTTATAACTTAATTATTTTTATAAACATAATTATTTTTATAACGTAAATATGGTTTTATTCCGATACTAAAATAGCGAGTTACTTTGATTTTCGGTTAAAAACTACAAAAATTTGAATAACATCTCGTTATAGTCACAAAGAAGTCTCTCAAAGATGCTGAAAAATGATTCATTATAAAAAAAAATTCATTGCGATTACTGAACTTCTAAATGGAATCAAGCCATCTGAAAGATATTTTCGTGGTTTTCCTTCACGTATAATGCAAAATATGATTGTTTTCTCAAATTTTTATTCAAGCAAGGAAGAAAAATATTTATACCATTATTAACCACTCCAAAAACCAGAGTAAATGCTTTATTATAAAACTGATACGTCCAGAATGTCCAGAATTTGGAATTATGATGAACTTGCCTGTATAATTTGATTCAATAAACTGATTTATTTTCTGCTTCCCTTCTTACCATTATTATTATTTTTTTTTTAAGTGAAAAATGATTCTTCTACATTACTGTTAGAAAATTTGACGGTTCATCAGGTTGTCTTTTGTCAACATCTGAATAAAATTCGAGCAAATAGTATTATATTTGTAATGGCGAAAATATCCAAATGATAAAATAAATCTTTTTTTTACAGTGTTAAAATTAAAAAACTTAAGTACTCGGGTTCCTATGATTTTATTATTTTACTAATAACTTATTCTAGTATGTCATATTGAAATATCTGATATATGTTATATTGAAATATCTGATATATGTATTTTGAAATATCTGATATATGTATATTGAAATATCTGATATATCTGGAGAAAAAAAAATTTCTAACCAAATGTTCTTTGAGTCAGGAAGAGACAAAAAATACCTGTTGATTTTTTTGAAATATGCTTTCTATCACAAACGCCTAAAAACTTTGTTCTCGATAAAAATAATTTCAGATGATTTTAATCCTTCATCTCTTATTAACCTCGTTATATCATGCTTTTGATCAAAGTTCAGCAGCGTGTGCGTTCTTTCTCTCCTAAATATTAATTTGATCCCTACACACGTTTTTTATTCCATTACTTATAAGGATTCGTAAAATATATATTAACTGCCCGGATTAGAGAACAACTGAATTATCTTCTTCAAAAATGGCAGTTATTTAATTTAAATTTGATACTTTTGTGTGTGATCATATCTCAGTGTCAACCATATCGGTGTCACGTATCAATGACATCCAATAAAAATCTAACTGTCAATGAACTTAACTGAGGAGAAGGAATTAACTGAATGCTTAATAAAATAAGAGCTTTCTTTGATGATATGTTTTTTAAATTAGTGGTGAAATCGTCTAATAATTATTTTTAAAAATCGTTGCAAGAAAGTTTTGCAAGCGTATTTTTTTTTCAGACTCATGCGAGTTAATTCAAATCAAATAAATATACTATATGTACTCTCTTTTTCTTTCTTCCGGATTCTAACGAATTAAATAGTATTCATACTTATCAAGGTATTTTACAACAAAGTGCTAACATAGTACAAAGGTACATATACTTGTATTGATTTCTGTGTATAGATTTTTTTTTCCTTCTATATTTGCTTTCGGAAATTTAGCTGTATAATATTTTATACCCAATTATGTAATTCTGTTGCGATCGTAATTTTTCTTAGAAAATTATTATTTAGATGATTAGTTGAATATTCATAAAGTACGTTAAGAAGAGGTTTGAAAAAAAAAGTAATCAATATCATGCGTAAATGCTTTGGTTTTATTTTCCTTCTTTTTTTAATAATGTGTTACGTTTGTTTTTTTAAATCATTCATTGCCACTTATTTAATTTAATTACATATAATGTCAGGATAAAAGCATATCTCAGTTTTTACATAAGCACGTGAGAATGTTTTTTTTTCATGAAGTTTTCCTGCTGATTTGTGTTTAGAGTGATAAATATTTGTTTCAAAACTATAATTTATGTATCTGCAACTGTATCTCAGGACTGACGTTTAGCAGTTAATTCAATAACTAGCATTTTATTCAAGTGTTCCACACGCACCCGTAACTCTCTAGAAACTACATTAAGAGGCACTACTCATGCATGTTCGTATCATATGCTAAATGAACACCAGTTATTTATTCTTCTAAGAATATGGTGTTTGTTTTACTTGCAAATTTCAGATCCCCATTTGTAGAGCACCCTGTTGACATGAATGAAATATTGTAAAACTCATATTGAATATAACTGTATGATATATTCTATATAGTGATTAACTCTTCTTTACTTGAATTTTTTTTCTAGTTAGCTAACTCTAGCAGAGATGACTTATGTGTCCTTTTTTTAGAATTGAACCTTTATCAATAATAATGATTTTTTATATAATTGGTCTGGGCATTAAATGAAATAAATATAAGTATATCGATTATCACTAAATATCAAGTTTACTACGATGTATTGCAAATTTATTCAATTTCTTTTATTCGTTATGCAAGTCAATTTCCTGAAATTTTGAAATTTTTTTTATTCAAATTGACACTATTTAGCGATAAAAAAAATCTTTGGATGCATTCTCAGATGTATAAAACAAGCTTTTAAAAATTTTATATAAATTTTACTCAGGTATTTGATAACTTCTTTAATATTTACATGATTTCGTTATAATTTTTTTCTACAAATAACTAATTAATAACTGTTGTTATATTCATTTAGTAAAGTTAATAAACAGTATACGATTTGATAATTAAGAGTTCATTTAGAGCAGAAAACAGAACAGGAATAAATTTAACTTCATCATAGTTATATTCTCTAAACAATAACTGCCTTTTTTTTTTCCGTAAAAAAATCACTGAATTTTAAAAATAAAACTATTTTTTTTAAGAAAATAAGATCAAGGCAGAAGAGATTAGATAAACAATATATAATTGATTTTAACAAATTAAATTTAGATATTAAAAAAAAAAACTTATAAGGATGGAAAATTTCTTTCTGAAATTAGATATTTGCGTAGATAAACTATTTCAGCTTAAAAATTGGGTTTTAACTTCTAAAATAAATTGATATAAATTAATACATTTAGTTATATTTTTTAATCAAACCATTTTATGTAAAATAATATGTTTCTTAAAAATCTAGCAAATCTTTTTCGTGCATAACATGACCCTGTTTAATCATAACGAACAACTGAAAATGTGTTTCGCTCATTATAATTATGTAAAGTCAAGCGTTAAGGCTAAATTAAATACTATATAAAAATATTTAAAAAATTTTCGCTTTTTTTTAAATTGTTATGTCTTTCTGTCTTGTGCATATTCCACAATGTGGTTAAGCACTGATTAATTCATTGTTTGCTTTTTTCAGTCCATACGAAGAAAAGGTATTCTGCTCACATGCTATAAATAAAAAGTGAATTTTGCAATCGTTCTTGAGGCACATTTCAGGATTTAAAAAAAAAAAAAAAAAAAAAAAAAACGAGTAACTCCTTAAATTTTCAGCGCAGTACAAAGAACAATAAAAAATACATACTCTAAATATTCCTCTACCGGTAATTTAAGAGTTTACGGTCTTCAGTAACACGGCTGAAAAGGAGACATGAAAACCTTTTTGTAAAGTTATATCACAAAAATTTTACTACATTTTTAATTAATACTAGAAAGACTGAAACTTAGTATTACCTATATTGCACTCTGAAAAAGTATTACTATGCATTCTGAAGGAGTAACTAATGCGTAAAAAAATTAATTTATGTAATTTTCACCCATACTGCCCTTTTACCTATAGTATTTTTACCTATATACCTATATTGCCCAAAAGCAATCAAAATGATTGCATTCTGAAAGAATGGCTAATGTGTAAAAAAATTAATTTATGTAATTTTTATAATTTTTTATATTATCTACAGTTATATAACAAGCTAATAATAAATATTAAGGGAATAAAAATTACTTCACTTGGGAAAAAAATTTATGCATTATTATTCGTACAATTTTTGAAAATGAAAAAGCGGTCAAAATGACTTCCTTAGGCAATCTAGTGTTAAGTAAGATTTGTATATGCATTTTACACGGCATGAATATTACTTTTTTATGCGCAATGAATCTGAAATAAAGTTAATTAAGTTTTAGTGCTACTTAAAGGGAGAAAGAAAAAAAATTTTTAATTAAGAAATTTTCTACTTTACTATTAAGTTATAGTATAATGTTTAAATTTAGGATACATTTATCCTATTAAATATTAATAGCGGATTGTAAATTTGAGATGTTATAAACTGGTTAAAATCACAGAGCTTAAATTAACTTTGTATATACACAGCGTGCGGTCCTCAAGTTTGATTTATTAGATTTTGCTATTTTTACTAGCACTATTATGCGAATAAAAAGATGTTAGATCAAAATTCTAAATCTTTTGATTCTTCAAATCGATTTTTACAAAATCTTTGAATTGATATTTTCTATCAACAAAGATCTTCTGAAGAGATGACTGAAAACTAAATATCAGGACAAATGAGGATAGTTTTATATGCAACCAATTTATCAATTTTGTTCGTATCCATCCTTTTATTATTGTTTTGTCTTAAATTTCTCCTTAAATCATCTTAGAGGCTATGTAAACAAGAAATGATTGGTTGTAGACAAGACATTAATATATAATTTATTAAAGAAATACATAAAATAATAAAAAAATTATTTAAAATTATCAAGATTTCTGGAGAAGTTTATTTTTTATACACTCAAGAGCCAAAACATTATGACCACCCCTACATTTTGCAACGAACTCTCCTGGATGACGTGGAAGGTACGTGATCAGGTGGAAGTGGTATTAACTGTTGCTGGAGAGTTTGAAGAATCATTCTTTCACTTACTTCTGTGTGTGATAGGAAAGGCTGCGGATCTAAGCGACTTTGATAGAGAGCAGATTGTAAGGGCTCGAAGGCTCGGAACAAGTATTTCCGAAACTGCATGACTCGTGGGTTGTTCGTGATCTACAGTTGTTAGTGCTTATGCAAAGTGGATGAATGACGGTGAAGCCAGCAGTAGACGACATGGTGTTGGACTTTCACACGCTATCAAAGAAAGAGGTCGTCGGGGATTGTTTCGCTTGGTGAAGCAAAACCGGAGCCAGACAGTGGCTCAGCTGACAGCCCAATACAATGCAGGGTCAAGTAGAGTAGTATCAGAGCACACTGTTCAGCGGGCACTGTTGGATATGGGGCTACGCAGCAAACGTCCCACTCGTGTGCCTTTGCTAACCAAGCGTCATCGCCAACTACGCCTGCGCTGGGCCCGGGAACATCGCGACTGGTCCATGAATCAGTGGCAGAGAGTTGCCTGGTCAGATGAATCACGGTTTATCATTCATCCCACCGTGGCAGCGTCAGGATACGCTGTCTTCCAGGCGAACAGTTGCTCCCTCAATGTACTGTAGGTCATACACAGGCAGTGGTGACGGTATCATGCTTTGGGGGACGTTCTCTTGGGCGTCACTGGGGCCCGTGGTTGTGGCAGAGCAGACCATGAATGCTACAGGGTATCTGAACATCATTGCGGACCAGTTGCACCCTTACATGGCCTCTGTTTTTCCAGCTAGAAATGGAATTTTCCTACAGGTCAACGCTCCGTGTCACAAGGCTCAAATTGTGTTGGACTGGTTCCAGGAACATGACGCTGAATTCCAGTTAATGTCCTGGCCACTTATCTCACCGGATCTCAATCCGATAGAACACATTTGGGATGTCATGAAACGGCAGCTCAGAGTTCAAAGACCACTGAGTCGCAATATCTCGGATTTGTGTGACCGTTGCTTAAACATCTGGTACAATCTGTCTCCGGCCATCTACCAAGGACTTGTGGCATCCATGCCAAGGCGGGTTGCAACTGTGTTACGGGCTAAAGGTGAGCCAACTCGTTATTAAGAGGTGGTCATAATGTTTTGGCTCTTGAGTGTATCATTACAACGTTAATTATTATACCGGTTGTTCATTCATTAGTTCGATAACGAATCCGTAAAAACTTGTTGCAACATTTCCCATATTTCAATAGCATTTCGGAGCATACTTCTACGAATTTGATATCTGGTCCTAAACTTTTTGTTACAATAAATTTCGGTTGTAATGTAAAATTTAATTTTAAATGAACAATTTTTTTAAAATTAGAATATTACACCCATAAGGAAATTCAAACATTGATAATATAATTTGAACTTTTATTCCTTAATATTTATATTTTTCGTAGGATGTGAAAATATTCTAAGTCTAATATTCTAACTAATATTTACAAATAAATTCATTCTAATGAAACTCTACATAAAAGGCATTGTATGCTATTTTGTAATATTATTAAAATTTTTACCGTCCCGCAGTGGACGTTAAGACACGGTTCCCAGCAGATCACCGAAGTCAAGCATCACTGGCTACGGTCAGTGTGCGGGTGGGTGACCACTTGGATCAGTCTGCGTAGGGACCGAGGGTGTGCGGTATTGGTCCTCGCTAAACTGTGCTACCGTAAAGTGCTCGACTTCGCGCGCAGGTCGTCGGGCTACCGAAGCGGGGTGCCATCCCTTCCGCAGAGGATCAAAATTGTGATGGCATGTCTTCGGATCATCCTCCGGGATGTTTCCCGACCGTCGCCAATAGCCCATTGTGCAGCTCTAATGCGACGTAAATTAACAACAACCAAGTAAAAAACTTTATTTGAATTAAAATAAATAATTTAATTCTTTGTTAAAACATTTAGCAGTTTTTTTTTATAATTCTATTTTAAAACAGAATAGGTAAATCCTACAAAGGTAATTGGACTTTTTTACTCTCATTTAAAATAGTATTGTTACTTGTGACTAATGACATAGATAATGAAATGTTTAAATAATTATTATTAATGGCTTGGTTAGGAATAAAATTTATGGTATTTATTTATGCAGCAAGACTAAACTACAAAAATTTAAAGAAATGAAGACAAAATCAGACGAAATTGGAAAAACCCATTCCTTGAAAAAACCTGAATCGGTTCTTTCAGGGATTCGATATTTTTTTTTAAAGTTTTTTAAAGTAATAAATGCATTTATCCAATACTGCATTATTTATAAGTATATTGTGTTATGCCTAAAAGTTTCATAAGAATTTCCATGTTCTTTAATATTAAAACTTTCATTATGTCAAGAGAAAAATAAAACAAGATATCTTTAATTTATAAGTAATTGAACTATATACCTACCCTGGAAAAAGGACATTATATAATTCTGAAGAACAGCATTTTTATGTATAGAACTGAGGAGCAAAGAGCCAGCATAACTCACTCCTATACCTATGCTTCCAATACATTTATATTTGTAAGTAGACTTGTTAACATAATGTATAGGAAAAAGGGAAATTTCTTACTTTTTATTAAAATATTAATGGTAGAAAACGTTTTTAGGAAATACTTTTTAAATAGTCTAATAAAACAACTTTAATTAATTGCCTAAAATATTTTACCACTGAAAAAATTAAGTTAAAAATTCCCAACCCTGGTTTTTTGCTCCATAATTAGCTGAATTTCATGGCCCTGATAAATTTTTTTAATAAATATTTTAGAACTTTCGTTCAATCATTATGGAAAGAGATACACACACACATATATTATTTATAAAATAATTTGTGGTACATTGTTAGTATGCATTTGCATTTCATATTAAAATATTGATACTGATAATATTGATATTGAGCTAATTGATAATGTTCATGAAAAATCATAGTAATTGTTAAATTTTCTACACTTTAATTACAGCCTAGCATAAATTTTTATAAATAGTGAAGCAAACAGATTCTTCTAATTAGAAGAAAACGATCACAGTACAGCTTACAAAAAAGTCACTTAAGTTCTAAAATTCCACTCATGAAAAGATTCCTGAAAATTGTAATAATCTGTAAAAAAAAAAAAAAAAATTAAAAGCATTATATTTATAAAGATAACCCTGAATCAATTTTCTTAACTCAATCAAATTAATATAGAGTCAATATAAAATATACTACTATATAATATATAAATTCTGTAAATAACCCATGCATTATTAAATATATCTTTAAAACTAATTTAAATGTATACTAAATCAATATTTCCACTTCCTTCATAATGTTGATTTGGAGTACCCAGAATTTTTGAAGAATCAAAACTGGAATTTCAACAAGCACTGACCTGGCAATTCTGATAATTCTCAGGTCAGAGTAGTTAAAAATTCAGTGGATGAAAGAGCCTTTTTTTCTACATTTAAGGATGCATCACATTAACTGATGATCATAACAACCTGGAACAAAACTATTAGCATTGCAACTGCATATACAAAACATGAAACACAACTTGTGCTTTTTCAATTATTAAAATTAATGAGCTCTTAATATTAATTTAAAAGTATTATTTATAGTAGTAATGTAATCATAGCATCATTAAACAAGTAATGAAGTATGTAAACAGAAAACTTTAACACATGTAATCTAAATTTTAAAAAGTAGCAATATAATAAAATGTAAAACAATTTTTTATACCATTTGAAGATATTTATACAAAGAAAATTGGTAACTTATTAATGGTAACTTTAAATTTAGGGTGTAATATACTAATTTAACCTTCAAAAGAGGAAAAAAAAACTGATTTCTTCCCAACCGTGTATTATTAAAGTATAACTTATTAGTCATTCATATTTCCTTTCAAATAATATTCAATATACACAAGTAACTAATTCAAATATGCATATTTTCATACTATTATAAGTAACTATATCCAATATAATAATTAGAAGCACAAAAAATTGCTTTACCCCACATAGATATAATGCAATGAAAAAGATACCTAATTAATTATAATGTAAGAGATTAAAATATCTACAAATATAAAATATGTCGGAGGTGCATACCAATTTTAGATTTATGCAGAGAGGCAGCAACAATAAATGACTAGCAAGTGAAATTGTCACACTAACAATTATTTAGGCAAGAAATGTGACACTTATACTTACTCAGCATCAACACAAGTCTTTGACAGCATGTATTCCAGTAGGTATTTCTATTCCGACAAATTATGGTCATAACAAGCAATTTCATCACTCCCATTTAAGACAAAGACATGCTGAAGGAGCTTTTAAAAGATACACCTGATTAGTTGATGAAAAGAAAGTCTCAACTTGCAACAAATCTAGATATGCAAAACACGAAGACGCACAAATTACAATTTGTGATACAATTGCTACTTACTTGTGCTTCTTCTCAACTATTCAAATTCTATACTAGTCTCTCCATATTATTCTGAACTATAATATTAGATTTAAAAATGTCATTTACAGAAATGTTTAATAAGTAGAATCTTACAAATAATAAAAAACGTAAACACAAAATCTAAAACTTTAATGTATGTAAAATTTAATAAAGGCAATAAGACATAGTAAAAGTACATTGAAATTCTTCATATTTCTTGCAATTAATTGTTTTACTCACTACAACAAAAAATAATTTGGACTTTTAACCACAAAAAATGTTTAAAAAATAATGATGCGACAATAATGAAACAAAATTTGATGAGATACCATATTAATAATTATGTAAGATATTAAAATACATATAAATTATATATACATATATTTTTAATAGAATTTTCTTTATATAAAACTATAAATATTAATAATAGGTAAGGTTAATATAAAATATAGTACAACGTAATATATTAACTCCGTAAACAAACCAAGATTAAATATATCTTTAAAACAAATTAAAATTTATACTTATTCAATATCATAACTTCCTTCTTAATGTTGATTTGACAGAAAACTGGAAACGACGGATCAAAACTGGAATTTCAACAAGCACTGACCTGGAAATCGTAATAATTCTCAGGCCAGCATGGTTGAAAATTCAGTCGATGAAGGAGCCTTCTCTCTACATTTAAGGATGCATCACAATAACTGATGATCATAACAACCTGGAAGAAAACTAAAAGCATTGCAACTGGATAAACAAAACATGAAGCACAAATTGTGATACAACAGAACTTGTTCTTTTCGATTATTGATTCATGAACCCTTAATATTATTCAAAATTTTAATATTAATTTAAAAATATCATTTATAGTAGTAATGTTATTCTTGCATCATCAAACAAATAATGAAGTATGTAAGCATAAAAACTTTAGCACATGTAATCCAAATTTCAAAAACTAGCAATATAATAAAATCTACATTTTAAATTACCAAGTCCATGATTAATTCCAAGAATTTTTCAAAACTTTACAAAACACTACACTCTGACAAAAACACAACAGCAAATTTAAAAAAGCATTATAATAACATTAATTGAAATGATTGGTATAGCCAAAACTGTTGTAATCTGCATCCTCAGTTGATTTTTAATTTAAAAAACAGAATAAATAAAGAGTTGAAGCAATAAAATAGCTGAAAAATACAAAAGCAATTAATTTCTTTTTTGCAAAATTATATTCTAAAAATACTTTTCTTGCTCATTGATAAGGAAAGAAATACTTGATTTTTCAGTTCTAATTTTAGAATAAAAAAAATAAAAAAATTGCCAATGACTGGCTTGCTTCAACTTGCTAAATCAAGGAAAGTTGATAACTTCTTATTGGTAACTTTAAGTTTAGGGTGTAACATACTATTAATTTAACCTTTTATTCAAAAGAGAAAAAAAGGGGCTTTTTTTCAACTTTGTATTGTTAAAGTATAACTTAAGAAATAAATAAATAATGGTTTCAAGAGAAATAAATAATGGTTTCTACATCTAAACTGCTAGTAATAAACTGTGCTACTGGATAACTATGCCCAAACTATGTAACTGTAGTTTATTTGAAAACATGATAAATATTTGTGTTATGAATTATGCTAATACTACTAAATCAGCAAGTAAAATTTAAATAGAATCAAATATTAAAAAACAAACCTCATATTTCTTTTAGACTGCCTCTTATACCACACAACTTGCAAACTTAATTCTGGTTTTTCCGATCAGACAGTAACAGACTGATGGCTGAAATAAGAAATTTTTTAAAAAATAACATAAACAACTAACTTTCTGATACAAGAACTATGTTAACCTTAAAGGGGAAAATACAAATCTTTAAAAAATAACCACAGCATCAAAGCAATATTAACAAAAATATGGTTTAATAATAAAAGTTTATAAACTTTTCATTGCTTTTTTTTCTGTTTTCTTCTTTAGCCCATATGTCATTTAGGGAGAAAAAAGAGACCTTACATTACTTTGAAAGTTTTATAAGTAAAAATCAACCATGTTGAATACTTATGCATGATAATTCATTTATTAAGAGGTAAGATTTAAATACTTTTAAAATCTTTCACCATTTTTAGAGATTGAATGCTAAAATAATAAATTTCTAAAATTGATAAAGCAAATAGAATAAATAATTTTTAAAATAATTAATATAAAAAATATATTAATAAATTTATTGTTTAATAATAATAGAGGAAGATAATAACCAGCAAAACATTGACTTTTTCTTAACCTACATTTGATTAAAGACAAATACTGATAAACATTAAAAGATATTTATTTTGACTTTTATTATTTTATTAAAATTTTAATTTGCAAACAGAATACTACAACAATATAGTTGAAGAAAAAAAAACTAAAACACTTAAAATGCCACAGTTAATATACAATTAGTTGAATAATCAAAATAAAAAACATTATACTAGTAGCAATAGTACTAACTACTGATACTAACTGAAATACTCGTATTGGCTCCTCTTAATCTGTCTGTCATTTAAGCTAAAAAAAGAATAAAATTAGATGAATCTCTGTGCAATAGACAAATTTTTATTACAGTAATCTCTCAACTTAGTTTTGTATAACGTTACTTTGTATATACCAAATATATTTAAAGTGAAAGAGTATTTATAATTCAGGGGCAATGTTCTTAGCGATCTTCCCTCTGTCCCTCAGGGGCAGAACCACAACCGTTGTGAGAATTAGTACTTAAATTAACTCATAACATTCTATTGCCTCTAAACATTTTTCTCCATTGTGTAAAGTAGTACAAAGAAGAATATCAGGGAAAAAAACACTTTCTACTGAATATTTTTCCTTACAGCATCAAAGTGCTAAGTCTGATGCAGTTCTTTGACTACTCTCTCTTGTTTGAATGGGCTGAGTTGTGGTGATCAGGCTTAAATGTCAAGACAAGAGTACAATGTTTTCATGAATCTAGTTAACATATATATAAGTAAACATAAAGTCGTGTATACATACACTTTCTTTTTAGCAACTTAGTCATGCATTCTTCACAGACTGAATATTGCCCTGTCAGTTTTAATGAATGCCATCTTTGCTAATACATTCATCTGCGACAACATCAATATCTCAATAAGGTTAAACATTTAAGAAAACAGTTAAATATGTCACCATGGAATCCCTTAGTAAAAAGAGTAAAGGGGACAGAAGTACAGAAGAAATAAGCAAGGTTTGGTTTACATAGTAGTTTTTGACTTAAACATTAACTGTAAAAAATCTTGGAATTTTGAGAAAATAAAAATTATAGATAGAAAAAAATATAAATAGTTTGTAGTAAATGAAAAATTTAATTTCAAATTAAAATCTAAATAAGTTAATTTAAATTGTTATTAATTTGTTAATATGAGTTATATTCTAAAGAAATATAATAATTTTATATGCATTTGAAATAAAAATTAAATTATGTGTACAAATTGTTTTGCACATAAATGTGATACATATAGAATAAAATTTCTTGATTATAGTATGCATGCTCATAATTTATGTAATAGTTTAGACAATCTAAAAGAATAATAAGAGCAGTAATTGTGAACGAAAATGATAAATATTATCTAAAATTCAAAATAAGAATTTTTCTGTTTCTTTACAGATTCATATTTAGAATTTCTTTTTAACATAAGTTTATAATAAAATTGAAACAAAACTATTTTGAATATGATTTAAGAACTCTCCCCTGTTATGAAGAAAATTCAATACAAAAGCTTCCTATCAAAATAAAATTTAATTAACATATTTTCTAGAAAAAAAATCTCTTTGTATTATGTCTCTGAAATAAACGTAAATCAACTCATCATTTAAATTTAAAAAATTTCATTACTAAACTGCGTTGCTAATTTTAGACAATCTAACTAAAGATTTCTGGAAACATGGAAAAACTTTGATAAATGAAAATTTTTTCTTTTGGTTTATGATTTTCAAAAATACATAAATTTTACACATAAAGGAAAACAAACTATGTAATTTAAATTCTAAATCTTTGCATTTTCAGGAAATTTAGTATGATCTCTTAATATTAACAAAATCTCATGATTTTTTAAAATATAATGCTTTTAAAACATACACTTATATTATAAATCTTTAATTAATAAGAATTACCTGTAAATAAAATTTTCATGATGACAAAATATAAAATCCAGCTCAATCAAATCTAGAAAATGGCTTTGAAAAATAATTTTGTTTATGATATGACAGGAAACTATAGATGCAAAATAACTGATTTCAGTAGTGAGGTAGTTGGAATATATGGGTAGCAAGTAAAAATATCCAAGGCATTTTGAATTAATTGAGCAAATGGTGCAGCTCTTAGCATTCGAAAGAACATTGGAGATAATATAGTAAATTTACAATTAAAAATATGACTTACCTAGCGAATTCGTTTCATTGCTTAATCATTCCGAGTACTTCCAGCTCAAACATTTTCGCCATTTTCAATCACGTTCAAAAAGCGGGCATCCAAGCAGTTGGCGATAGATTTCGTTTGGCAATCACCCATTTCAGCTGATCGCCAAAGTTTAGGGTTATAAGAGGGCGGTCAGCCAAGACAGTGCGATGCTCATTACATGCTGTTTGTCTATAGCAGGGGTAGGCAACGCGGCGCCATGGCGCCCCTGATCGATTTTTAATGCACGCTCGCTGGACTAATGTAAATGTATGATTGCCAGAGCGATTTACTTACTCTTGTCAAACGGCGATATACAGCAAGTAGTCAGTTGAGTTTAGGATTGTGCATAGATTAGCAATTTGCTAACCTTGAGCGTATCTAATAACACGCACATATTTTTTGTTAGTTTGTGATCATATTTCGAATAGACCATGCATAGACCGTGGATTTAAAACTACCAAGTAATCCGAAATAACTCTTTTCTTTCAAAACCCTTTGTTGAAAGCGATGAACTGGATCCTAAATTAAACAGTGACCTAGTTTGGATGGGTGATCTAGTTTCGCCACTGATGTAGTTTCTGACGCATCAGCTAGGTTAACTGTGACTGTATTGTAACGTGTTGTTTTAGTTTCAGTTTGCTTTTATGTTTGAGCTTGTGTTTGTTTATCTTTGGTATAACGCTTCTTTGCTATGCTTTCGTTATGTTTTAGATAATAAACGTTGTTAAGTTTAATAACGTTGTATTTCTTTTTAAAATAGAGTTGTTATAGTTCTAGTTTTTTTTTTATAGTTCTAGGGGGGGGGGGAGGATTCCTTTTGTGAGCCTTGCTTAGAACTTTATGAATCCAGGCGAAAAAATTATATACTTCAAAAAAATGAGACATGTAACCAATTGTTTTTTTAACATAAAAAAAAATTAAGATGCATAGATTAAGAATAAACTGGAAATACTATGAAATGACAAATAAATGAAAGAGATAAATAAAAGTTATAATAAAATAACTGATGATAATGGTAATAATAAATGTTAATAAGGGAAAAGGATAAGTGAGGAACATAAAAATAATGCTTTACTGTGTATAAAAATAAAGTTTGTAAGAAATACATATTAATCGCTTAAGACAAATGAAAATAATAGCTAAATTTAACTTTTACATCTAAGCAGCTTTTAAAAATAGATCAGAGCAGTTTGGATTTCATCAAAATTTTTTAATAATGAATTTAAAAATTAATTGAAATGAAAAATTTATAGTATCTTGTTTGTATTTTTCAACAAGCAGGAAATTTTTTTTATTAAAAATATGTTATATAAATATTTTAAATGTACAGTTTCAGTGATTTCACTACAGCGCGAGAACGCGAGAATCTCGCATATTTTTTTATATTCTCGCATTAAAAAATGATAACCGCGAGAAATTCACGCATTCTATAAACCAATTTCAAAATTCGCGAATTTCTCGCATTTTGAAAAAAATTTCTCATTTGCGCCATTTAGAATAAAATCCGTTTCACTTTTCTTCCTGGATCTTTTATTATTTTCAACATCTGCCCCATTATCTAGCTTCCCTATTTACCAGTATTGTTCAGAACCTTTAAGAACAACAGAACACCATCCTTCCGAACCACGGAACCTCTTTCAGAACGCATTTCTCTGCAACCACGTGTTTACCGTAGGTAAGGTTTCTTCATGTAAGATGTTCAAATTTTTGCTCGTTAATGTAAGATGGACAAATACCTTGTAAAGTCAATATCTTCTACTCCGAAACGGACAAATGAAAATGAAACAAATGTGGGTAGAAACGATCAAAACGAAACAAATACGCATTTGATCACCTGATGAGAATAGCTGATGAAAAAGTAGATGTAGAACATTTTCCATGTGATGATGCTGCAAAAATATTCAATGCTTTAAAAATTAGAAGATATTAAAAATGCATTATGATTAAAGAAATGATTTTTTTTTCCAAGTCTCTTGGTGTTTTTTTTTTTTAATTTTTGAAGTCTCACTTAATTTTTTGAAATCTCACCCTGTTTTTGAGAAAGGGTGAGAAATTCTCACCCATTTTTTTTCTGAGATGAAAACACTGAGTTTATTTGAGGGTGATAAAGTATATAAATTGTTTTATTGTGGCTCCTTGCCAAATAAAGTTTTCATTTTGCCATCACAATTAAATTGTATATATTTTTAAAAAAGTGTGACCTTAGATTTTTAAATAGAAAATGCTATTTTTTTAGTTTATTGCAATTCACTGATCCTGTATATATTTCAATCCGAAATCTTCTTTTTTAACTTTTTTAATGTTATTATTGAAGTTATAGTTTATTTAAATTAAATGTACTTGAAATATTTGTAATTATTTAAATCAGTGTTTCCCAAACTTATGACTTTTGTGTAACTTTTTTAAATTTCTCGTAACGCTGTCTACCACTGATAAAAAAATGGATTTTTTTACTGTAAAAAAATGGCACTAAAGTTAAAAATCACATCTGGCTGTTGATACCACTAATTATTAACTGTTATCTCTGCAAAAAATAGTCAATAGAAAAATACTTAATCATAAAGTTTCATGGCTAGTTTTATTTTTAAATAAAATGTTTTGAAATTTTCGTTTGTTGCAAGATATTTTGCATAAGAACGTGTACCCCAGGGGTGAAAGCGAGACGGAAAAGAGGAAAGGCTGGTAGAAAAACCATTTAAGTTATTGCTAGTTTTCGACAGGAGTTTACTTTAAAACTATTCAACAATTTCTTCTTTATCTTGGAAAAGAAGCAGTTTTACTTATATCTTAAAACTATAGAAGAAATATTGATAGTTACAGATATTTTATTTTTCTCGAAAAAATGCTAAAATAAAATTTCTTTCGTAGCAGTTTTTGCTCTTTTCCGTCTTACTATATAAGGGCTTTCAGCCTTTGTGTACCCCCGCTGAACTGTTCCCGTACCCCTGGGGGTATGCATACCACACTTTGGGAAACACTGATTTAAATTGTCAATTAGTTGTCTTTATTTTATAATATTTCCGTAGCTTTATGAAGCAAAATTGAAAAAGTAGAATCATGTTGAATTAATTAAAATTAAATACTTTTGATTGTTAACTTTGTCATCTGGCTGCAAAAAATTCATATCCTTGCTGACGTTAGGGCGGAATTCAGCAAAATTTTCGCAATTACAATGGCTCACTCAAGCCAATCAGAAACCTGTAATTTTGTAAACATATCGCATTTTGCTATACGCAAAAATACAGGCTTTTGATTGACCACATTTTTCCATCGTATTTGCGAAAATTTAACTGAATTCCGCACTAGAAAGTCATGAATTTACAAAATATAGATTTTTCTTTTGTGTTCATATGATAGATTTATGAAGGAGTTAACATAAAACTGACTGATTCTACACTGTACACATATTTTGTTAAAAAAAAGTTCATTAATGAAGGAAACCTAAAATAAAGTTTTAATTCGGTTTAGGGAGCCCCTCTGATGTGGGGACCGGGGCAACTGCCCCTCATGCCCCTTCCTTTGTCAGTCTTTGAGTGTTTGACTGAGTAATGCTGTTATTTTTCTAATAAATAAATAGCAATAACTAATTTCATTCACTTTAAATATTTTTCTTTTTCAGAATTATTCATTATGAACAAAGAATTCAAACTTTATTCTATAAAAAAATAAATTGCAAGAAAGAGTGAGTGACTCAAAAGCAAAAATAGAGGTATTTTCTTCTTATGATTGATTGTCAAAAAATGAAAAATTTGTATTTAAAATTATTCCCATCATTTTTACAATGGTTTTATTTTTTTTTAAAGAACGTTTTTCTAATTTTAGTGTTCAAAGTTATTTTTTAATGATAAGGATATTTTTTTCCATTTGAAGTTATAAAAAAAATTCTTCAACATTAAATATTTTATATTAGGTCATTAACAATACATCTTTTTTATAAAAATATACATAACTTTAATTTTTATACTTGTTGGTGGAATAAGTGAGCATCAGATATAATTCTAATTTTATTCTCAATACTCATTTTTTATGATGTTTAAATTTTCTCATTCAAACCCTGCTTTGGAATAGATATTTTTTAGAATCAGGGCTGATTGTGCTCCGGATTTTTCGTTAACAGTGATCCGGAAGTTTCCGGAGATCGAAGGTCCAGACGTTTCAAAAAATCATTGATCACAGAAGTTTCCGGAAATCAAATTTTCAAAGGTGGAACTTAAAAACACAGTTTATTTTATTTGTTTGTAAGGGAGAGCCAGAGGGATACTTTATAAGCTTATTTTCATAATTAATATTCATTTTTTATCAGTAAATAGTTGTTATAATCATTAACTCAAAAAAGAAAGACATATTTGTAAATTTTAATTACTTCTCCAGGTCATCATAAGTATGTGTAAATGATATAGGTATGTGAAAATTTTTAAACATATTTTAAGTAAACTAAGAAATATTGAGAAAAAGGAAAAATTTTCTAATTCTTCAATTTAAACTGGGTTTTTTTTTTTAAACCCAGGAAATTTTCCGGAATTTTGACTTGGGCTCACAATCACCCCTGTAGAATGGAACTAAAAGAAAAATTAGATTCAGATTTTCATAGACATAATATGTCTATATATAAAGTTCTAGCATAAGGTTCATAAGGAGGAAACTAAGTACTATGAAGTTTTTTCAACATTATATCTTATAAAGTTTCATCATAAGGTTCATAAGGTTTTGATCAATAACAAATAGTCTATTATAAATTTTCAATTTATGTTTACCAAACTCAAAAATTTGTTAAAAGTTAAGTGGAATATGGTATTATATCTCACTTTGAGCTACTTTCTTAACTTTTATATGTCACTTTGAACATTAGAAAGCCAGAAAATCTATCTTTTTCACGACTTTCAAAAAGGTCACTGTTTTCTCTGCATCATGTAATGTTAGGTTCTATACAAAATAATATTATTTAGAGTTTGCTGTAATATTTTGCATAAGTTTTGATGCTATCTAATTTTATATTTTCTGTTATTATCTTGCATTAATTAATATTTTTGTAATAAACAAGAGGATGATTTGGATGGTAGTATAATATTTAAGCAATATAAATTTACTTAATTTTCTGTATTGTTGTGAAACAGTAAAACATGGATCAGTAGCTTTGTCATTCACTCATTGTTTACTTAGCAGTACATACTAAATAATAATTAATTCTGCTATCATCAGTTTTCTTCCTCTTCCTGCAAATTATACTTTGTGTCCAGCTGGTTTTTTGTGAATGATGAGATGGCATTGCATATTTCTTAGGTTTTAAAATTTCTTTAATTTCTTAAATTTAATTTTTTTTAATCATTTTTAATTCAATTTTAATTAAATTCAACTAATTATTTCATTTTTATTACATTTTATATAAAGCTAATATAAATATTTTATTCTCTTCTTAACAATCAATGTAACGGTTAACGTTTTAATTTAATACAAATGTATTACTCATTAATTCACTGTTGTGGCTGAATTGAATATCAAAATCTATTTTTAACTCTTTATTCCTTTAACTATTTTATTTCTATTACCAAAAAAATGTTTCTGTTACAGGGTTATATTAATTCTCATGGTCTTTTGGGTGATAAAGCTGTAATCAAATTATTTAAAATGGCTGGGGAATTTCACCCTTCAGTCCGTCATTGACAAAAATTCTCATCATTTTTAATTATGTATTTCTTCGTTCCTATAAAGCCTTTTATTTTGTCTTCCTTGCCATGGAAGTAAATCTTGAAATGCTCTCTAAACAAAACAATAATTGCTTTATATATGCAATAATTTAATTTATCGTTTTCTGTAATGATTATGTCGATAAAGAGAACTATTTTAAAAATTTTTAAGTTACTTTCTTCCAAAAAATTTTTTTCACTTTTTTCAATGGTCATATTCTTTCAGTTTTTGAAATTCTACCTAAAAAAAAATCTGAATCAAAATCCAAAGGCACCGAAAGAAATTTTTTAAGGATTAAAACCAGGTAAACATGAAATATTTTAAAAATTGTCAATATTTTTTTTTATTGTGAAAATAATTTTATGTGTACACATCACAAATTTTTAACAGTTCTATAATTATTTCGTACTACACCAACAATGTTTGCAAAAAAATTAACATAACATTTAAATTTCGAAACATATAAAAAGGGTAATAAATATTTTTTTATCTAGAAAAAAATTTACACAAACATGTGATTGCACATAAAGCAGATGAAAAACATACTTTTTAACATCAACTTAAAAAGCTGTATTTAGTATTAATGATCAAAACTAGACTACTATCAGTTACTATTTTCAGAATGTAATCACAAAATTTATTTTTGTTTAAAGCAAACCTATACCATGTATTTTGCTCATTCAAAATTGTGGATTGCAAGAATCGTAAAAAGGTTTACAAAAAAGAGGCGTAATATGTAAACCTTTTAATGGGGCATTTTAAGAGAAGAAAATACAAAAATTGAAGAGATACTAAAGTTAAATTTCGGATATTGATAAATAAGCGATAGAAAAAGCTATATTAAGCATTTACAAATCTTGTTTTCACAAAGACTATACAGGACCTTTCTGATGAAAATTTACACAAGATTCTTTTCTACTGTGATTTCAATTTTTTTTCTTCCTTTTACTATAATGTAGATGATTTTCAGCTAAATTTTAAACATTAAATCAATCAAAGAATTTTTTTGCTATTATCATTATTTTACCGTTATATTATTTTAAACATAATTGAAATAAAAAATTTACATTCTTGTCTCAAATTTCAGTCAAATAATTCAAAATTAAAGTAATAAACACAATTCTGATAATATAAATGCTCGCAAACTTAAAATATTGTTTATTGTCAGTGCTAAAAGAAAATTGCTTCTAATATCATATCTTTACATTTTAATGCAATTAAACGAATACAAAACATTTTGTAACAAATCTATTAATGCAATGAATGGTGACCTTTATATAAGAGAAGAAAACAAATGCCAGGAACAAATTAATAAATGAATCTTAGAGCACATTATTATTTACACAAAAGACTTATCATTTATTAAAGATAAAAGAAAATTCATGAAAAATTAAAAGAAACCAAATTTTAAATACATTCAACAGTTTCATAAGGAGGAAACTAAGTACTATGAAGTTTTTTCAACATTATATCTTATAAAGTTTCATCAATGCTCATATATCTGCCAACCCATTTTTTCTATTATTCTAAAAATTTATTGCAAAGTTGCAGAATAAATGCTTGACCTTATTTTTTTCTGAATTTTTAAATTCTTATTTGAGTTAACAATGAATAAGAATAAAAAAATCATGATAAACATTACAACTATTTCAATAAATAACTATTTAATTTCAAAACTAAACATACTAAGAAATAAACTTCATCCAATTATAAAAGCAATATATTTTTACCATTATCCTTTTACATAAACATCTCTATAATCTTTTGGTGAAACACAATTTTAAAAAAATATTTGTTATTAAATACGTTTTTATTCTTTGTTCAAAACAGCAATGATGCTTCTAATTTCTTTATTACTTTTATTTTTAAGAAATCTTTCTATTAATTTTAAAAAAAAATCTTGTCTGTTTAATGTATCTTTCCATGAATTTACCACCATTTAGAATTTATTCTTTCAATTGGAAGTCTTTATTTTTGTTTTTAGTTTTCTATTTATTAAATTATAAAATCTTAAACGATTAGGTAGATTAAATTTAATGAAACCTTAGATATTCTTATGTTTAAATCTAAAATTACTTGTGGGGTAGGAGTTTCTCTTTGTTTGAAAAGTGCATGAATGTCTTTGAAACATTAATTTTAAATTCATGTAGTGCTCTCATTATAATTTGTTTTTGTAATTTTTTTGTACCATTTCATTAGTTTTTAAAAGAGCTTTAATTGTTTTAAAACTAATGGTTTTCTTACTGCTTTAAATTATTTCCTTAAAACAATAAATAAAAAACTGTGGTTTTTAAATATTTGTCCTAAAATAAAAAATTGTTATGGTGAAATTTATTGTTCAGAGCAAGCTTAAATAATGAGATGACCTTATGTCTGTTATTGTACTTTGTTGTCCAATTAAATAAATACAGTACTTAGCTGTGAAATGAAATTCAATGATCCACAATGAATCTCTAATTCATAGGTGAGGTTTTAACTTGTAAGTTACTGAATTGCAGTCACTCTAATTCTATTTTAGGAAGAAAAAAATATTTAAATGACTGAAAATTCTTTTAGTGTTTCAAAATGTCTGAATAGCATGGAATATGTGATGCAAGTATGAATTCTATTTCAGACTGTGAAAGAAAAGGGGTGACATTTTTCTAACAGTATTTATTTATCTATGTTTTACTGCATTATTATACTATAAAGTTGAAATAATTTCTCGTTAAGTGTGAAGAA
Organism: Parasteatoda tepidariorum; assembly: GCF_982258835.1. Classification (NCBI taxonomy): domain Eukaryota; kingdom Metazoa; phylum Arthropoda; class Arachnida; order Araneae; family Theridiidae; genus Parasteatoda; species Parasteatoda tepidariorum. The sequence goes on along the minus strand of NC_141756.1, from coordinate 108,683,849 downwards.
TCTTAATAAGTTTTTAAAATATATTTTCCCTTTTTTTTTCTTTCTTGTCATTCTTATTTATTTTGTTAAGCAAACCAAAGTCATTTATTGTTATGTTTATTCTACATATAGATAGTTTGAATTTAAAGTAATCTAAAGTATTGTAACTGTTTTATTCTTTGTTTCATTTAACTTTAGCTGAAGATGGGCAACACATTTGTATTCATAACATAAATGTAAAGATGTTGTTAAAAGAATATGGCTCCTTGGAATTTACTCCTGAGACAATTGCAACTAAACTTGTTGAAGTTGAAAGAGTCACCATGACTGAAGTAAGTAATCCGCTTGTTTTAAACTTCCTTGTTCTAAGGCTTTTTCGCTGAATAAAATTTTGCACCATATTTCATGCATTCATACGGGTTCTTCGAAAAAGGTTGAGATATCTTTAACATTTGCTGTTAACCTGCAAATTCGATATTGCAGAATTCGATTTTTCTTCTGTCGTCTCAAAAGAGACTATGTCTCAGTTTAAAGGTAAGCTCTATGTTGTTTTCATATTTGAGAATAACAGTCATGAAATACTTTTTGTTAATTTTATTTGCTGCAAAAGGGATACTTTAAGAATTATTTTTAATTATATTATATAATGTTAAATTATTATTAGTTAGATAGCTGAAAAAATGTGTGTCATATTTTGTTTTGTTTGCCATGATTTTAAACTTTTATGAAAGAAATATGTGTGGCACTTGAATAAATATTGTGGAGTACTTAAGGAAGTATTGTTAATTCTTTCATAAATATTGTGTAGCAATTTGAAATTTCAATTATTATTTTTATTGCAAAGAATTGTTTGAAAAATTGCTCCAAATCCGATATTGATTTGCTAGCAAACAGGATAATTTAATTTCTTTCATATCAGAATTTATTTAACTGATGAAAAAACTTATGCTAAGCTTTACTTCCTCTCCTAGACAACAATTAAGTAGTTTGCTTTGCATAAAAGCTACCTTCTTGTTGGTACAAGTTCTTCAGTTTAATTTGTATCGTTTGTTATGTTTTTTATTATTATTAATTAAGTATAAAATCTATGGCTTTAAAAATATTTTTTATTTTTCGCTTTCTTTATCAAGTAATAAAAAATCAATAGAATAAAACTAAAATTTAACTTTTATCAATCAAAAAAGGAAGAAGAAAAATATTTATTAATGTATTTTGTTTTTGTAGGTGTAATGCCTTTGCTTGCTAACTTATCTCTTGTTTGTATTACTACAGGGTTCCCACGGTCCTTAAAATCTTTAAAAAATTGCTCAATTTTTATTTTGGAAAATAAGGGCCCTTAAACGAACTTAATTTTGATACATTGTTTTTTAAAGTCCTTAAATTTTCAGCATCAGTATAGTTCATAGGAACAATTTTTTAAAACAAAAAGTCGTTTTTTTATCGCTTAGAATTAAACCAACAATCAAGGGTAAAACATTTTAGAGAGACAAAAAGGAATATGTGTGTGGGGGGGGCTACAGGTAAGGGGAAGAAAGCATGTCCTTTCTATAATATACTGGTTTATTCATTAATATATTCGGCCATTTGCCTAGAATGATACTCTGTAAGGAGAGTGAAGAATTCTGAATGAAAAGAATAGTGTGGACAAGGGGGATACTGCTCGTGGAAGAGATAGTGTTTTTTTGGGGTGGGGAGGGCAATTTTAAGATATCTAAGTTGAAGACCTACACTAACCTTCAAAATTAGCTTTTATTTTTTCGTTACATGTTATTAATTATGAAAATTAATGTTATTTCCTTTTTTTTGTTATGAAAATGCACCAAATTATTTATCTTTACCCTTTTACTATATGTGTGTTCAAATACTTCTCTAAACAAGACTGTTTGTTTTTTGTAATCATTTTTTTTTAACTATCTACTCTTATTTGCATTATTTTCATCAAATTGGCATGTCAATTCCATTCCTCTTTAAAATATTTATGTTTACTTGGTTTGACCCTAAATATCATGTTTTTAAATGTATTGTATATAAAAGGTAACTATGCTTTTTTGTTTAATTAAATTTTTATCTTTTTGTTAATTTGCATTTAAAAATTATTTAATTTTTTTTAATCATTTCATTATTAAAATACTGTGCTTGGTAACCAGTTTTAATAAAAATTTATTAAGAGCCATTCAGTACCCATACAGCAAATTTCGTCTTAAACACATCCCAAAACATTCCGAATGCTCCTGGAATTTACATTTGTAATATAAATTTATTAAAGTTTCTTAATTTGCTTAATTCTTTACATATTTCTATAAATTCAGTATGATCAAAATTAATCCTGTTAATGTTTTGTTGAATATATTATTACAAATAACATTTATTTAAATTTTAAGAAAAATACACTCGATATTCTTAAATAATAGTTAAATTAATAAGAGTTTTGAATTACCTTTTACAGAATTAAATAAAGTAATTGTTAATTTAAAAAATAGTATGAGCCACTCAATATTAAATTTATTTAAATTGCTTTTGCTTGCGATGACGTCCTTATCTTCTTCAGATAGAAAGTCTATGTAATTAAGTTCCAAGTATGCGCAAAACAGTCAATAAAAGCATTGCCACTTGAAAATAGGTTACTGTACCATCTGAAAGTGTTGCATTCTGTAATGAGAATGGAAGACACTTCTAATAAGCCAATAAGATATCTGGCAACAGTAACCCCATCCATTTTAAAACCTGAAGAGGCATCTTTGTTACGTGGAAACCAGAAGGTTATTCTTCTGGCTCAAATGAATATGCACCAATTGATGTGTTTTGGAAAAACTATTTTGTGAAGAAAGATAATATAGATTGGGAAATATCAAATATCCTCTTTTAACAAAGCTTTTTAATGCTCTTTTGTGCATACCACATGTTGATGTTGAAAGAGGTTTTAGTGTGAACAAAAAGCTACTTGACAATGGGGCAAGTTTAAATTCGCATAGTGATAATGGTTTGAGACAAGTTGTGCCACATATTAGCAAAATAGGGGTTTAAATAACTTTAAAGTTGATAACGATATGATTAAAGTGGCGCTTGCAGCATTTAAAAATTATTCTGCTCGATTAGAGGTTGAGAAAGAAGAATGTGAAAACACTGAAACTGAGGAAAGCAGATTGAAAGCTGCTGAAATTGATTTGTAAAAAAAATTGAAGGCTTCTCATGATCTCTTAGCCACAGCTGAAAAAAGTATGAAAGATGGGTTAAATAATAAAGACATGTCGATTATAGAAAGCGAACCAATCCTATTATCTGAGGCTAAGTCGAGAATAGTAGAATATTTAACAGCTTTGGAAGATAGCAAAAAGAAACTTAATTTGTTAATGCAGGGACCTTCAAAAAAGTGTAAAAAATAAGATATGTCATTAATGAGCAAAATTAAAAATTCTTGTTATTAAATTCTTATTTTAATTCTTTTAATTAAATATGCACCAAATCTTTGACTAATGTAATAAAAAAAAGAGTTTTTTTTTGTCAGGAACTGGTTATTTAATCATAATCATGCACAATCTTTGAAAATTATTTAGCATTATGTATAAACGATGTATTATAGTCTAATTGGATACTTTTTCCACCCAACAGATATCCATTCTGAATTTTTGACTTGTAAATTCTAAGCTTCTGTCGAATATATAGGTACTTAACTATGAAGTAGAAAGTTGATATGGTGACCGTGTGGTCTAAATGAAATTGCACTTCTGAACATGAAGTCGCTGCATCGTAAATACACAGATTTACAGCAACTCTTAAATGCAGAACTTATTTTGACAAAAATATCATTCTTCTATCTACTTTATTCTGCATTTTTAATTTCTCTTCTAAGCATGCTGTTTATTAAAATACAATTCCACAAAATATCATGTGCTCAGAAAGCTCTTAAATCTAAACAATCATAAAATGAAAAAGAATACAAATACCACATCTTTAATCACCAAAATAAACTATTTATTACTTAACAAAAAGATTGAGTTCAAATTATTTCTCCAATGTTGGCAGGTATGCAATGCAGACTCTGTTTAATGATTATCGCTTTCATTCATTTACTGATGTTTTCTAATCTTGTATTGTATTATTTTAGGAATTGTTTGATAAGACATCTGAAGATTTTACTTTGTTTTTGCAAGATATTCCCTTTGTTCCTATTGGTTAAGCAAAGCTGAATATGTGAGTGCTCTATCACTTTTTTTTTTAAACTGCTAATAATTTAATTAAAACTTTGAGAAATAGTTTTCTCTGGTTTATGTATCTTTTAGTCCTCAAATTTGAAGAACCCCCAAAATTATTGTCTTCTTAAAACCGAACACTCAGTTTTTATATTCACATTTGCTCAAACCCATTAGCTTTTCCAAACTTTCCTTTATCAAGCGTTACTCAATTACCCTGTGGCAGAATCATGGTGACATTGTCGCAGAACGTTACAGAGCTCTTGCAAAATGAGTTTTCTTTTTTAAAAAAATTCCTTTTCTTTTCTACAACAATTTACATGTAATATTTGAATCCTGCATTTATATAATCACTTTTTGACTTGCTTAATTTATGCTGGTAGTATCGTAATTCAATGTGTCGGTGTGTAAATAATGTTTTGTTTGTATTTTCAGCAGATGTTGATATTGATTTTCACTTGGATTTTAAATATTCCTATATATTTCAATATGGAAAATTCGAATTGTGCATTAGAGTATTTACTTTTTAAGGCAATAATTCTATCAAATGTTTGGCAGTTATTACTATTAATTTCACCATGATTTTTAAATCTGATATTTTTCATACAATATTTATTACAACAGCCTGATCTTGAAACGAAGCATGCATTTGAGGAGTCCGATTTGCGTGATTTCGTGACTGATCTTTTTTTTGCAATTATACTTCTACGGATTTTATGATTTCTAATTGTTTTTTTTTTTTTTTTTTTTTTTTTTTTTTTTTTTTTTTGTTATGATGATTATTTACAGAATGCGAAGAAGGAAATAATTCAACCCCCCCCCAACAAAATGCGAGAATATAACCCATAATATTAGAATGAATAATTATTCCATGTTCAATTAAAAATTTATATAGTTTTTTTTTAAATATAGTTATCCAGTTTTTTTTAAGCGCAGCTCTTTCATTTGAAATTAGTAACGTATATGTTTGTTATTGTTATTATTAAAAGTATCTTGCAGAAAGATATGAGAGTTCTTTCACAGCTTGAGAGTTCTGTCACAGATTGCTCGAAAAAGTTCTGCCATGCGGGCTCAATTAGAAAGTGATGCAAAGTTTTCAATACCCGAGGACTCTATGATTGCGGTGTTTTTTTAATGTTGTATGTTCATTAAAAAAGCAGAAATTTTCTTTTTAAATTCTTGTTTCTTAATAAATTTGTTTCATGCAAAAGGCTTTATTGGGACATTAAAAAAAATTTCTGGGACTGAAAGTCATGAGACACTTGATTTATTTGCAATACTCCACTCTCTCGTTTTGGAATCACTTGTTTCAGTTGAATTTTTTTTTCTGTTCCGTGCAATTTAGTTAAGCAAAATCTCTTGACAGTATAATTAGCAGTTTTTGAAGTCACATATTCATAAGTCTGAAGATATGCATTATATTTTTCTTTCTTTCTAAAAATTTTCAAATTAGTTTTAGAGCTATTAAATTAAATTTAATCTTTTATTTCTAAAGAAAACTGATCATGTAAAAATTATTATTTCTTGCAGCCTTGTACTCTTTTGTCTGAAGATAAAATGATCTTTGCCTTTTTTTAAAAAATTCAGAATATTTTAAGAACAACTTATCTTAATATTTCATTTTTTGGGGGGGCTCGATTAAACATTTTTTTATCATAATTTTGTAGTGAGCCACGTTTAGCAACTAAGTACTGATTCAAATATCTTAAAAAGTCTCAAGCAATTTTCTAAGTAATTTTTTTATTTTTTAAATTCGCAAATTTCATTTCATAGTCTCAGCTATTATTGCCAGTGTCATTTTTAATAAATCTTGTTGTATCTTACAAAATGAAACTTGTGGAAAAATCCTTATCATTTTTAGCTTTCTTTTAAAAAGTACAGAAATTGCTTGATAATTTTTAAGATATTGAAATCAGATGTTTTTCATTAGTTGCCAAATACAATTCATTAGAAAAATATGAAAAAGATTTTTTTTTTTAAATTTTCTGTAGGTGTGCAATATAAACAAACTACTTTAAATACTTATATCTTGAGCTTATTGAATTATTTGAAATCAATATTTTTGTAAATAGTTTTAAATTTTTCTAAAAATTTGTTTAATTGTACTGAATATTTTAAAAGTTATAGCAAAAAAACATAAGACAAAGAAATTTGTTTTGTATAATCTCCATAAATATTTAAGCTAGGCTTATAAAATTTTATGCTGTTCTTACAAACCACTACCAAAATAAGCAATAAAAGCTTCTTAATTGATTTTCTTGCATAGGTCTATAAAAATACTTTTTTTTAAAAATTTATCATCAGTTTCTTAAAATTCTGAAAGCTTTAAACTTTGTTGCGAAGTATAAAAAATCTGATGAACTAAAAACTGCTTAAATTACTAAATAATACTCTAAGTATTTCTTGAGAAATTTTAAAAAATATTGTAAGGTAGTGTATATATATATTTCAGAGTCATGACACAATGAATGATTGTATGGTGTCTTTGGCATCTAGATGTCTGATGTTCAAGTTGTCCTCTGTGAATAATAGGAGATGGAGACCTGCACAAACCTCAGTTTTATGAAAATTTATCAAAGGTATAAATGAAGATTCTTTGCAAAATTAATATCATGTAACTTTATATTTGCTTTCATTTTTTAAATTTTCTTTCTTTTTTTTCTTTTTATCTTACACTAGTGGCGGTAGCAAAAATCTCTGAAATATGCTTTTAGTGGTGAGACTTTATTTTAATAGTTACTTTGTACTTTTTTTTAAAAAAAGGCAAAATTTTAAACCTAAATTGCTTTCAAAGGTATTACCACTTAATAAAAAATATCTTAACTTTTCTGTACTTATGTGAGTGGTTAAAGGTTAATTGTAGTTTTGTAAAATGAATTTTGTTATCATTCTTTTGGTAATAATACAGTCAATGCTTTCTTGCTGTCTAAATTATTATGTTGTGAGTTTTGAAAAATAATACAACTGAAAACATTCATTTCTCTTGAAATAGTTTTTTTCTTGGAAAAAAATTTGTAGTTTTATTTTTCCTATTAATAAAACAGACAATATGTTACAGTGCCTCAATTCAAAAACGAACCAAAGCAAATTCCAAAAGCTACTAATTCTTCCATGCTTTATAATTGGTATAAAATTTGTATGGGCATAAATAACATTATTTTTTATAAAGTTTCATTCTGCTCTTTTAAAATAACCTAACAGTTACTATATATCATAATTCTGCGAGGAAATATTTCTAGGTTTTCATTATTAAGAATTATGATCTATATACCTTGTGAAGGATTTTTTTTTTTTTTTTTTTTTTTGAGGAATTTTGTGTTTTGATTATTTTTTATTTATTATTTTTTCCCAGTTAGAAGGACTAGATACATCTGTCTTTACACTCTCAAGAAAATGTTTTATAAGTATTGAAAATGATATCTTCTCAAGCAGCATGCCTCTATTTTGTGTTAAGAAGGAAATTGTGCGCATCATTACAAAGGTTGGTTAGTCCAGGAGTTTTCTTGTCTTCTGGATTTGGTTCAAAATGTACAAGGAAACGTAGTTTACTACGTTTCCTTGTACATTTGTTACCTTACAAAACCTTGTACAAAATGTACGTTGCTTGTACATTTTACAACCATCAATGCTTCAGCATTGATGGTTGTAAACCTGAAATTGGCTTGACTGTTCAATACTGGTTATAAAATAAAATATAAAGTTGTGCTAAAGATAAATATGGTGAGATAATGCTATCTTTAATGAGAGAAGAGGATTGTACCATTCTTTTACTCAGTACTGTACAGGTCTCGGAATCGTAACTCTTAACACTAAATTTTTCAGCAACTGATTATTTGGAGATATAAAAGTGATAAAAATTATGGTTTTTGAAACAAATCTAAAATAACTTTTTTTTTTTACTCCTTAGAACCATTTTGAAAGCAATACAGAAGAGTATAGACCGTGCAGGAGAACAAAAGAACTTACACTGAAATGCTGTGAGAAAATATTTTTAGTGATTTAAATGCAGTTGTCAAAAAAGACAATATGTTTTAGTTCTAATTTAGCCAAAAATTAGAACGTTGATTTCAAATATTCAATAAAATTTTATATTTTTTGCAATGAAATGTAAAATTTAAGTGTCATATATTTTTTAATTTTGTATATTTGCCAAGGTATTGATTTTTTTTTTCTAAATATATACCTAAATAAATTTTTCTATACATATATAGAATTAAGTAATATGTGCATTGTAGAATTCCACTATTTGTGAACGCTAACTTGTGTTGAAATCTTTGTTGATGTACAGTTATACTGTATTGTTTTTATGCAAATTAAATAAATGCAAAGCATTTTGCTCTTTCATAAATTATGCATCTTTCTTTCTAAGAAAACAAATATTATTATCTTTATTTCAACACGCATCCTCACTCAAGAAAAGACTTTCTGATCTTTTTCTCTAGAGTTACATGATTCATACCTCACAAGTCTCCTGTTTTTTTAACCAAAACTCCTGTATTTTACGACTATCTCCTGTTTACCTGCATATTCTCAAATTTTTCCGTATTTGTTGAAGAAATTTTTTAAAAAATTTGGCAATAAAATATTTTTTGATGGCAAAAATACTTCTTATTCCTCAACAGATAGTACTACAGTATAATGATTGTGAATAGTTTAAGTAAAAATATCTTCACTGGTTGACAGATCATAGGGTAGAGTCCCCTTGCCGTCTAACCGTGGCAGTGTTTTGTGGTTTTCCTCTCCATGTAACGCAAATGCGGGTTAGTTCCATCAAAAAGTCCTTCACAAAGACAAATTTCTCCCAATACTTGATCCAGGAGTTCCTTTGTCTTCTGGATATGGTTCAAAATTATAATTCTATGGAGTTAAACGTTAGTAGTTGTAAACCCAAAAAATTGGGTAGACTGTTAGACGTCAATTATAAATTAAAATAGTTTGAAGTAATTGTTAATAATGCTTTAAAAAAGTCTTTTTTAGATTAAGATTTATACACATATTTTTTACCTCGCTAAATGTAACTGCTTTCATTATATCCAATTTGAAATTTCTCTTTTTGACTTTGGTTATGCATGATGTAAAACTTTACTAGTAGCCTAAAAAATTTCGCTAGTAAAATCTCAATGATTTCATTTCTCCAATGCTGGCAGGTATGATTATTTCTAATGTAACTTGGTGATTGTTTCATTCACCAAATGTTAGCTAGTTTAGAAAGCTGCATTTTGTTCTTGATACTTAAGAACTATTTTAAATCAATGCTAAATGCTTTATTGCAAACTGTTTTATGCAATCTGTTTTATGCAATGTATTCCTTCATTTAAAAACTCTGATTGATTATTACTTTTGTATTTTTGATGCTGGCTCTGTACAACTTATATACCAAGCAGCAGAATTTACAGAGTTAATCTGAAGCGCAATCTTCATATTCTTTTATTCAAGAATTCCATTTCTTCATATTCCAAAAATTAGGCATAGTCTAACATATATCAAGCGAAAATTGTACATCAATTAAAAAATGTAGCACTAAGTCATATTTTATGTAAATTTCTGAAATTCTGTAAATAAATAAATAAAAAATTCTTAATTTTTTTAAATTTTATTTAATTTGATATCTTTAAAAGAATTAACGAAGATTAATTAAAATTTTCAACATAGTTTTCTGTCTGCTGATTTTATTATTAAAAAAAAATCTGTGTTTGCTTTAAGAAAATCTTCAGATATGCTTAGAAAATAACTCCTACTCTTACCTCAAATAATTTCATCACTCCCTCCAAAAATATTACTCTTTTTTAATTTTGTAACATAAATTTGAAGCAGCATTAAAGTGCAATTTACATTGAATTATCAGAAAATTTTTTTTGACTTTGGTTTATACTAATGACTTTTTTATACTTTGTAGTATTCTGTCAATTCAGTTTTTTAAATTTAATGAGATACAAACATATGTTTAAGGATGTTTTTTTTTAATTGAAAATTATTCTATATCTTTTTAAAAGGTAGGGAAAACTCATTTCCGTATCTTTAGATCTTTATTTTCACCATTATTGATACTCATTTTCATCATTATTGATTTCTTACTTTTATTCTTGTAAAATTTTAAATTTTTAACTATTTGTTTTGAAGCGGTGTCACAATTGATGAAGGAAACAATGCAAACAAGTCGGATGAAAATGTCAAGATATTGCTTGATGAAGAGATTGTTATAGAAGAATACGACTTTTGAACACAGATTGTTTTTTGTGAAATATTTCTATAATGAAGATATTTATTAAATTTTTGATTTCTTTTTAACTTGAATTAAAGTCACTTTATATTAATGACTAAGTGTCAATTTAATTGCAAACGAGAGATAATTTTTTTTAACATTTAATCTAATTGCAGTTTGTTTATATGAGTGTTATGCAGTGCTCATTTTAATTAATCCTTTTAAGTAAAGAAATACAGTATTTTTATTGTAAAAAAAAGAATTCAAAAGTGATGATTTGTGTCTGGATTTTAAAAAAAGAGGATTTTATACCGTGGAGGTTGAAATTTTTGGATGTCGTAAACTGGTTTTTGACAGTATCACTTGAGATTTTCTTCCAAAGCTGTCTTAAAGCCCATAATACTGTAAATAATCCAAATATTTTCTGAATGGATTTCCTGTTAATAAAAAAAATAAATATTGTTTCATCTTAGTTTTAAATATTCGTTTAAAAACAACGTTGAATTTTTTAAGAATACATTTATAAATGTACGTTGATACTGATAAATATTTCTATAAACACTGATAATCTAAACTTGACTATTACTAAACTTGAGAGCTTATAATAGTTTTACTAATATATTATAGGCTCTAACTATCATAAGAAAATATTACTAAAACTCGAGAGCTTATAATAGTTTTGAATAATTAAAAAATAGCAGCTACTTTTTACTGTGCCTCAAAGGAAAAAATCTCTACTGCGCACCTGGAAAGTCATGAGAAATCATGGAAAGTCATAGATTTCGGTAATGAACAAAATCTGTCATAAAATCTTATGATTTTAACTATTTAAAAAAAAAACATGATACGTCATGGATTTAGGTCGCTGAAAAATGTAATTTTTAAAATAGAATTTTCCCAATTTCACAGTGTTCCAATAAAACGAATATCTAAATTTGTAACAAAATCCCCACTCACTGTCATATTTTATTAAAATATAAAATGTTTTTAACCTGTTCTTTAAAAAGTGTAGTGTTCTTTCAGAAAATGAAGGAAAGAACGCCATTTCTAGAGTGAATTAATTAACTTTTAAACTTATGTGATTTCAGAATATTTTTTTTATTTATTTTTTTTATTTTATCAATTTAAAATTCTAGTTTAAGCTTTTTAGATAACACTTTTAAGAAGAAATAAAACAACTTTAAATAACATATATCTGACTGTATTTAGTCATTTGCTTTTGTATTTTTTTTTCAGCTATTTTATTGCTGCAACTCTTTCTTTACTCTGTTTTGCAGAATATAACAGTTTTAGTTATACCTATCATTTCAATTAATGTTATTACAATGCTTTTTCAAATTTATGGTTGTGTTTTTGTCGGCGAAAATTGTAGCTTCAATTGTAAGTAAAGAAAAATTCTTGGAAAGTCATGGATTTGAAAATCTAAAATGTAGCAGATACCCTGTATTTAAAAAAAAATTTCTGTCTGTTATACCTTTTCCCTTTGTTTTAACTGTAGAGAGTCCCGGTGGCTCAGTGGTAAAGTTGCACTCTTATTCTTAGGTCCAGAGTTCTTGCTTCGGACCAGGCAAGGTTGACACAGCCTTTTATCCATTCAGTGGGTCAATAAAATGGCAGGGAGAACACGAAAAACCTAAAATTTTCAGGGAATTTTATTTTGACTCTAATTGTCAGGGAAAGTTGTAATTTTTTACAAAATACCTGGAAAAATTCTTCAACATACCTGGTAATAGATCAGTCTTAGAATTGTCAGTAACAGTAATCAGTTATCGAGATTCGAGTTAATTTTAGCATCTAGTAGAGTCATTTTATAAAGTATGTCTATATTAAAAGGACTATATTAAAGTATGTCTAAACTGGAATTCCTTTTTTAGAGAAACTTTTCTATATTTCCATTCTCATTCTATTATGTGTTTTTGCTCTCATAATCTAATATTTGACATTACAAATAAATAAAAAATTTAAAATTTTTGGATGAAAAATTGCATAGTATGATAAAATATGATTTGGATTTCCATTGAAATTTACTTAGTATACTTGGAAAAGTCAGGGAATTTTTTTTCTTCCGAAATTGAGTGGGAGGCCTGCTGCAAAATAGGTTTAATTATGTTCAAAAAATGGAAAAAAATCACAAGATAGTATCATTTATGTTAAAAAATAAAAAGTTTTTACTTGCAATAATTAGTTTTTTCCCCCCTCTCTTAAAAAGTTTTTTTCTGGTAGACCACAGTTTTTATGTAAACTTTTGAGTTAAATAATTCTGATATCTATTACAGTTATTTGTTGCAAAAATTTAACATTTTAGCCAAACTTGCATGTTTTATTCCTCTTCCAATGATATTGTTTTTGTCACAAAATCTAGTATTTGGCACTACAAATAAAAAGTAAAATCATTTCTGATGAAAAATTTTCACTGATTTTTTATTTTTCACTGAATTTTTCCTGAAATACCTGGAAAAGTCAGGGAATTTTTTTCCTTCTGAAATTGAGTGGGAACCTTGAATGAGTACCAAGCATTGGGGATTTCCACACTTGGTTGATCACCCAATATTTGCTCTGGCACTCCAGAGCCTAGAGTCACAAAAACTTGTATGGGCTCAGTAGGCTTTAACCCTTCATAGGCTGCTGCATGTGTAGAATTTAAAATAAATAGCTTTTTATCGCAAGTGTTCAAATGAACTCAAATGTTTTGTACTGGGGCCGGGATAGCCTGGTCGGTAGGGCGCTGGGCCCATATCCAAGAGGTCGTGGGTTCGATCCTCGCCGGCCGAAGACTCCCCGTGTAGTAAATGGTGACTGATGCACGTTAAATCTGTCGAGTCTCAAAGTCCTCCATGTTCCCACAACAAATCAATACCTCTGGGGGTACTGATCCAGGAGTTTCCTTGTCTTCTGGATTGGTTCAAAATTACAAGGCTACGGAGTTGAACGTTAGTAGTCGTAAACCCATGAACTTGGGTCGGCTGTTCAACGACGGTTATAAAATAAAATAAAAAAAAAATGTTTTGTACTAAATATTATTTGAAGTCATGTATCAACATTTGCTAATAGTTTAAATAAAGGATTTTTAGTTTAGCTTTACAAGTTATCTTTTTTCATTTTTTTAATATTACTTTAAAATTGTGAAAATAACTTTTTCCTTGCTACATTCATCAAGAAAATAAGCAGAATGAATAATTAAAGAATAAAAATAAATGAACCAGGCCAAGAGATTTATTTGAAAATTAGCACCAAGCATTGTTCTTCACTGCATTATAGTTCAAGTATAAGAGCAAAGCATTCTTACAACAGCCCATTGTATGCCTAGAGGGTGATGAAGGTTAGGGCTCCGCAATCTCATGACAAACATAGACCTGTCAACTTCTCTGGCTTTTAATCAGAGATTTTTCTTAAATATTTATAGGGATAACAGAATTTCTGTTTCAACATTTGGATTAAAAAGACTTTGACCAACACTTTATGTGAATAGTTACAAGGTATATATATATATAGCATAATAAATAAATACAAAAAGAAGAAAAACAATTAGGTTTATTTGATGCGCTTAAGCTGCAAGTAAATAGAACTCATAAAATAAGTTCAAAATCTGGAGAAAACATGAAAAAAAAATTACAGAACAATGAAAAAAGGGGAAAAAAATAATAATAAAAATCTGAAGGAAAAAAATTAAGAAAAATCCGGAAAATAAAAGATATAATCTTTTCATCAGCTCACACGATTATGTCTGCAAAAAGGAGTGCTTTCTAATATTGTATAAATATAGCCGAAGCAAAATATATCAATACAATAGTGTGAATCATATATATTTTTTTTCTCCAGATTTTTATTATTATCTTTTTCCCTATTTTCATTGACCTGTAATTTTTCACAGTGTATTAAAGGTAAGTAAACAACATTTTTTTTTTAATTTATTTTTTTCTTTGTCTGCAGTCAAATTTCGAGATCGTTAAAAGCGACAAAATTACTGGTTTAGAGTCTGATGATCAGCTTGCTTGATTCTTGCGTTGCTCTGATTGCAGTTAGTTTTTATCAATATATTTCCATATCAGGGAACCTATATATAGCAGGGCTCGAAAAAACTCAAAAATTTTACCCGTCCCCGAGGACGGCTTGTCCAACAATGTACCCGTCCTCCTTTGAAACTAACCCGTCGCTTCTAAATAAATAAAAATATAATTTTCTCTTATTTATTACAAACATTTATATAAATTGCACAATGAATTAGTAGTTACTACGATTACAATTACTAGGATTGCATTATACAGTAATAAAAGGAACATTAGGTTACTAATAGGAACCTAGTATTTCTTTTATAAAATAATTTATTTCTTTTATGAAATAATTTAAATGTCAAGTTATCTGGAATGTCAATGTATCCGAGGGTACTGCGTTTTTTAAATGAATAAAATATGACGTCTGCCAGTTCCGCAATCAAGCTAATGATTTACAGAGGTTTCTGCACAAAAATCTGAAAGGGGTTTTCCATTTAGGTAGATGTTCATAATTGCGTTTAACGCTTCTTGTTTAAGACCAGTACGTAATGCTTATTTTTTTTCTAAGTTCATTGCTGAAAAGTCCTTTTCAACCGCTGCAGTACGGGAGACAGAGAAAACATCAATTCCACCATGCTCAGTATGTATTTCTAGATTAGAGGGTCATTTTAGAAGTGAGGCGATAGACTCTTATAAGATAACAAAAATTGAAAATGTATCACCACTCATTGAAATGTATAACGGGGAAATGGCCGTCCGCGCGAACGTCGGATTCGAGAAATTCGTTGTCCGTGGGGAATTTTTGACCGCCGAGGACGGGTGGTTTTTCGAGCCCTGATATATAGTATAAGTTTTTGTCAGAGAGATCTCACTTAGACAGATCTCCGTTAACTGGATACCAAAGTTAATTTTTTTTAAATTTACTGACGTTTTTATTCAAGAATTGAAAACTGGAAAATTTCAAAATTGATCTAGAAGATTATTTAAAATGTAAATTAATTTTATCTTATTTTTTTTTTGAAACTTTCACGTGATTCTTTGCTTAATCTTCATAAATAAAATGAATGATTGATACAGTATTTTAATCAATTAAGAAAAAGAAAACTAATTACAAACGGTGATTATGATGCAAATATTGAACACTCGAGTGTTTTTATTTTATTATTATTATAAAAGATTCACAGTTAAAAGGTTTCTTGGAATGCAGAATATTTTGAAGCAAAATCATAAGAGTCTGAAAAAGAAAAATGAAAACCCCAATTACATTTGAAAATTTGTTGTTTTCAAAAAGAGTGGTGTTTGCCAATGTAATTGCCTTTTGTCATTTCCGATATTACGAGACTCCTTTACGTCAGTTTCACAGAATGTCTAAAATCAAAATACAAAATCACCATTTTAAAAGCCAAACTGAGTGCAAAAAAAAAAGACACACGATTGTTCAGTTTATCATTCAGTGAATGATTTTTTTAATCGCCTTATATGAGACACGTTTTATGTAATCATAAATAAAGCTAAACATGGATAAGGACCAAATAATGCTAATCTTTGTATTAAAAAACTTTTTGCCATTAATTTTCTTTTTTAGATACCTTCACGTTGTTCATTCAAGCCTAGCCTAAAGTATTTATTTTAAATAAAAAATCTGGTGAACAAAGGAATTTATTGTCAAACTATTTTAGAATGAGATAATGCTTTCATAGCTAATGATCAGGGGAGCCGAACAGTTTTTGATGCTGCAGTTCCGCATGACCTAAACTCTGCTAAGGCCTTAACATTTTTACTATTTATTTATGCGCGCTTTTAAGTTTTAGATTTTAATTTAAAATTTATTTTATAAAATGGACCATGATATTTAAGGAATTTTAGATAGCATTAGGATTTGTATGTCATAATTATTAAACATCAGAAGAAAAACTAATGTTGCATAATCCAATCGAAAATTAAATATTTCGACCCGACACAAATTATCTGTATTTAAATGAAATATGCATTAAAAACGCGAGAATCTTTCTTTTTTAATGTTAAGCCTGAAAAATTTAAAAGACTGATAATAGGTTATTATTAAAAAAAAAAAAAAAAGAACTAAGAGTTACGTGGGGAGCTATATGAGAGCTCCGGATTGATTGCTTCGGTTCTGGGTCTGTGTAAATGAATTTTTTGTAAGTATGAATATTATTGCATTTCACCTTACCGTGTATATGAGAAGTGCCAGGCAGTAGAAACTCCTGATGTGCAGAAGGAATGAAGTAAATAGTGTGGTGTCAACGCTGGGATTCGAACCCCTGTTTAGTTGGTCAAGAAATTGACAGCTCGCAGCTAATGTATATACCCAGCTACAAGAAGCTGAGTGGCTTTATAAGGCGTTCACCAATATCACTTACCTAGAGCCGTGATGGCTCAAGGGATAGAGCGTTCACCTTCCAATGGGGTTAACCGGGTTCGAATCCCAGCGATGACTGGTCAATACAAATTCCGCATCCGACTTGCACCGACCACAGTGCTGATGAAAAATATCCTCCGTGATAGACAGATCACTGGTTAGAGTCTATTTGACGTTAGGCTAACCGTGGGTGGTTTTCCTCTCCAAACTGAGAATATGGCAGCAAGGAATAATCCAGGAAGAATAATTTTTCTCCTGGAGGTAAAATGTCGCCGAATTGGAGATTTTTGTCGTGATGACTCAGACAGAGTTCTCCCTTTCTCCACAATAAATGAAACAGTCTCCCCGCACACGTTCCAATCCTCTTTTTTAAATGAGAAATTTATTTATTTATGATCTTTTCATTTAGTTTTCCTTATAAAATGTAAAAAAAAAAAATTCATTTAATTTTTTTAAAACAAAGCATAGAGGAATGATACTTATGTAATAAAGAGATAGAGAGAACTTATTTCACTTTTCAGTATCACAAATAATTTATTTTAAATAAGAAAATTAAATAACGTTAAAAATAAAAATATACTTTTTTTATTACATTTCCTACCCTTCCCGGCAGTGCCAACTTAAGGTGAAACGTAGTATAATAAACACTCTATTATGTATATACATATTAAATTGATTGTCATATTGTTTGCCCCTTATTAAGCCTATAATTATTTCCTCTGGTTGGGTACACTAGCATGCGGTAGTGGTCCCTATCCCCCCCCCCAAAAAAAAATTTTTTTTCTAACTTCCCCCTTCCATGTTAGCTTGTTCTAAATAGTGCTACTTTGCTTGCTCATAATATGATAATGCTTCTTTTATTTATGCACTTAAAAAAAATTCTCTCGTCTAAATTCCCCCCCCCAAACTATTCGTTTTATTTAGTGTAAAAATTCCCCCCCCCCAAGCTTTAAGAGGGCACATCGCGCGGAATATTTAGCTTAAAGCACCTCCCGGTTAGTCCACAAAACTTATTTTGGCCCATTGAGTTCCCATTAATTGGTCTATAAAAAAGTCCTTTAGTACAATTATTTGTAACCATAAACTCCAATTTCGGGCCGAGTTGGAAATTTATAGGTTAATATTATAGGGAGTAACGGGGTGTGATGTGTGCGTGCCTCCTAATACGACTTTTGTCTCTTTTTCAGTCATTATTCACTCTTTAACAAAAAAATAATAATTTTTTTCATACACAGAACATTTTATTCACTTAAAAATATCGAAAAAGAAGTTATAAAATAACATAAAATAAAATAAATAAATATATAAAAATTATCAAAATTTAACCGTTTATTAGCTATTATTCGCTATTTAAGAAAAGAAAAATAGTTATTTCTATATACAGAACACTTGATTCACGTTAAATTGTTGAAAAACATAATATAAAATAAATAAAAAAAATTCAAAGTCGACCCTTGCAGGGTGTCGAACCCGGGACCTCCGTGCCTTCAAATCTAACTTTCCCACAGAGCTACCAACTGACCCATGCTTCACATGCCACGCCAGCGAATATACAGCTTAAAACGCCTCCTCCCGGTTAGTCAACAGAATATATTTTGGCTAATTATCGGCCCAGTAATGGGTCTATAAAAATGTCCTCGGGCACAGTTGTTCGTCACATTAAACTCTAATTTCTGCCGCCAGTTTGAAATTTATAGGTTAATATTATAGGGAGTTACGGGGTGTGATGTGCGCGTGCCTCATGGTACGACTTTTGTCCCTTTTTCAGTCATTATTCGCTCTTTAACAAAAAAATAATAATTTTTTTCTTATACAGAGCACTTTATTCACTTAAAAATATTGAAAAAGAAGTTAAAAAATCACATAAAGTAAAATAAATAATTAAATAAAAATTATCAAAATTTAACCGTTTATTAGCTATTATTCGCTATTTCAGAAAAGAAAAACAGTTATTTCTATATATAGAACACTTGATTCACGTTAAATTGTTGAAAAGTATATTAAAAAACATAATATAAAATAAATAGAAAAAATTCAAAGTCGACCCTTGCAGGGTGTCGAACCCGGGACCTCCGTGCCTTCAAATCTAACTTTCCCACAGAGCTACCAACTGACCCATGCTTCACATGCCAGGCCCGCGAATATACAGCTTAAAACACCTCCTCCCGGTTAGTCAAAAAAACATATTTTGGCCCATTTTCGACCCACTAATGGGTCTATAAAAATGGTCTCGGGTACAGTTGTTCGTCACATTAAACTCTAATTTATGCCCCAGTTTGAAATTTATAGGTTAATATTATAGGGAGTTACGGGGTGTGATGTGCGCGTGCCTCATGGTACGACTTTTGTCTCTTTTTCAGTCATTATTCGCTCTTTAACAAAAAAATAATAATTTTTTTCTTATACAGAGCACTTTATTCACTTAAAAATATTGAAGAAGAAGTTAAAAAATCACATAAAGTAAAATAAATAATTAAATAAAAATTATCAAAATTTGACCGTTTATTAGCTATTATTCGCTATTTCAGAAAAGAAAAACAGTTATTTCTATATATAGAACACTTGATTCACGTTAAATTGTTGAAAAGTATATTAAAAAACATAATATAAAATAAATAAAAAAAATTCAAAGTCGACCCTTGCAGGGTGTCGAACCCGGGACCTCCGTGCCTTCAAATCTAACTTTCCCACAGAGCTACCAACTGACCCATGCTTCACATGCCAGGCCCGCGAATATACAGCTTAAAACACCTCCTCCCGGTTAGTCAAAAAAACATATTTTGGCCCATTTGCGGCCCACTAATGGCTCTATAAAAATGGTCTCGGGTACAGTTGTTCGTCACATTAAACTCTAATTTCTGCCCCAGTTTGAAATTTATAGGTTAATATTATAGGGAGTTACGGGGTGTGATGTGTGCGTGCCTCCTGGTACGACTTTTGTCCCTTTTTCAGTCATTATTCGCTCTTTAACAAAAAAATTATAATAATTTTTTTCTTATACAGAACACTTTATTCACTTAAAAATATTGAAAAAGAAGTTAAAAAATCACATAAAGTAAAATAAATAATTAAATAAAAATTATCAAAATTTAACCGTTTATTAGCTATTATTCGCTATTTCAGAAAAGAAAAACAGTTATTTCTATATACAGAGCACTTGATTCACGTTAAATTGTTGAAAAGTATATTAAAAAACATAATATAAAATAAATAAAAAAAATTCAAAGTCGACCCTTGCAGGGTGTCGAACACGGGACCTCCGTGCCTTCAAATCTAACTTTCCCACAGAGCTACCAACTGACCCATGCTTCACATGCCAGGCCCGCGAATATACAGCTTAAAACACCTCCTCCCGGTTAGTCAAAAAACATATTTTGGCCCATTTTCAGCCCACTAATGGGTCTATAAAAATGGTCTCGGGTACAGTTGTTCGTCACATTAAACTCTAATTTCTGCCCCAGTTTGAAATTTATAGGTTAATATTATAGGGAGTTACGGGGTGTGATGTGTGCGTGCCTCCTGGTACGACTTTTGTCCCTTTTTCAGTCATTATTCGCTCTTTAACAAAAAAATTATAATAATTTTTTTCTTATACAGAACACTTTATTCACTTAAAAATATTGAAAAAGAAGTTAAAAAATCACATAAAGTGAAATAAATAATTAAATAAAAATTATCAAAATTTAACCGTTTATTAGCTATTATTCGCTATTTCAGAAAAGAAAAACAGTTATTTCTATATATAGAACACTTGATTCACGTTAAATTGTTGAAAAGTATATTAAAAAACATAATATAAAATAAATAAAAAAAATTCAAAGTCGACCCTTGCAGGGTGTCGAACCCGGGACCTCCGTGCCTTCAAATCTAACTTTCCCACAGAGCTACCAACTGACCCATGCTTCACATGCCAGGCCCGCGAATATACAGCTTAAAACACCTCCTCCCGGTTAGTTCAAAAAAACATATTTTGGCCCATTTTCGGCACACTAATGGGTCTATAAAAATGGTCTCGGGTACAGTTGTTCGTCACATTAAACTCTAATGTCTGCCCCAGTTTGAAATTTATAGGTTAATATTATAGGGAGTTACGGGGTGTGATGTGCGCGTGCCTCATGGTACGACTTTTGTCCCTTTTTCAGTCATTATTCGCTCTTTAACAAAAAAATAATAATTTTTTTCTTATACAGAGCACTTTATTCACTTAAAAATATTGAAAAAGAAGTTAAAAAATCACATAAAGTAAAATAAATAATTAAATAAAAATTATCCAAATTTAACCGTTTATTAGCTATTATTCGCTATTTCAGAAAAGAAAAACAGTTATTTCTATATATAGAACACTTGATTCACGTTAAATTGTTGAAAAGTATATTAAAAAACATAATATAAAATAAATAAAAAAAATTCAAAGTCGACCCTTGCAGGGTGTCGAACCCGGGACCTCCGTGCCTTCAAATCTAACTTTCCCACAGAGCTACCAACTGACCCATGCTTCACATGCCAGGCCCGCGAATATACAGCTTAAAACATCTCCTCCCGGTTAGTCAAAAAAACATATTTTGGCCCATTTTCGGCCCACTAATGGGTCTATAAAAATGGTCTCGGGTACAGTTGTTCGTCACATTAAACTCTAATTTATGCCCCAGTTTGAAATTTATAGGTTAATATTATAGGGAGTTACGGGGTGTGATGTGCGCGTGCCTCACGGTACGACTTTTGTCTCTTTTTCAGTCATTATTCGCTCTTTAACAAAAAAATAATAATTTTTTTCTTATACAGAGCACTTTATTCACTTAAAAATATTGAAAAAGAAGTTAAAAAATCACATAAAGTAAAATAAATAATTAAATAAAAATTATCAAAATTTGACCGTTTATTAGCTATTATTCGCTATTTCAGAAAAGAAAAACAGTTATTTCTATATATAGAACACTTGATTCACGTTAAATTGTTGAAAAGTATATTAAAAAACATAATATAAAATAAATAAAAAAAATTCAAAGTCGACCCTTGCAGGGTGTCGAACCCGGGACCTCCGTGCCTTCAAATCTAACTTTCCCACAGAGCTACCAACTGACCCATGCTTCACATGCCAGGCCCGCGAATATACAGCTTAAAACACCTCCTCCCGGTTAGTCAAAAAAACATATTTTGGCCCATTTGCGGCCCACTAATGGCTCTATAAAAATGGTCTCGGGTACAGTTGTTCGTCACGTTAAACACTAATTTCTGCCCCAGTTTGAAATTTATAGGTTAATATTATAGAGAGTTACGGGATGTGATGTGTGCGTGCTCCTGGTACGACTTTTGTCCCTTTTTCAGTCATTATTCGCTCTTTAAAAAAAAATAATAATTTTTTTCTTATACAGAACACTTTATTCACTTAAAAATATTGAAAAAGAAGTTAAAAAATCACATAAAGTAAAATAAATAATTAAATAAAAATTATCAAAATTTAACCGTTTATTAGCTATTATTCGCTATTTCAGAAAAGAAAAACAGTTATTTCTATATATAGAACACTTGATTCACGTTAAATTGTTGAAAAGTATATTAAAAAACATAATATAAAATAAATAAAAAAATTCAAAGTCGACCCTTGCAGGGTGTCGAACCCGGGACCTCCGTGCCTTCAAACCTAACTTTCCCACAGAGCTACCAACTGACCCATGCTTCACATGCCAGGCCCGCGAATATACAGCTTAAAACACCTCCTCCCGGTTAGTCAAAAAACATATTTTGGCCCATTTTCAGCCCACTAATGGGTCTATAAAAATGGTCTCGGGTACAGTTGTTCGTCACATTAAACTCTAATTTCTGCCCCAGTTTGAAATTTATAGGTTAATATTATAGGGAGTTACGGGGTGTGATGTGCGCGTGCCTCACGGTACGACTTTTGTCTCTTTTTCAGTCATTATTCGCTCTTTAACAAAAAAATAATAATTTTTTTCTTATACAGAGCACTTTATTCACTTAAAAATATTGAAAAAGAAGTTAAAAAATCACATAAAGTAAAATAAATAATTAAATAAAAATTATCAAAATTTGACCGTTTATTAGCTATTATTCGCTATTTCAGAAAAGAAAAACAGTTATTTCTATATATAGAACACTTGATTCACGTTAAATTGTTGAAAAGTATATTAAAAAACATAATATAAAATAAATAAAAAAAATTCAAAGTCGACCCTTGCAGGGTGTCGAACCCGGGACCTCCGTGCCTTCAAATCTAACTTTCCCACAGAGCTACCAACTGACCCATGCTTCACATGCCAGGCCCGCGAATATACAGCTTAAAACACCTCCTCCCGGTTAGTCAAAAAAACATATTTTGGCCCATTTGCGGCCCACTAATGGCTCTATAAAAATGGTCTCGGGTACAGTTGTTCGTCACGTTAAACACTAATTTCTGCCCCAGTTTGAAATTTATAGGTTAATATTATAGAGAGTTACGGGATGTGATGTGTGCGTGCTCCTGGTACGACTTTTGTCCCTTTTTCAGTCATTATTCGCTCTTTAAAAAAAAATAATAATTTTTTTCTTATACAGAACACTTTATTCACTTAAAAATATTGAAAAAGAAGTTAAAAAATCACATAAAGTAAAATAAATAATTAAATAAAAATTATCAAAATTTAACCGTTTATTAGCTATTATTCGCTATTTCAGAAAAGAAAAACAGTTATTTCTATATATAGAACACTTGATTCACGTTAAATTGTTGAAAAGTATATTAAAAAACATAATATAAAATAAATAAAAAAATTCAAAGTCGACCCTTGCAGGGTGTCGAACCCGGGACCTCCGTGCCTTCAAACCTAACTTTCCCACAGAGCTACCAACTGACCCATGCTTCACATGCCAGGCCCGCGAATATACAGCTTAAAACACCTCCTCCCGGTTAGTCAAAAAACATATTTTGGCCCATTTTCAGCCCACTAATGGGTCTATAAAAATGGTCTCGGGTACAGTTGTTCGTCACATTAAACTCTAATTTATGCCCCAGTTTGAAATTTATAGGTTAATATTATAGGGAGTTACGGGGTGTGATGTGCGCGTGCCTCACGGTACGACTTTTGTCTCTTTTTCAGTCATTATTCGCTCTTTAACAAAAAAATAATAATTTTTTTCTTATACAGAGCACTTTATTCACTTAAAAATATTGAAAAAGAAGTTAAAAAATCACATAAAGTAAAATAAATAATTAAATAAAAATTATCAAAATTTGACCGTTTATTAGCTATTATTCGCTATTTCAGAAAAGAAAAACAGTTATTTCTATATATAGAACACTTGATTCACGTTAAATTGTTGAAAAGTATATTAAAAAACATAATATAAAATAAATAAAAAAAATTCAAAGTCGACCCTTGCAGGGTGTCGAACCCGGGACCTCCGTGCCTTCAAATCTAACTTTCCCACAGAGCTACCAACTGACCCATGCTTCACATGCCAGGCCCGCGAATATACAGCTTAAAACACCTCCTCCCGGTTAGTCAAAAAAACATATTTTGGCCCATTTGCGGCCCACTAATGGCTCTATAAAAATGGTCTCGGGTACAGTTGTTCGTCACGTTAAACACTAATTTCTGCCCCAGTTTGAAATTTATAGGTTAATATTATAGAGAGTTACGGGATGTGATGTGTGCGTGCTCCTGGTACGACTTTTGTCCCTTTTTCAGTCATTATTCGCTCTTTAAAAAAAAATAATAATTTTTTTCTTATACAGAACACTTTATTCACTTAAAAATATTGAAAAAGAAGTTAAAAAATCACATAAAGTAAAATAAATAATTAAATAAAAATTATCAAAATTTAACCGTTTATTAGCTATTATTCGCTATTTCAGAAAAGAAAAACAGTTATTTCTATATATAGAACACTTGATTCACGTTAAATTGTTGAAAAGTATATTAAAAAACATAATATAAAATAAATAAAAAAATTCAAAGTCGACCCTTGCAGGGTGTCGAACCCGGGACCTCCGTGCCTTCAAACCTAACTTTCCCACAGAGCTACCAACTGACCCATGCTTCACATGCCAGGCCCGCGAATATACAGCTTAAAACACCTCCTCCCGGTTAGTCAAAAAACATATTTTGGCCCATTTTCAGCCCACTAATGGGTCTATAAAAATGGTCTCGGGTACAGTTGTTCGTCACATTAAACTCTAATTTCTGCCCCAGTTTGAAATTTATAGGTTAATATTATAGGGAGTTACGGGGTGTGATGTGTGCGTGCCTCCTGGTACGACTTTTGTCCCTTTTTCAGTCATTATTCGCTCTTTAACAAAAAAATTATAATAATTTTTTTCTTATACAGAACACTTTATTCACTTAAAAATATTGAAAAAGAAGTTAAAAAATCACATAAAAAAAAATAAATAAATAAATAAAAATTATCAAAATTCAACTGTTTATTAGCTATTATTCGCTATTTCAGAAAAGAAAAATAGTTATATCTATATACAGAGCACTTGATTCACGTTAAATTGTTGAAAAGTATATTAAAAACATAATATAAAATAAATAAAAAAGATTCAAAGTCCACCCCTGCAGGGTGTCGAACCCGGGACCTCCGTGCCTTCAAATCTAACTTTCCCACAGAGCTACCAACTGACCCATGCTTCACATGCCAGGTCGCGAATATACAGCTTAAAACACCTGCTCCCGGTTAGTCAACAAAACATATTTTGGCCCATTTTCGGCCCACTAATGGGCTTATAAAAATGTCCTCGGGTACGGTTGTTCGTCACATTAAATTCTAATGTCTGCCCCAGTTTGAAATTTATAGGTTAATACTATAGGGAGTTACGGGGTGTGATGTGTGCGTGCCTCCTGATACGACTTTTGCCCCTTTTTCATTCATTATTCGCTCTTTAACAAAAAAATAATAATTTTTTTCGTATTCAGAACACTTTATTCACTTAAAAATATTGAAAAAGAAGTCAAAAAATAACATAAAAAAAATAAATAAATAAGTAAAAATTATCAAAATTTAACCGTTTATTAGCTATTATTCGCTATATCAGAAAAGAAAAATAATTATTTCTATATACAGAACACTTGATTCACGTTAAATTGTTGAAAAGTATATTAAAAAACATAATATAAAATAATTAAAAAAAAGTTCAAAGTCGACCCTTGCAGGGTGTCGAACCCGGGACCTCCGTGCCTTCAAATCTACCTTTCCCACAGAGCTACCAACTGATCCATGCTTCACATGCCAGGCCCGCGAATATGCAGCTTAAAACACCTCCTCCCGGTTAGTCAACAAAACATATTTAGGCCCATTTTCGGTCCTCTAATGGGTCTATAAAAATGATCTCGGTTACAGTTGTTCGTCACATTAAACTCTAATTTCTGCCCCAGTTTTAAATTTATAGGTTAATATTATAGGGAGTTACGACTGTGATGTGTGCGTGCCTCCTGATACGACTTTTGTCCCTTTTTCAGTCATTATTCGCTCTTTAACAAAAAAATAATAATTTTTTTCATATACAGAACACTTTATTCACTTAAAAATATCGAAAAAGAAGTTAAAAAATTACATAAAATAAAATAAATAAATAAATAAAAATTATCAAAATTTAACCGTTTATGAGCTATTCTTCGCTATTTCAGAAAAGAAAAATAGTTATTTCTATATACAGAACACTTGATTCACGTTAAATTGTTGAAAAGTATATTAAAAAACAAAATATAAAATAAATAAAAAAAATTCAAAGTCGACCCTTGCAGGGTGTTGAACCCGGGACCTACGTGTTTTCAAATCTAACTTTCCCACAGAGCTACCAACTGGCCCATGCTTCACATGCCAGGCCCGCGAATATACACCTTAGAACACCTAATCCCGGTTAGTCAACAAAACATATTTTGGCCCATTTTCGGCCCACTAATGGGTCTATAAAAATGTCGTCGGGTACAGTTGTTCGTCACATTAAATTCTAATGTCTGCCCCAGTTTGAAATTTATAGGTTAATATTATAGGGAGTTACGGGGTGTGATGTGTGCGTGCTGCCTGTTACGACTTTTCTTACGTACTTGCCTGTTTACCCTTTTTCAGTCATTATTCGCTCTTTAACAAAGAAAAATAATTCTTTTCATTTATAAAACACAAGTCGTATCAGGAGACACGCACACATCACACCCCGTTACTCCCTATAATATTTACCTGCAAATTTCAAACTCGGAATTAAATTAGAGTCTGATGTTCCAAACAATTGTACCAAAGGAATTTTTTATAGACTAATTAGGGGGCCCACAATGTTCCAAAATATGTTTTGTTTACCAACCGGGAGGAGGTGCTTTAAGCTAAATATACGCGGTGCAGGGATGTGAAGCGTGGTGCAGTTGGTAGTGCTGTGCGCAAGGATGATATGTAGTCCCGGAAGTCATGGGTTCGATACCCTGCAAGGGTCGACTTTAAGTTTTTTTTATTTATTTTATATTATGTTTTTTAATATACTTTTCAACAATTTAGCGTGAATGAAGTGTTCTGTATATAGTAATAACTATTTTTCCTTTATGAAATAGCGAATAATAGCTAATCAAGAGATGAATTCTGATTTTTTTTTATTTATTTATTTATTTTATTTAATGTTATTTTTTTAACTTCTTTTTCAATATTTTTAAGTGAATAAAGTGTTTTATATATGAAAAGAATAATTTTTATTTGTTAAAGAGCGAATAAGGGCAGAAAAAAGACAAAAGTCGTATCAGGAGGAGTAAATTAGAGTTTAATGTAACAAATAATTGTACCAAAGGAACTTTTTATAGAATAATTAGTGGGACCTCAATGGGCCAAAATAAGTTTTGTTGACTAACCGGGAAGAGGTTCTTTAAGCTAAATATTCGCGGGGCTGATACATGAAACGTGGTGCAGTTGGTAGCGCTGTGATAATAGTGTACCCTACCAGAGGAAATAATTATAGACCTCATAGGGGATACACAATGTGGCCCTGTTGTTCACTATGTACGCATATCTAAAATAGTGCGTTCAATCGCTTTAAAATGAGGAAATTCGTCTTCTAAAAACCTTTAGGACGAGGCGTTTCGAAGTCAATTTTCAATATTAACGCAAGGCCCGATATCAGACCTTAATATTGACCCATAATATTTTAATTGGACCACGTATTATGTTACTGGGTATTAAATAGGTATGATCGAATGATGGGGCAAAAAAAAAAAAAAGATTTTTTTTTTCCCCCTTTAAACTAAAATTTTTTTTATTTATTGGCGATCGAAATGGGCTGCAGGTGGCGTAGAGCAGAACTCTTTTCCTATGGCAACACTTCACATGCTTTCCCCATTAGCGTGTGGAAAGTCATAGAGGAAGGAAGTACTTTAGTTTCTCCCTTGATTTTCACATAGATTAAAATCTTTTAACTTAAAAAACTATATGGAACTGAAAACTACATTAAACATAGTTCTAAAGAAAAGTATCATAGAAATTTTAAAAAATATTCTTATTAAACAAAAGGGAAAAATATTAAGAAAAGGGAAATTATCGTAGTACATTCCTATACAACTGAAAAGAGGAGGAGAGGGAAGGAAGAAGGGCTAAAGGCATGAAATCGGTCTCTCCCCAGATGGCGTATTCGAGTGTTGCGATCGCGAATAAATAATTTATTAATACTCAAATTGCTTGAAAGCTAATGTGTTCCCTACTAATGACAACGAAGTTTTTTGTTTTATCAAGGGTTAACTTGATCTACCGTCACACGCTGGCGCTGCGGCAAGCGTCAGCGGCAGATCGACTTAAGCCTTGGTTTTATTCAGTCATTTATTTATATTTATTATGTCCGACACTGTAAAAAAGAAAAGTCCCGCAGTGGACTGATCGTTAAGACACGGTTCCCAGCAGATCACCGAAGTCAAGCATCACTGGCTGCGGTCAGTGTGCGGGTGGGTGACCACTAGGATCAGTCTGAGTAGGGACCGAGGGTGTGCGGTACTGGTCCTCGTTAAACTGTGCTACCGTAAAGTGCTCGACTTCGCGCGCAGGTCGTCTGGCTACCGAAGCGTGGGTGCCATCCCCTCCGCAGAGGATCAAAATTGTGATGGCATGTCTTCGGATCATCCTCCGGGATGTTTCCCAGACCGTCGCCAATAGCCCATTGTGCAGCTCTAGTGCGAAGTAAATGAACAACAACAACAAAAAAGAAAAAAAAAATGCATTTTTGGCCTTGAGTGACAATGACTTTTTACAATTTGATGCTGTTGTTGTTGCTGTTAATTTACGTCACACTAGAGCTGCACATTGAGCTATTGGCGACGGTCTGGGAAACATCCCGGAGGATGATCCGAAGACATGCCATCACAATTTTGATCCTCTGCGGAGGGGATGGCACCCCCGCTTCGGTAGCCCGACGACCTGCGCGCGAAGTCGAGCACTTTACGGTAGCACAGTTTAACGAGGACCAATACCGCACACCCTCGGTTCCTACGCAGACTGATCCAAGTGGCCACCCACCCGCACACTGACCGTAGTCAGTGATGCTTGACTTCGGTGATCTGCTGGGAACCGTGTCTTAACGATCAGTCCACTGCGGGACTTTACAATTGTTGTTGTTGTTGTTGTTGATTTACGTCGCACTAGAGCTGCACAATGGGCTATTGGCGACGGTCTGGGAAACATCCCTGAGGATGATCCGAAGACATGCCATCACAATTTTGATCCTCTGCAGAGGGGATGGCACCCCCGCTTCGGTAGCCCAACGACCTGCGCGCGAAGTCGAGCACTTTACGGTCGCACAGTTTAACGAGGACCAATACCGCACACCCTCGGTCCCTACGCAGACTGATCCAAGTGGGTCACCCACCCGCACACTGACCGCAGCCAGTGATGCTTGACTTCGGTGATCTGATGAGAACCGTGTCTTAACGATCAGTCCACTGCGGGACCTTTACAATTTGAATACTTCCATTTGAACGGGTTAGTAACATGTACAGAAATAGGCAGCCGGATCCTTTACATAATTATGAAATCAGTTCGTAAACAAACAAAAGGCTGTGATGAACATTTCACCAAGCATACCCTTAATTATTTAATGAAAATAGTTTGAAATATTCCAGTATGTGCATCAGCATTAGATAATGCCAATTAAGAATGGTGTGAGTTCTTTTATTTTTATTTCTCATAGTAATAAGCGGAATAACGTGTTCTTAATCTTTCAACATAGGAATTATTTATATAAAAGCTCAGCAATTTTGCATTGCACATTTAAATGCAACTAATATATTTTAAAGAAAATTTTGTGTAACATTTTTTTATATTTGGGCCGTGGAAATTTGTCAAACCTAGTGCCGGTATAAATGTAGTTGCTTTATCTTTATAATTATACAAGTTCAATGAGTCTAAATTGCTGTAAAGACCGTTTTTCTATAATCTTTTTAATTCCTTTTTTTCTCCCTTTTTAAAATTGGTTAACCGTTTGTATTAATCACTTATTGCAGTAAGTTTATTTTACCTTGATATATCAAGTAGCTCATTATGGGAAGATTTCTGTATCATGATCTATAGCTGAATAAATGCCAAGTTTTGGCAGCTTTCATGCAGTGGCCCTTGAGAAACTAAAAAAAATAACATAAAAGGGGGCCTACTGAAAGGATATTACTCATAGCCATCTTCAGACAAATTTCTACTTGTTTGATTTATTTTATTTTGTTCGCAAATTTAAAATAATTTTGTTACCTTATAGTCGGTATGACAGATCAGGATACGGAAATCTTCCCCTCATTATTACTGTATAGAAACTTGACTAATAATTCTAAATAAAATTCTGCTTTCTTAGTTAATTTGTGTGGAAATATTACGCAATTGTTAAACCTTTTGTGAGGGTAAACTAATCAAGGGTAACCAAGTACTTTTTGCTTCACTGGGCGCAAGCGAATAGTTACTAAAAATGTATGCATGTGCTTGTCGTAGTTGTTATTATGTGTTTGTTAGAATATGTACTAAAGACCTAATAAATATTGACTAGATCTGAAAGTGCGAGCATGTAAGAGGCAAAAATTAAATCCACAGTTCCTAAAGCAATATAAGTTTGTAGTTATAGATTGTTTTGATTTTGGATTATAAATCTCAAAATAACTGAAACTCTACTTTTTTAAAAAGGTATCTAGTATAAAATCTAAGTAAATATGTGCAATATAAATAAACACGATAAAGCAAACTCATGTTATCTCATTCGCTTTTGTTTGGAGCGGAGGATTCATTATATTGAGCGTCAACTGTATTTATATTATTTTATGGAATATAACTCAGCTAGAGACTGAAGCTTTAAGTGGCGTTAAGTGAAAACTCTAATATAACATTTCTTGTTCTTATAAAACAGAATAATCTCTGTTTTTTTAAAATTTCTAATGCATGTTTACTAATTTTGCCTATGAATAATTGCAGTCCTTACAATTTATGCAAATTCTTAAAATATTTAAATTTTTTTCATAGAATTGTTAAAATTGGAGGTGAGTTTTATCATTGAATAGCTTTTTCTGGAGTCGTTAAGCATGGCAAGGATACCAGTAATGAGTGTATCGGCATCCATTAATGATCCTGTTGCTGTTATGAATACTTACTGTTTATATGTATCAATGCTCATAGATCCTGTTGCAAGTAAGTTTAATAATTAGTCATCAGAGTTCATTCTAGGCAGAAAAAAGGGCAGGGTGCAAAAGTTTAAAAAAAGGACATTATTATTCTAAAAAGGCAATAATTTCTTTCTTTGCACTTTACACGTTCTATTATAAAACATTGTCAATTAGTAAAAGAAATTTTTTTTATTTTTACTTTATTAAAAGTAGCAAAGCAATCATACTAATTACTAATTTTTATTAATAAATTAACATATATATCGAGTTAATGAGCTAATTAGCTTAGTAATTTATTTTAAATGCATGCATATATTAATAAAATAATAAATGTATGTTCTTAAGTGTCTGTAATTATGATTTAATGACAGTGAAAGTAACTGCTAACTTTCTAAGACAAGTGCAACAAGGGGTGTGATGGCTATTTTTCCTTTCCCTTATAAATCTTTGTATTGACAGCAATGACAAACTAAATGAAAAGAGTTAAAAATAACAAAAGTTTAAGAAATCCATTGTAGAGTTTGGGGGAAAAATATAGAAGGGTTGAGGAAAGAAAGGGCAAAAAGGGTATGGAGTCTATTACATCAATACACTAATTTACTTCAGGGGCAACAGGGTGGATTCTTTTGATTAAAAGGGCAGTAGGGTGCTGCGCCCTGTTTACCCTGCCTAGAATTAGCTCTGTAGTCATTGGGAATTGAAAAATCAGAATTTATTTTCACTTGAAAATTTCTCATAGCAATTTAGTATTTGAGATTACATAGATATTATATTTTGTACTAAGGATGTACCTAATGAATAACTATATACTTATGGCTCATGTTACTTTGTTGGTGATGTTTACAATTCTCATACATTGATATTCACAAAAAATAAAATAACCAAAGTAGGGTAAACCAACCAGTGAAGGAACACTACCCAGTGAGGGAACATTTTATATATATTGATTAAAAATAAGAATTTGAAAGTTTTTCCTTAGATTGATTGGTAACAATAGCCCTACTGCCAAACAATAGGAAGTCATCTAGCAATGTTTTGAATTACCTGGTCAAATATACTTCTCTGGAAAAATTTTTGAATTTGTTATTATCTCTGCAATCCCTTGCTTCGTTGAAAAAATTATAAGGTGAGTGTTTGTATTTATGTGTTTGAAGTGGAATTAATTGCATGTAATAGTCTTATTTTTCTCACTGAGAAAAAGAGAATTCAAAATATAGTTATTGAAGTTACGTTTTATTTTTTTTTAAAGCACCATAGCATAATCAAGTACTGAGATAAGGGGGTGTTCCTTCACTGGATCACCAAACGATGAAAAACCAGTGAAGGAACAAGTGTTCCTTTACTGGGTTTTTTTTCCCAGTTAATGAAAATAAAATAAATTTTTTAATTTTCTTGTAGTCATATTATACATTAAAAATCTGTTTCAAAAATGAAAAACGACTTCTAACCAGTGAAGAAACAGGCATGTTCCTTCACTGAGAATACTTCCAGTGAATGAACAGTAATGTGTGAAATATGATTTTACATGACTCTAGGATAAGTACTTCTGCTATATAGAGGACAACCGAAATTTTGTTAAAAATTGTATGAATAATTCCTGAAATAATTTCAGTTCAAAATGTTAATTTAATCGCTTAATTTATGAAAAAATTATAATTTATATTTATTAATGGGGTGTGTAGTTACATCAAATGTTAGGCAACTTAATAAACTATGTTTAGAAATCGAAAACTAATTAAATATAATCATAAAAATTTGAATTGAACATTTTTTCGCTGGCTTTTGATCCAAGAACTGATAATAAGTTATCATTATAGGATAGCAACATGATTATATAATTTATAAAAACTATTTTACTATGTTAGATTTTAGAAGCAAGCTCCTCAACAAAAAACAGAGTTAAACAGAAACGATACTCAATTTCTTCAGAAGCTTGAGAGGGAAATCCCTCAAGATATGTTGGAAATTTTTAACGCAGCATTGACTGAAGAGTCTAATATCGAAAATGTCCAAGAGCCTGTACTTTTTTCAATACGGAAGAAGTACGTATTAAAAGAAGACCACTTGGTTAAGTCAAACTTAGGAACTGAAGCTAGTATTGATAATGAATGCATCTTAGATATCGAATTTGAAATGAGTCCTCATGCTGATCCTCTCTTAGTTGAAAAAAGAAATGATTCTATAAGTAAAATCAGTACTTCTAAAGATCCTCTAGATACAAGTCAACAAGAGATGGATTTTCCTCAAACTTCAAGACACCTTTCCCCCGTCTATTTTCGAGAAAGTCATTCTAGAAATGTTGCTAAAAAATCAGAAGAAGTTTGAAAGAACCATTTACATTGACCAAATATTGATAATAAAAAGAAAGGTCAAATAAGAAGAAAAATGAATAAATTACCTTTTGCACTAACTTCATAGAAATGGCAAAAATTTCAAGAGGCTGAAAGATCTAAAAAAAAGTTAAAACAAGAGATAATGGAGAAGAAAAAGAAAGAAAAAATACTTAAAAAAGAAAAAAAGCTTCAAGAAATAAGAGGAAAAAGAGTAAACAAAAAGGTGATAAGATAATAATGATACTAAACAGCATCGGATGACACAATGATTCAGATTTGACTGTCAAATTATAAGAAAGAATGATTTTTTAAACTTTATTTTGTATTTAACATCACTTTAATTTCTAGTTCATGATTACAGAATAAAGTTAGCATTTTACGAGTACTTGTATGTTATAATTTCATAAATAGTCTTGTTTTTATATATTTGTATGGCTAATGAATTCATAAAGAGCATTAAAATATAACCAAAATTAAGTGTTCCTTTACTGGGCAATTTTGTGTTCTTTCACTGGTAAGAGCTGTTCCTTCACTGGGTCTTCTTACTACTTGTTATTTGAACCTCCAAAACTTTGAAACAATATAATGTAAGTTCTCTACAATTTTTTTACATAATTTGCAATTAGTAACAAATATGTTGACACTGTCATTTAACTAAAATTACGAATTTTGAAATTAATATGATTTTTTAAGAGGCAAGCGAAGCTTAAGTGTTCCTTCACTGGTTAGCTTACCCTAATATATTTATAAATAAATCTTACTTAAAATCGTACTTACTTAAACGAACTTACTTAAAGATAACTATATACCTATAAATAAATCATTGTATTTATCTGCACCTGATCAAAAATCATACTTAAATATTCTTACTTCTCATTTTTAATTTAATCAAATCCACATTTCTTTTTAAAGCAAAACCTTGATCAAATATATTTTATGCATTTATTGTAGTAAAATGTAATTATAGCTTATTTTATTTTTTATTTAATTATCTGTCATTGATTCACTTTTCCTATCGATTTTTATATTGCATAACTTTAATTTTCTCTTTTCTTTTCTTTTATAGAGGAGGAAAGTAAATTGAAAGCTTTGCCAGAATTGAGTGGAGAGCTTGAAGTAAGGTTTAAATTTAATATAGTAAAATGCTATATTCAGAATGTCATTGTATGGGGAATTCGAAATTTATTTTTTCAGTTTCAGAAATGACAGTTCATTTTTCATAATTTTGCAGATTATGTATGCCACAATTAAAGTCATTGTGCCGTTAAGCCCAGCATTCAAATCTATTTTGACTACCGAATTACAGGAACCTTTTTAAACCTCCCCATTTTCTAGATATTTAAATTTGCCTCCTATTTTTTGGTTCATTTTTCACTTTTTTACCAATTTTTTTTCTTTTACGTTAAATGCAATTGGCAGTTTAGTTTCCCATATATTGATAAATTTATTTATTTGGAAATTAATGTTTTAGCACCAATTGTATGAAGATCATTGAATTTAATTGAATGTTAAATAAGAATTTAAATTCTAAGAATTAAGGAGCATTCAAGTGATTGGCTCAAAAGCTTTTTAAAAACTGTTTAAGCAAGCTGAGACATAAAAACACTATTTATCCTCCCTCCTATATTAGTATTAATAGACTATTAATGATAAACATGTTATTAGTTTTATTACTCTAATGAAGGAAAAAAAATATTTATTTTGATACATTACAGTTTGAATTTGAAACCTAAAGACTAGAGGCACACCATTGAAATCAAATGTACTATGTTTATAAAAATATTTTTTCAAATAATAAATAAAAATAAAAGAATTTGAATAGATGTTTAACTAACAATAATAAAAAGAATATTTTAATGAAATATTTGTGTTATAATTTTGTAATAAAAGTATCCTTTTATTTTTTCAGACTATTGTTAGTAATCCACAATATCCTTCATTTTTGGATCAGGCTATAAAAATTTTCATCAGAGTTTTAGAAGATGGAGAACCATAGTTCAATGCTGAAAAAGCCACCCATGTATGTATTTTCATGTCATGCCAATGGATCATTTTGTATATTTTAATGTACATATTTTTATATATATCCTGTATTATTTTTTATGAAGGTAGCCAATCTAAATTTTTTTCCTTTACTCTTTTATGTTTTTTTTATTCATATGTTGTCAATTATTTAGTTTACATAACTGATGAACTTAATGAACACAGTTAATAGTCATTGATATGGGTTTAAGATAACAAAATTTGAACAGTATTTAAAAAAATAACCCCATTGTTGCTAATGTCTGTAGGTTATGTTGTGTGTGTATGAAATCAACCTCATTTTAATGTCTTTTCAGAATAATCAGGTTTTCTCTATTTTCCGCTTGATCTCACTTTGTTTTTATATTCAAGACTGCTGTTTTTAAAAATTAGATTAAATCAGGGTTAGTAATTGTCCTGATGATCTTGATGTTCCTGATTTAAAGTATTTTATTCGTATTTGTCCTGAATTTTTTGTGTGTATTGAATATTCGATTTTCCAGGAATAAAAATGCAGATTTTTGAGAAAGTAGATTTAAAGAATTGAAAAATTTTGATTCAATATCCTTTTTCTTTCTTTTTTAAATGCTTGTCATAATCATAATATTTGATAGTTCCAATATAGGGACTGTCTATTGATTATTTACATGGTTTAGATATTTAGAGTCTTACCCAGAGGATTCATTGTTTCAACCTCTTTGGGAATTAAGTCATTCAATGGAAAGGAAAATTGATAAGCGATTTCGCAACATCAAATTTTTATGATGTCGATTTCAAGGGTGATATGCTTACTTATTATTTTCACCAAATACTATAAAAAATCTTGTAAGATTTCCCAGTTGCACAAATATTGATTGTTTTCTTTCATGTGATTTCAGTCAACAAGCAGTTATAAAACTTTTAAATGATATATTAGGGGATTGCTTACTAAAATTAGTGTTCTACATAAATGTTAAGCCGTATATTCATTACATTTTTGTTTTGAGATCATTAAAACCCTACTTTAAAGAGATTAAAGTAATCTTCAACTCAATTACACATTTGAATTATATAGGCAGAACAAGAACTTGCAGTATGTTTTTGTTCTGCATGCATTGTTATTTGTTGAGTATAATTGAAATTCATAAAAATCAAGAGCATGGATCTAGAAAAGTTTAAACTTCTAGGATTTCATTTTTATGAGCCATGCTGTTTGATTAAAAAAAGTGTTAAATTTTACTGAAATATTGGGCTGTAAGTCTTTAGGCAACCGTGTGCCCAGGATTTGTAAGCCTGTAATTATAAATAATATTCTAATTAAAAATAAATTGATCTCTCCGAGGTAATACTAATACAAAAATTATGCAAAGTGAAGTTTATTTGGTAAAAATTTTGAATAGCTGAAAATAATTTTTGAAAACTGAAAATTTTCTTCTCTAGCTCTACATTTTATAATAATAAATAAAAGATTAAGAGTTGGTATTTTCTTCATATTGAGGGAAAAGAGTGGCACTTTTTGTTACAGAATTTAAAGTGAAAATGAAATTTGACTTACTGTGCTTCATCTAAAAACCGAATTTTTAATTTTAAATACTTGATTAATAGTTTATTTTTTTATAAATTACTTAACTACATTAGATTGATATTTACATCTGAACAGATTAGCTAATAAAATGTTGCTATTTATTAACTTAGAATTTTGTTGCTTTCATAAAAACTTAGAGAAATTATGCGGATATTTTTCTCAGCATATATTTCCTCTATATGTTTAATGTTGGAATTTTATGACTTCTCCTATACTGATTTTATTGATGTTTTATTTTTATTCAAATATTCATATTTTAGGTGGAAAATGAGGAAAACATATGAGTAGTTTTAAGAATAATCATAGAATTTCATAAGACCTTCAGGCCAATGCAGCTTTGAAGTAAGAATGTGTTATTTATATGATTTATCTTTTTCAATGAATTTGCTTTTGTATTAATATATTTCACACGTGTACTATTTTGAAAATTATTTTATTAATGATCAACTTTTGTAAACTTTTGCATTACATTGAGTGGAATGTGTTTCTATAGGTTTTTAAACTCGCATTTTCATGGGGAAAAGATTATTGACTTGAGTGGACGTCATTTAATGTATCTAAAAGATTTTAGATTTTTCACTTGTTTGATTAATTAGTTATGACTTAAGAGTTAGTTATCACTTAAAAGTTTAAAAAGATATTAATATAGGCTTCCATTATAATGACAAATGCTTCTATAATTCTTGATAAAATGAGGGAGTAAAAAAATGAGAAAATAGAGGAAGATAATAGTTCTGCGATGAATCAATTTATAAATAAAGTTTTAAGCCTATAATTTGCAATATAATTGTCAATGTTCACAAGGAGTTAACTCATTTTAAATTCTCTGTACAGAGATTTCTTGCCAAATTGTTCCTAAAGTTTTCTTGTTTTAATTTCTCAAGGTTTTTTTTATAGACATTGCTTAAAAGAATTTCTTATTTTTGCTTTTATTTAATGAAAAATTCTGAGGAATATTGATGAGTATTGTTTTCCAATCCAAATTGCTATGATCCTGAAGAAAAAATTTTTTTATTTAATAATAATGAGTCTTAGTCACAAATTAATTTTTTTAAATATAATATTATGCTATTTTTGCACTAAATTTAAATAAAATCATAATGAAAAAAAATGAATATATTGTGGGTTCTTTTTAATTTTAGTGTGACTAACTCAAAATATTAGGGGACATGAAATATCAATGATTCCCCCACAACGCAACAGAAAGATTTTATTAGTACTTTGAATTATTTATACTTTTTTTATTATTTTAAAGTCCAGTGTGAAAGAAACCTTTAAAATTTTAATGATTTATAAAGTAGAGAAAAATAAATTAAAAAAAGAATTAAGGAGAAATATAGAAATTCTCTCCATTCAGTGTTTATAAGTTTCTCCATTCATTGGTAATTTGTTCTAAATAAATCTTTTTAATGTAATTAAAACCTCTTTTTTAAATTTTTTTATTTCCATGGTTTAAATACTTTTTTTTATTCACTTATTTTATATTGTTTGTTTTGGTACTCTTCACCTGCATGGCCTGTTAAACCACAATATACCATATCTTAAAATAAAACTGAAGTGAGTGGGAAATCTAAAGGTTGCATGCAGTGATGTGAAAATAATGATATATTTAAAAAAAATTTAGCTATTACTAACACCTCTTCAACTTACAACAAATAAAAAAAAATCATGAAGAATAGTATAATCAACATGTGACTTTAAAGCAAAGAGAAAACATGTGAAATATTAATTATGAGTTGTTGTGTTGCTTAAAAATAGGGTTCAGCAAATTTAAATCTATGTATTAAAATAAAGGAGATTTTATCATAAATTTTATCACTTGTTAATATTTTAACTCAATACAATTTTCTGTAGTATTTTTTTTAAAAAAACTGTATATTCTTTTTAATTTGTTGAAATTTTATGAAACATTTATGTGTTTTTTTTTTTTTTCCTTTTAAAATTTTAATTGAAAATGATTGACTGTCGATGCTTTCTTTTGTCGTGTGTTTATTTAATCAGAATTGGTTTATGACAAACTTTTTATTGAAGAAGAAAAAATATGTGTATAAATATTTAATACTCTGCATTATTCAATATGAATACAGTTTTGTGATTTATAAACAAGCTCCACCTTTATTGTGATAAAATATGAAATTATAATAATTGCATGATTTATTTACCATATTGTATAATTATCATATCATATAACATCATGATATTAATTATGATTATATTAAAAAAGGCAAAATATTTGAAAGAGCATTAACATAATGGATGATTATAATTAATATGACTCTTAATAGCATCCTGAAATCGGTTGGTTACACTATCATGCTACATACCGATTGAAAGAAGAAAATATATTCTAAATTGGAAAAAATAATTAATCTTTTGTACTTTTCCAATTATTTTTAGATACAGATATTTCTGCTTTATGTAAAGAATATTTACAAAGATCTGCCTAATTACATGCATCTTATGTTTGAAGCACGGCCTACTCCAAAAGTAAAAAATTTATCAGCAGCTACATTGGAACCGCTATTGAAAGAAACATTTACCATAACACTGATTCAAATTGAGAAAAGTTAAAAAAGGGATCCAAATTCAACTACTCAGATGGTGAGTAAAAATAATTTTAGCGTCTGTGAATCTGTTATTATTAGTTATTAAATTAGTTATTAGTTCATATAATTTGAAAATTTCAAGTCTTGTGTTTAAAAGCCTTTTTAAATGTATGTTAATAAGATTATTGTATTTTCTGAGTAAGCAATGAAAATAGTTATTTGGCTAAACCATTATAAAATTTTGACTATTTGTTGTAGCCTTGGTAATATTTAAAAATAAGCTTATTCACAAGTATGAAAGGGTTTCCATTCCTAAAAAAGCCTTAAATTTAAATATGACTTTAGGAGCCCATTAAAAGGTCTGTTTTTCTTTCTAAATCTTCTTAAAGCTCATTCATATTTTAATTTTGAAGACTTCAATTGCATTTCATAATTGTTTTCATTATTATTCTTGATGCTATTGAATTTAAAAATGATATTCAAGTAAAATTAAAAAAGTTATGAAGTAACTTCATTTAAAAATTTAATGTGAGGAGCATTTTTTTCATAATTTAATTCTAAAGTGTGCTTGGAATCTTTTTTCTTTCTTAATTTATTCAAACTTCAGGTCAATTTTTAGTGGCATTTACTTTAACATCTCTTGAAAAAAAAATTCATGTATGCATACTTTTAATCAATTATTAGTTGTATTTACTTTAACATCTCTTGAAAAATCTTCTCTTGAATCTGTATAAGCCTTCAAAGTTAGAGAAAATTTTAATCCTTATAATAAGGGTGCACTATCTTTTGAAGTGAAGGGCCACATGCACAGCAAATTGACCTATGAAGGGTTGCATGCTCAAGAATTTAGACAGGCATGTTAACAGCAATTATAGGTAGTAATTGTTTTAAAAACATCATTGCTCTTGGCACTAAATTCTTATTATCAGGTAACCTTATAATATATTTGTGTAAAATTAAATACTTTTAAATGTTTAAAATTAAAAACTGATTACCCATTGAAAAAAAAAACAATCAGAAAATCAGAATCAATTTATGAGAAAAGAACAGATAAATAGAAATGAATTTTTAAAAAAATGGGAAAATTCAGATTTTTTTTATTACATTGCATAATGCAAAAGTCCATTTAAACATTAAAATTTTAACGTTCATAGAATTAAATTAAAAATAAATAAATAAATATTCTAGTTAATAAAACAAATGCAGGTTAAATTCTTTTGTTTATAGAGAGTTTGTAGGGTTAAAAATGATTGAAATTAAAACAAAACCCTTTCAGTGCAAAATAAGATTCAGCATTTAGTAGGGAATATACTCCAACTTTAAAACATCAATTTTAAATAAATTGCAAGAGAAGAGGCTGGAAGAGAAAAGAAAAAGAAAACATTAATTTTGATCTTAAGAATCTATTTTTTAATTATTATTAATTAGTATCAATTTAATCTATGGATTTATCAACTTAATTACAAGAACTTACCTATGATTTTAAATTTTAATTATACTATTTTGGAATAATTAGATACAGTACAAACCTTAAGAAATTAATCTTTTTAAATGTATTATTTAAGAATTTTAATCCTTTGTTCAATGTCCTATCCCACAGTTTTGAATTACATATACTTATTTAGCTTTTTTTGTTGCATTTTTAATACAAAGTTTTTAAGAGTAAACTTTTTCTAAATTAAGCTGAAGATATTTTAATTTTAATGATAACATTATTATAATAATATTTTAATTTTTATGAAAATTAAAATATTGTTTAGAAAGTCAGGCATTGTTAATCTTTCACAGTATAAATAATAAATTAAATAAATGTGAAAGATTTACATACAATTTCTTTTGACTACAGATTGCATAAAAACATACATTGTGTGGTTTTTACATTTATGATATTTTATAATTTTTTTTTTAAAACGTGCAGCTGACTTAACTATCTTTAATTACATATTCAAGCTAAAAAAAAAAGAAGTTAAATTTAGAATTTGGAAATTTACTTTTCAAGCTAAGTTTTTATTATGTTTCAATTTGAAAGACTTTCTAAAATTGAAAAATAACCTTGTTAAGTCATTGAAAAGACACTGTATTAGTGTAATATTTATTTAGCTTACAGCATTACCTGTGTCCTTTTACATTGGCTTAGTTCTCTGCCTTGGAGATTTTGGAACTTGCTCTTATTTATTCTAGCTATATAATTCAAAAACAGATTTTTTTTTTATTTGCTTTAATTTTGAGATAAAGAGTAGAGTTATTACATTTTTTTTTATTAACAAACAATTTTGTATTGAATTAAAATATTTTAAAAATAAACTTTAATTTTTTATGCAAGTATTTCCAATGGTACACAGACAGTTTTTTATTTTATCCTTTTCAAGAAAATTAAAATTCATATGAAACTTAGAAATTGAAAATTTGATTGATGCATTTTAAACAGAAGGATCAATCAGTAAGAATGTTTCTTAGGTTTCCAAAAATCGTGATTTGTATTTCATTATTTTTTAAAATTTTGACTGTTTTTCTTGTTGTTTGTTTTTCTTGATAGAATTGTTTAAAATATTGTTAAAAAAAATTATTAGATTAAGAAAAATGATGTCATGTGAAAAATATGTACTGGATCATTCAAAAACTCAACTTTCAAATTATTGTTTACTTTTCAGAAACCGAAGGGACTTTGAGCAAGCTCCCTGCCCCTGAACTCACCCATCCTTTTATAAATGTCATACTTTGTTGCTTGTAATACATAATGAAGGCATAACAATTTATTGTATCAAGCATGGTTCTCCAGTTTTATGTGTGTTTAAAGAAAAATGTTTTACTAAAAATTACAAAATTACTTTCTTCTATACTGTCTAGCATTAAAAATTGTTACTTTGTGATTTTTCTTTTTTTTTTTATATTGTTCATATATTTGATTTCTTTTACAGGTCAATTTAATCTCAAAAGCTACTATGTCCTTAAAGGCACTGGCAGAGCTACCTATAATTGTTGTCTTGATGTACCAGCTATATAAAATGAGTGTTAATAAAGATGTCGAAAAATTTGTGCCATTGATAATGACAACTAATACTTTACAACCCACAGCTCAACAGAGGTAACTTAATTTCAACATTACTCAAATATTTTTTTACCATAGAAAGTTTCATATTAGTGACTATACTTCAAAGTTCAAAGTGACTATACTTCAAAGTTAAAAGCCCTTAAAGGTGCTTTTTTCATAAGGTGTTTTTAAAAAGTGCTTAATTTTCCCTTTTCGAAAATGATAATTTTTTCTTTACCGTGTCGATTTTCGCCACGTATTATGCAAAAAAAGTGGTTTTCACATTGTTCTAACGTTTTTAACAATTCATTCGACCACAATCCATTTTGGCTTACATTCGATCCGTAGCGTTTAAAAGCGCCAATCGTTTTACATGTTCGATAAAATACTTTAGATTCCACAGGTGCGTCTACTGAGCTTGGTCAGGTGAGAATATTGCCCTCGCATGTGCAATGCTGCTGCATTTTGCAAGATATTTACAATTTCAGGCTTCAATTTCCACCCTTTGAAATCGAATCGATAAATATCTCGATATTTTTATGGTGGCTAATATAATCAAGAAAAGAGTTATTTTATCATGATCATGTGAACTGTTTGAAAATTATTTTGCATTTTGTTAATGTATAAAGTGCTGAAAAATATTTCTTGAGTGCTTAAAAAAGTATTTAAAAGGTGCTTATTTTTGGTTGAAAGATTTGGCTACGCACTTGTAATATATGAATCAATAAATTCAATTTTCTTTGTTACCCAAAATCTATTAGATTATATAATATAGTTAGAGATTCAATAGCAAGAGGGAGATAATTAATTTTAATGTAGGTTCCTAAGTTTATAATTTTAACATATTGGTGTTTTGTTAAAAATTTAGATAAAATTAAGCTATAATCAGTTTATTTTTTATCTATTTTACTGCTGTTTGAAGTGGATAAATCATAATATATAGAGATGCTAAAAATATCTACAATATAATAGCATGAAAAAATTACAAAAAAGTTTAATTAAAAAGATTATGTGACTTTTTTATTCTGGTTTTGCTTTACTTAACATGCCAATATTTAATGAATTGTGTTTTATTGCAATTCTCAAAGTATCCTCTAAATGCTAATTTGTCAAATATGTTATTTTTAATTAAGTGTTCTATTATGTTTACTTGGCATCTAATTTTATAATCTTCTAAGACTCTGCTTCAAATGTTGTATTGCAAGTTATCTGAAATAATTTTCTTTGTACAAACTTTTTTATTTTCCTATCAATTTGTTTTAAACTGAATGAGATAATTCAGTGAGACACAAAAACATCATTTGCTTCTTGTGCTGAAAAGCCTTAAGAGTTCACAGTTGTCCTAATATTCCAGATTAACGGGATGAAAAAAAATTTGCTCTTGTTTTTAACTTTTTGATCTAATATTCCCAATTTTTTTTTTGTGTATTTTCTGATCCTCCCATTTTCTACAAGCATGAACTTTAAAAGATTTGATTTGTAGAATAAAAAAATTTGCTTTTCAAATTTCTTATTTTATTTACTATTTTAATATAAATTGATAATGCTATTAAAATTTCAAAATTTAGTAGTTCCAACTCAGAGACCGTCTATCAACTACATATATTAAGGATATTTATTGTGTGGTCTGTGGGCTAATAGTAGCACCTAGATTTTAGTTGCTCTTTGAATTATCTAATTTTGTTTAAAATAATAATAAACTGCTTGGAAAGAGAAAAAGTTTATATAATGCATCATATGAGACAATATTTATAGTTGAAGGTTCTGGCTAAGGCTGTAAATGTGTTCTTAAAAAATGTTTATGATGAATCTTTAGTAACTACAATTCAAACAATGTCTTGCAAGCTTATTCTGAATTTAGTTGAATGCGTTAAAATAAGATCTGATCGAGAAAATGGCAATGTAAGTTCTTTTTTTCTTATTAATTAAAATATAAATTTTAGGCCACTAATTAAATTTATTGTAATGCAAGACAATAATACTTCTAAATTGTG
This sequence comes from Parasteatoda tepidariorum, assembly GCF_982258835.1. Lineage (NCBI taxonomy): Eukaryota > Metazoa > Arthropoda > Arachnida > Araneae > Theridiidae > Parasteatoda > Parasteatoda tepidariorum. The sequence continues at coordinate 108,639,022 of NC_141756.1, read as the reverse complement.
AAGAATTTTTATTCTATGAATAATAGTTGCATTTTAATGAAATCATGAGAGTTGCTTGTGCAGTTAAATTTATTTTGTTACAATTTTTATGTCTATAAAAATATGATGTCAATAACCATGAGAATCTGGCATCATATCAAAGCCTTATACTTTCAGCCATTTATTTTCACATTATATTCTTCTAGCTATGAATTTCAACTATTTTTACACCTTAACTATTCTTAAAGTGTATTTCAGTTCAGATTATTTCATGGTATTAAAACTAGTTTATAATTCATGGTATTATAGCTAGTCTGCTAATAAAACTGTGCTAAGTCTATTGTAGAAATTTTCAAGAATATTTTTTTGAAAATTAGTTATTTCCATGAGAATAATATTTGTAGCAACATTAGCTTTGGTATGATATGTATGAAGCAGTAAAAAGTCATCTATGATGTTTATTTTATTTTGAAAAGAAAATGCTTTATTTAGGGCCGTGACTTTTTAATGAGGATGCTTGAAGTTTTGGTTTTAAAATTTGAAATTATTGCAAAACTGCAGCTGCCTGTCCTGCAGAAAAAAGCATAAGCATATATTTACTTTCTGTTAAATTTATATAGTTGTTTATAGTGCTTATATTCACAATAAAATTTGAAAATGTAGAATCTCCTTGAAAAAAGAAAGAAAAATAGTATCCACTGTTTTTAACATCTATTGATTAGTATTAGTCATTTAGAGTAGAAAAAAAAACTTGAAGGATATTTTCAACTGTCTAATATTGTCTTAAAGAATACTAATTTTAATATTGTCTATATAATATATGTTGTCTAATATATATTATATAAATATTGTCTTAAAGAATTTGTATCTGTTCAGTGCTGATAACTGTCACACATATTTATAATTAAAACACAAGGAATGAAACTTTTATTTTATTAAGAGGCATCCACTTTTTTTTTTTAATGCAAATAAATTTCTATCTATATTGCAAACATAATGAGCAATTTCAATGTTAAACACCTACTCACCAAGCTTTTTTTTTTCATTCTAGAAATGAATTTTATACATATCAATCTTTAAATTCTGGACAAATTTTTACATTTATAGTGTTACACAGATTCCATTTTTTTAACCTTGTTGAAGACCTTGTTTAGGAATAAATTTAGACAAACTTTCTTAATCTTCTTTCTTCTAGCTTAAATTTGCAATTCTTAATTTTAAATTAGAATATTGATAAAAAATAAATTTGAAAACAAAATAGTTTATTTTTTCTCTTTTAATTATATTATATTTGCTGTACTCAATTCTTTTAATTGGACAATAATATAAAAAATACATTTTTGTAAAATGTTTTGGAATCACTACTGAATTTATGATAGTTGAATTTCTATCTAGAACAATTCTGGAAAATATTTGTGAACAAACTGGTTGCATAATATAAAGTTTCATAATAAAAATTAAAAGCTGTAGGAAATGGTTCCATTAAAATATTTCCAAATTTTTATATTGTAAAAGGAAATAGTTTATTATCTGGTTCCTTTCTTAATAACAACAGTTTTGAAAATATTTTATTTTCTCTAAAAGCTAGCATTCGATTATAATTCTAATTATCAGAAAAATATGTATATTGACCTAAAAAATGCTTATTTGCATATAATTATTTGTTATTCAGAAAAGAACCCATTTCTAAACTTCTCCATTTATCACAGTTGGGACACAATTTCAATAAATACAAATCACCACTTTGGAAAGCTTTGCTTATAAAGTATGCTGGAAGTTTTGACATAGAAATTTTTTTAAAGGCTATTGTATCTGGTGGAAAGCCTGTTATATTAAAAAACACAGTATAATTGTACCCAATTATATGTTTTATTTAATCTTACCTTCTTTAAATAGCCTATCCATATTTGGATATACGGCTATCAATGTTCAACTTTTTAGCCTTATAATTTTGAAACTAATTCAGAAGGGAAAAAATGTGAAAACTTTCCACAGTTAACCTGACAACAAAGGGTTTCTAATCTTCATTGATAAGCATATATTCTGCATTAAATTAAATTTTGATCAATTGAACTAAATTAAATAAACTTAAAAATAATATGAGAGATGTTTATCACTGTAATAATGGCTTCCTTTGATTCTCAATTGTTAATTTTGGTTACGGTTTAATAATTTACAATGATTGTTTCACTGACTCAAAATATGAAATCGAATCTAAAAATTTATTTCAGATCATCAAGTAAATTGTATTTATTGCCCGTTTTCAAGGGCATATTAGTTGCCATAGTTTGTAGATTTGTATTATTCAAGTTATCTATTGCAGTTGTTCCTTATTTCTTTCCTTTACAAAACTAAACAATTTAATTTAAAAAAATAACGCTTCTAAAAATATTTTTTTAAAGGGTAAACAATGTTTACTAATATATAATTTTGAAAAAACTAATATTTTTATTTTGAAAAAATTTTCAGAAGTTTCTGTATTCTTGCATTCATTCTCAAAAACTCTTTGGAAGCGTTGAGATCAGAGAGATTATGTTTGATTACAATGCCACCCATCACCAAAAGAAAATTCAGTTAAAAAAAATTAAAGAATAAAAGACCATATTTTTGAATGTTTACAATAAAAATATTTAAGCTGTAAGCTAAGAATATTGTTTTTTTAAAAATTTACGACACTTTCCATTCTCCCACCACTCTATTTCGTCCAAATTCTGTTTTTATTTTTTTTTTAAAGGTTAATTTCCTTCTTGTTGAAATGAGACTCTGTTTCTTCCAAATACATTTTTGAAGAGAATAATCATACATAAAGTATTGTTGATAAGTTTTTCATTATGGAACAGCTTCAGTTTTTTTTAACAATTTTGAATATCATCCCTGATATTATGATCTCTGTTTTTTTTTCCATAGTTCTTTCTTTAGCTACTTTTCTTCCATAAATTAATAAATACAAATTTAACCTTTATTAATGCTGTTTGGGACTTAAATATGAATAGTTGTTTTGGGAGAAATATACTGTCATTTTCTTAATATTTCTCCAAAGTATTTTACAGATGCATAGCATTAAAAACCTTGTTTGAAAAGTGTCATACGATATGGGTTTATGATATAGTATAGTTTTCTCAAAGTATTACTTTTTGTAATGATGGATTTAACTGGTGAAGTTTCAAGTGGTGCTGTTGATCTTGCTAAGTAAAATAGACAAATTTATTTTTTGAGATATAAAAATAAAAATTTTATTTATGAGTTTAAGATAATTTAGTAATGTAGTTTTGTAATGATAGTTTTGTAATTTTGCAAAGTTATTTAGTTTATCAAGTAATATCTGATGTATTAGTTTCCTTATTAATACTTTGTTTAGATTTATCCTAATCCTCCAATCAATATTGTTTTTGTATATATTTGCCCCTATAGTTTTTTATTAGTATAGTTTATACCATTGTTACATTACTTTTTAACTTAAGCATGAATTATCATAATGTTATTTTTACTTTGACTTCTGTGCAGCATACTCACATCAAGCTTACATGTTTTTAAATTGTACTTTCAACCTAGTTTTTCAAATTTTTCATTCTAAAACAATGATTACAAGAACAGCCAAATATTTCTCTTTTTCATATCTGTGTCTTGCCTTGAGTTAAATAAACGTGAAAAAAAAAAGAAATTGTGAATATTTTTTTAATCTAATGCTTTTACTTTCTTAAGTTACAAATAAACTGTTTAATGTGTCAAGTATCAATCCGAGGCTTTTCAAAATATAAGACTTAGCATTAGCTAAAAAAAAAAAAAATGACAACTGCCTTACTCAATGGATATCATGACACATCAATATTTCCTATTTTTCATTGTAATTGATAGGTTGAAAAAGTTAACCAATATGTCAAAAATACTACTTGTTATATGCTTTTTTTATTAGTTCTCTACTGATTTACGAACAATTTAAAAAGAAACGAAATGATTTTACTTCATTAATTTTTTCCAACATTTTTATTTGTTTAGAAATAATTTACTAACGATGCTCACTACTTGCTGTAAACATTATCCTGGTGATGATGCAGACATGGTTGCAGATGAAAACAAAACTATAATTGAAGTTGTTCAAGAACTTCTATGACAGCTGACGCAACCACATACATGTGTTAGAGATCAAGTTACTATTTTTATAGTCTTTTTCAATAACTTTAATAACAAACAGATTAATTTCTTTTGTTTTAATTATGTAAAAAATCAAATATTTTGAACAAATATATAAATTATCGTGAATGATTTCCTCATAAATATTATTTGTAAAAATATTATTTATAAAAAAAGAATAATTTTTTTATCAGTCTAAGAATTAGTTGAAAATCTTCGAGACATCAAAGAAATTTGTCGTCAGAGTTGTTAGGAGACAGACAACCCTGAATATTTTTTTTTTTTTTTTTTTAAATTACGCCCGCCATCGTCTTCTCAGACATAAGGCGTCTTGCAGTCCAATACAATACTGAAGTAGCTCCAGAAGGTGAGAGGGCACAAAAGTCATCAGAGGAACGAATGTCAAGAAGAGAGGGGCAATCTAATAAATGCTCCCCAGTCATTGGCGAAGTGCTACAGAGCACACAAAGAGGTGAATTGACCAAGTTAATTTTAAATAAATGGGCCTGTAAGTAGTCATGTCCGGTAATTAATCTAAGGCAAGCAACTCCCTCAGCTCTGGGAAGGAGGGAAAGGTGAGAGCGCTGCTGGTCATCAAGAAGGCTAGCCCAGGATTTCCCATAAGTTAAGTCCCTAAGAGCAGATATTGTTCTGTGCCTGCATTTGCTCTTAAGAAGCCGCCTTGCATTTCTAAGAGGAACTGGATGAGAAGATGGATGCAGTGCTGAAGCCTCTCTAGCCAACATGTCAGACCCTGAATATAGAAACTTAATTTTTTAACTTACAGCTTAACTGAGTATAGAAAATTACAACTTAAATTTTAGGGACCATAATTGTTTTTCCCTAAAATGTTCATAAGACCGGAAATTTTTAACATTAAAAACATAAATAAATTTAGTTTATCATAATATAGTTTAGCTTATCTTTATACATTGTTAAGCAAATTTCTTTGAAAATTGGAAGATATTAATTTAAAATTTCGAAAAGCTTAAAAATATTATAGCAAAAATAGCAATATGTTGCATTAAACTGAAATTGTGATTTCAGAGGTTCTTTAAAAAAAAAATTTGAACTGCATTGTTCAAATTTCAAAAAGTAATGCTAAATGTTCATCCCTTAGCCTCCATTTTTAATGAAATTCCTTACAAGGTGCCTGGATGAAAATGCATGTTTATTCGTAGAAGATAAAATGGTGTAATCATATATTATCTCTAATTTTCTGGATGTTTTGCATTATATGTTTGGGACTCAGACGATAATTTGATCTGTATATAATTATTGTAAATATTATGTAAATATATTTTTTATTTGTGGCAAGTTGTAAAAAGTTTTTTCAGACAGGAAAGAGCTGGCTTGTGAGTGGTTATTTGCCCATACTTGGTTTAATTGATGAAAATCCTTTCATGTTTGATTTTTGATTTGAAAATGTAATCTTAGTATTTATTATGTTTAATTTTTTATTGGAAAATATAATCTTAGTATTTATTATGTTTTGAGGCTTTGACAAGAATATGGGAAATTTTAATTTCAGAACATTGAGAAACTGTTTGAGGCTATTATTAGTTGGTAACTTGTAGCTCAATTATTTCAAGTTTTTATTTATGTCAAGTCATAAAAAAATATTTTCAGACTGGCATGTGAGCGGTAATTATCTCATACCTGGTTTAATTGCAGAACAATTACTATTGCTTTACAAGCTGCTGATAATTGCTGTAGTCATTGCTTTTCAGTTTCCTTTGAATATCCAATTATAAGTGAATTTCATTGAAATCTGTATTCAAACTTGAAATGCAGGTGTTGTGGAACATATTCATAACTTTTAAACTTGTCTTATTTACTGAAAAAAAATTTACTTTAATCTTGGAATTCGAAACTACTCATTCTTAGTTTAGCTAGCTGATCACCTAATTGGTGAAATTCTGCATGTGGCAATTATTTTGAAGTTGATGTAAGTAAAAAATTTACTTTGATGATTTTGTTGATTTTTAACAGAAAACAAACTTAGTGAAAAAGTATACTTAAACCTTACAATTCCAGTTGGGATAGGTGGATATTGCTTCAATAATAATTGCAGATGATATATGTTGAAAATAAAATAAATCGTAAGTGATGAAAAACAGGAACAGGATGACTGTACGAAACTTTTATTTCATAAAATAATGCAGAGCTCTTGTTACTTAGTTTACATTTAACATTTTGAGAAAAAATAATATATTTTGAATAAAGATATAAATAAGAATAAGCCATGGGAGATAAACTCACTATGACCTGTCTGATTAAATGCCAGTTAAGAAGTGCATATTTAATTGTTGGTTTGGAATACAGAATGTGATCCATTAAAAATGAACAAAGCCAAAATTCAAGCCAATTGTGCTAATCTCACAATATCTAATGTTAGCATTTAATTAAGCTGGCTGGAGATTTAATTCCAGGAAGTTCGTTAAAAATCAAAGTAAGCCTATTAATGTTTATACTGATGTTCTATGTGATTGGAGAAAAATAAAAGATTATAAATTGATTTTGGTACACAGTTGGGATAGAATTGAATTGTATTTAGTTTATTTGCATGAAATTAAAAAGTGAGCTGCTGCATTTATGGAGAAAAAAATCATAGAAATATTTACGTTTTTTCTTTATAAAATTAATTGATTTTTAATTGTGAAATATATTCTCAGTTTTTTTTATTTTTGATGACTACTGAAATAAAAAAATAAAATTTTACAACAATTTATGAAATTTTAACTTAGAACATTGAGAAACTGTGTAAGATGATTGTTAGATTGTAACTTGTAATTTTTATTTCAAATATATTCTTAGCTTTTATTATCTAGATAACATTGTTAGGCTCTAAACTGTTTTGCTTAAATTTCTATACTTATTTACTTGAGTTAATTCAGTTTGAATGTTTATAGGCTATGAATTCATTGATAGTAATTGCAGAAGTTAGAAATACAAGCATCAATAATATTATTGGGCCAAGTAGAAAACTGCTCATTAATTATGTTCCATTGCGAAAACACAATCTACGACACCAGCCTGTGCTATCTCAAATAGCATTGTTAGATGGGAATACTTTCTGCATCACTTTAGAACCTCGTCTTTTCTCATATGGTATGTAAAAGAGGCCCCTGAAAAGTTTTATTATTTTAAGATTTTTGTAAAAATTGCATGCATTTTTTCCAAAATATATCAGTATTATTGGTTGGTTTTTCGTCTAATATGCATGCTACATAAATCATTTCAGAATAAAACTAAATGGCACAAATCACAGTATATATATTTTTTAAGTCAGATTTTTAAAAAATTTAAATCATATATTTTTATTTATTTACAACAAAGCTCTAATGAAACATATTAATATTCTTAATAATAATACATATAATAATCTCCAATCCAGTACCTCCAGATGTATTGATTTATTATGGGAACATAGAGGACTTTTCGACTCAACAGTTTTAAAATGCATCAATCACCATCTAGTACACAGAGAGTCTTCGGCCACCGGGAATTGAACCCACAAAGTCTTGGGAATGGGCCCAGTGCTCTACCAACCAGGCTATCTCAGCCTCATAGTTAGACTTTGTAAAAGTTAAGCATTACATAATTATTGAGTAGCAATAAACTGTAACTCAAAATTAACCATGCATTATTTAAATTATTATTAAATGCTGATCAAAGTGTTTAAAAATGGTTGGTTTTATCCTTTCTGTTTTAGTTAGTCTAAAACCAGACATTGCAAGGTAGTTTTGCGGAAACAGTGTTAAACAACTAAGACAATGGCAGTTAATCAAGCTGTAATTTCTGGAATTTTCTTTTTCACGATATATTTAAAAGAAATAGCTGCTTTTTACAAATGACTCAAAACTGTTATGAGATTTAAGGATAAAGTTATTCTTTGAGTTTATATGCAATTCATTTTCTATTTACTCATGCATTCTAAAACTTATTAAAATAATCTTAAAATTTCAAGATTTCAATTGGTATTGAGCAAATATTTTAAATTAAATGTGATGAAAAGTATAGTTAGATATTTATTTATTTAGTTTTTAAATGTTTTGAGTGAAATAAGTGTTTTTGATGTTTAGTGTATCCTATCACAATTCTAATTCTAATTCACACTAGTTGGTAAAGATTTAATATTTTGTTATAAAATTTAATGCAACATGTTCATTATTTTATTTTATAATGTGTTTTACTGTTTGGATAAATAAGTGGCCATTATTTTAAACCAGTTTTTTAAAAAAAAAAATTATAACCGTCATTGAACAGCTGACCCAATTTTTGGATTTACGATTACTAATGTTCAACTCCGTAGCCTTGTAATTTTGAACCCAATCCAGAAGGCAAGAAAACTCCTGGATCGAGTATTGGAAGAAATTTTCCTTCGTGGAGGACTTGTAAAATCAGTTTGTATTTGTTATGATTATTTGTTAACACGTTAAACATAGGTATAGTTTGTCTATGCTAAGAACTCCCCCTGCCACAAATTCTGTGGCCATCTACTGCTATGGAACCAAGAATAGCGCATTTTAGGGAGGGTAGCTTCTCTTCATTCTTGGGCAAAGAAAAAGATTGCCTTTCTTTCGATCCAAAACCTGTTCGGCACAACAACCCGACACCCCTTCTTGAAATAGTTAGATCTCGTTACCATAGTCACCTCCACGGGCCCAGAGAAATGGCTGTACGAATTCTTACTTTAGACAAATTATGTAGAGAAATGTTTTTAGCAGCTAATATAAATAGTTCGCATGCGTTTAATATTGAGGTGTGGTAAAGATAGAGTCACACTATCTTATTTAATTTATGAGCTGATGCATTCATTGATGTCTTGTTTCCAAAATAAGGCAGTGGGTGAGTCATTCATTAATAATAATTTTTTTAATTAAATTTTCTAAAAATTTAAAATTATATTTTTTTTTAAAATTTAACATATATTTAATTTCACATACGTTGAAGTTGAAACTTTTTCTGAACCTGGGAATAATTTACACTTCAGTTGTGCAGGTATATCGAATCTATTTTTAAAACTTGTAACAATAATTTTTCGATCATCTCGATTTGATGTAATCTTTGGCCTTCCGGAACGCATACGATCAACGTAGAGTCCTGTTTCATTGAACCTTTTAATTGTAGAATAAATGCATGCTAATTAAACGTTTTCCAATGCAGCGATTTTGTCTATAGTATGACCTGCTTTTCTTAAAGATACTATAGCTGCACGTTTTTCAGTTGATATTTCTTTTCTTGGAGACATATTTATAATGTTGCTTCAAATAAAATAATTTAATAGTAGAAAAATTAGTGAATGAAATTTTATAGTACATTCTTCAAATTAGCGGTAAACATCGTTTCGTTTGCAAAAACAAACAAATTTTCGATGAAATGTGACTGCTCGGTTTTAAGCGAAACGCCATTTGTTGTAATTGTTTCAAACTAGTGCTCTTGAACTCTTGTTTGAGCCAGTCATGGCTACCATTGCAATAGTGTAATGATTTTGGTTTGATTATTTACAATTGTTAAATAAAGTATTGTTTGTTAAACTTCTAGTATTTCATGAACCAGCATATTGTGTACAATCGTGTACAGTGACATCTATGAGATATTGTTTTAATTACATTCATAATAATTCTTCGTAATAACAATAATTACAATAATGAATAAGAATATTTGTTTTATAATAAATATTAGTTATTTGAAAATATAGAAAACATTAAAATTGAAAAGTTCTTTGGTAGAAGATGTATAGACCAAAAGACTGCATATGTGGAATGCTCAAAAATCAAGAAAAGTACACGTTTTTCAAAATTCTATAACTTTGTCAAAAAAAATCAAATCGATCTGAAATTTTGAGGGCTTACATAGAACGGTTCAAATAACCATTTTCCATTAACAGACAGTACAAGAAATTTTTTTTGCAAGTTTGGCAAGTGTTGAAAATTAACACATTTTTTCACCATAAAAACAACCCATGATGAACCCATAAGAATACTTTTTTTTAAATCCTTATTTTCATGTTAAATTTTTTTTTTATCATGTAAAATTTCTTCATATGAATTTTTTTCTTTTTATAAGGGTAAGCTAAGTAAGATCCAAGTCAAAGTGAAGGTGTATGAAAATGCATAAAGGTGTGCATTGTGAATGTGCAAAAATAGTGTCTTATTGCTGTTAGGATGCAAGGTATGTTATTTTTAAAAGTTGAACCCTATTCTAAATTTATAAATTTCCGAAATGTTACAAACAAATTTTAAAGGAAACATCATAAGGCAGGACTTTTTTACCTTTCTACTTTACATTGTAGCATTTATGATCAGTACAAGAAAAAATGCACTTTTATTTTTATTTACATTTTATTTTTATTAACATTTTATTTTTATTAATTCAGTTTTTAAAATAACTTACTAATAATTATTTTTTCTATTGTGAGACGCCGTAGATAGTAACTGAAGGCAAGTAAACTACTATACTGACATTATTAGCGTGATTTTAAAATTTTTTGAACTTTTTTCATTTTAATAGAATGAAATATATTAGATGACTGCTGTATATTAGATGACTGCTTATGTATGAACACAGAGGAACAATGTTACTTTTTTTGTTATTCAGCATAAAATAACATAATTTTGAGTCATTTCTCTGCGAAGTTATTTAAAAAAAAAAATTTGAAATATTTTTTGCTCTTTTTCTGAAGTCATTTTTCAAATTTACGTCAATTCAAATCAAGCATAAAGGTGCGTATAAGGTTAAAAGGATTCGATTTAAAATTAACATAGCCCCAGGAAATTTTCAAAATTTAATTGAAGATTTGTTTAGAAATTTAGAAGGAGTTGTTCCTTATTTTGATGATGCGCTCATTCAAGGAGAAGCTCTGAAGAAGAGTTAGCTACTTGTTTCAAGCAAGTACTAGAGCATTTGAAAAGTGCGGGTCTTGAAACAAATAGGAAAAAATGATTTTTTAGTGTAAATCAAGTTCGATTTTTGGGGCTACCGTATCGATGCAAAAGGTATTTACCCTTCCAAAAATAAAGTAATATGTTTATACATGTAGTGGCCAGATTACGACATAGAAGTGCATGTTGAGAGATTCCAAAAAATGTTAGCAGACTTGTCATGCCCCTAGGCTTTGCAGGGACAAGCATTGCTCATCAAAGTGGATAGAAGTGTGTCATATGACTTCAACATCCGCCTCTGCAATAGTCGATCTCCTCCAAGAAATTTTGACTACTCATGGAATACCTCATGTCATTGTTTCCGATAACGGAGGCAAATTTCGAGCATCTGTGTACCAGACTTTCTTGGAGATGAATCTCATTTAAAGGGTTATGATCACTCCAAGACGTCCGTCCGGAAATGGTCAAGCGGAAAGAACAGTCCAGACTGTAAAGACGCATCATGATGGGAAATTGGAGGTAACATCTAGCAAAATTTTTTCTTCAACAGCATTGCAATCCTACCAGAACAATTAGTGCTAGTCCTGCTGAACTGCTGATGGGACGGAAGAAGTTTTTTAGATAGTCTGCATTAAGATCTGACAGCTGAGAAAAAGTTAAGGCAGGAGAAAGATGTGTGTAAGAAATATAGCGATTGTCTTCAAAGATCATTCAGTGTCGACGATCCAGTCTTATGGACATGGTCAAAAGTGATTTCCAGCAATGGTGGTTAAGTCCATTTTCTTACCAAGCTGTTACAACAAGTGGTGATATAGTAAAATGTCAAATAGATCAACTTGATTTTTGTAACTGCTATAATTTTTCTTATTCATGAATTTATTTTTAAAAGATAATAATTTTAGTTATGTAAATTATGGACTTGTTCAATGAATGGTGCATATTTTATAATAAAACAATACTTTGCGGAGACACACTGGATATACTCTTTGGCTAGTGCTGAGTTATTCAAAGCGTAGTGTTGAAGACATCCTTGTTGCAGTTGATTCATCAGAAATACCGCACATAATTTTACTGTGTCATCGAGCGCTGAGTTAATTAACAAGTTATATACAAAATAAATTATTAAAAATCATTAAAATAATTCTTAAATAAATGATAAATTAATATATGCAATCTTACTTAAAATCAGAAATTATGTGTTTTGATAATTTTCATCATAACGAATGTTTCAAAATTGTACCGTGTACAACTGTGCACTATTAAAATGCAACACAATCACATTACAATAATAAATACCTATTTAAAGTACTCGAGTTTTATGTATACCAAGTGATTAAGAGCCTAAATATAACAAAAATAAGTTATTAAAATAAAATATGTTGATGAAAAGAATCTGTCTACAATTGTAATCACATCCCATCACTTTATCGTAATTTGATTTGAGATGCCTAAATATAATAAAATCAAATGAAGAAACAGCTCAAAATCCTTACACTAATTCAGAATAAATATTAATAATAATTAAATAAAGTAAAATAAATCTTGTTTTGTATAAAATTGTACAACACAAAAAAGTCATGAACACATCTCGATTCGTTTGGCTAATCTTTTAATTTCTGAAATTTTAACCTATCAAATGATAACCAGCTGAAAACCTTTAAAATAATTTTTAAAAACTTTTTTTTATAAAAAATAAACAAATGATCTTTTTACTTAAATGATCTATCTTATAGGCCAAGTTTTTTCTCACTTTCAGCTGAAGTTCAACTTTATTATTTTTATTCTCAGAAATATAAGACTTCAAAATTTTCTTGATATTCAGGTAAAATGATGCAACATGATGAGGATGTGGATAAAAGAAGAATGCAGATTAATTCTATATTTAACATTTATTTTAACAATTTTTAACTGTTTAATCATTAGATTTATTTATAACTGGGATATTACAAAAATTATTATAAAAGAAATAATGCATTTGCGATCATTTTCTGCTTTAATTTTATTCAAAACTACATTATTGGTTCATTTTTTGTATCTTAATTTTTAAAAATTATTTTAAAGTTTTTAAGTTGTTTATCATTTAAATAAGGGTAAATGATAAATTATCGATAAATGATTAACGGTCAATTTTAATAATTTTGGTGAATTTTAATTCTTCTATATTTCTTAACTTTGTTTGGAAAATTTTAATAGTTTAGATCAAGGGATTCAATTTTGAAGCATTTGTTAAATTTTGACTTAAAATTATTCCAGCAAATGTGTTTAGGATAATTCATAGTGTTTTTTATGCGGTTAACTGTTTTGTATATTTACATCGTTATTATTGTGAAAAATGTGTGTCTTATGATGCTAAATTCTAATCTTCAGTGTTAGTTTTGTGTTTGAATTTTATTTAAAACCCATAACTTGGGGGAAAGATTTAATATCAGAATTTATCAATTTGTCTATTATTTGTGTTAATTCAGAGATTGCTTTCGCATTGCTTTTGGGAGTAACCTCCTTCCTAAAAGGAGTTACTCCCAAAAGGTTGTCTGGCTTAAGACTATTTGTTTTGTTTTCCTAATTTTTAATAAATGTTATTAAGTTTAATTTTGGAGTTTATTCAAGAAGTCCATTTTCAACGTACCTCAAATACTACATTATGCCTGTTTTTTTTTTCTTCAAAAATTTGTTTATCTACTTAAAGACCTATATCCGGAAAAACTTATTTTCCTGACGTGTCGAAATCTTGATGATTCCGAACATGGGACTTTCCATTGTATTAAAATGTACTTGATAATAAAGTATCAAAATGTATGCATATATATAATATGTACTCATATTTATGAATATTCATTCAATATTAATATTTTTAGGTTCTTTGATTCTTTTTGATATTCTTTCAAACCAAAACTTTAATGATTGCAGCAAAGAAAGGGCAAAACCTGAAGTTCTTGAAAGCTTTGAAAGTAACCAGCAAGAGTTAGAAAGCTTTGTAGATATTGAACATCTTTTAAGAACTTTGAATTTGGCAGAATATTTAGATACTTTTAATGTGGACGAAATTAATTTATCAACACTGGTGAGGGTTGACCGAAAAGTTTTCCTCTTTAATATGAAAACTATTTCATGTTTTTCATAGGTGGTGTATTTAGCTTCAACCAAATTTTAGAGTTCTTTATCTATATTTTAGTTCTTTTTATCAGATGAATATTTGAAGAACATGGGCTTACCTATTGGTCCGTGTCGAAAATTGATGAATGCTGTTAAGACAAATTTATGCTTTTTTATGTAGTATTTTTTTTAATAAAATAACACATTTTTTTAAATCATAGCTTTTAATACATAACACACTTTGATTTGTTAAAAACTCCAATAATAGCAGTAAAATTTACATTTTTGAAGATTGTTTTTTTTTTTTTAAATTTTATATTTATCGCTTAAAATGAGTTTAAACCTTTTAATATGGTTTATTCATAGGATTGTATACGATCATATGGTTATAAATTATGTCTCTTAAATTATATTAGCATATTTGCTAAATTATTTTTCAATTTCTTCCTATATCTTATGTAGTTAGCTTTTGTGGTGTTTGTGAATTTTGTTTTCATTTGTTTAAAATCATTACATATGTTTATGCTTTATTTGAGCATTTCTTTGTTATTTGTTTGACCTTTCACATAAAAATGCAATATCTTTTTTTTAGAAATTTTTTGTTGAAATTTCGGCTACAATATCAATAAAATTTTATATGAAATTGAACACTCAACTATTATAATGTAACTGTTTAAGAAAAATTTCTTGATATATATTTACTTTGCTTATATATATTTTTTCATTTTGTGTGCTACAAAATTATGCATGCCCTACAATTTCTGTTAAATTTAATTCTTTATGTGCTTCATTAAAACTATTAAAATGTAAATTAAATAAGTTTTGAATTGAAAAATTATTGCAACATGAACAAGAGTTTTAATTTTGTTATTTTCACATTTAACTTAATTCTTTTTTATCCAACTAATCTAAAATTTCGCGATTGGATTCAAGCCAAGGGACTAAGCTGATCAATCCATAATTTAATTATATTTTTAGGTAGAGCTAGCTGCTAGTGCTTGCACTAGAGTGTATGGATGTGTTGTTGTGTTGCAAAACAAGTTTAGATTTCCTATTCTTCTTCAAAAACGTATCAAGTTTGTCCTATAGAACTTTTTGACAGTAGTCCTTGTTATCCATTTTATGTAAAGTAAAGGCTAAATTTAGTTTACCTTGTTTACTGTAGGCTTCCTAGGAGAATTTTTTCTTTTGACAAATCCCTCCAATAATATGAGTATCCATCTGGGCATTTTATAAATTAAATTTTTGGTCACTAAAAATAACCTATAATTAAAATTACCAATTTTGAGAATAGTGGTTTCATCGCAACGAAAATTTTTAGTTTAATATTTATTAGTGACTAATTACTATTCATGTTTTTTTTCTTCAAAAATTTAATCTTGTGACTTTAAGATGAGGTTTCTGACTTTCCCTTTATTGCTCAGAGAACTGAATCCTTTAAAACATCTAGGTTGAATTTTGTTCATACTTCAAACATTGACTTATTTGACACTGTTTGAATAATTTTTTTTCTTCCCAATGAAAAAGCTTTTGAGGATGTCCTGTATATTTATTCAACTCTTAGATATACTCTTTAGTTAAAATGTAAATTGCACCTATTAAATGTTTTAGAATGTACATATATCCTTTACATATACTCTAAAGTGCCATCATCTGACCTTTCTCTAGGTCAGACAGCTGAGTTTCGTAGGGCATGAAATAAAATTGAAATTTCAATATCAAAATTCTTTTGCATCTGGTTTCAACATCAAAATGAAAGCAGAATATATATATTTTAGTGATTTTTTTCCCTTCATATTTGTATGATGCATCTAAAATCAAAATAAATAATTTGCAGTCTCACATGAATTTGTAGTAAGTATTTTTTTAAATAAAAGCTAATAAATTACGAGCAGCTAGTAGTATGTGCATATTTTTTTCCTCACTGACTATAGTTGCTCCTGTAAAATTTTCAAAAACTTGTTACCAAAGATTTAATAAAAAAACTTGAGGTATTTGCTAAATATTTCTGAATCTAATATAATTCCGTAGTGTATAAATCAGGTTAGAATAAGTGTATATGATTTGTATAACAAAAAGCCACAATATTTTACTCTTGTATTATATGAAAAACACAAGATGAATTTTGTTTTGATATTATTATGATAAATATTATCAAAATACATTGTATACAATACTAAAGAGGCTTGTGGATTAAAATGTTTTTGTATTATTTAGTTTATTTACATTCTATCGAAATTATAAAAATATAGTTATAAAAGTAGACAGTGTACAGTCCAATTACAAAGAGGCCTATTTAATTTTAACCTTGAGCAGCTATAAATATTAGCACTTGAGAATGTGTATTAAAAGCTAATTTAAAAATATAAGAGCTCATTACACAGGTATGATTTATTTTCTATAGTTCTATTAAATAAATGCCTTTATGTTGTCTAGTGTATGGAACAAAATTTTAAATAATATCCATGACTAGGATTAACGCCAGTATGGCAACCAATATCGCTGAAATCAGCGAGTAGGTTGCAAAATTGTCTTGAAATGTGTTTTGAAATTACAAAATGGTAATAAAAAATAGTTTTTTTTTGCATCAAATGCCATGCATTTAAAAATAATTGTTGTACTAATCTCATTGTTCTATGCTTATGTTAGATTTTAATTTTAAAGTTTTTCAAACGGAATAATTGAAAGTGTCTGGTTCAAAAATTTTTTAATTTAAATGTTGCTATTTCTATTGACAGGCTGTACTGTGCTTTGCATTCATTAACTGACAGTATAATTATTCATTAATAAAACATTGTTATTTGCTCTTTTAGAATTTGCTTTATTTGGAATTTTGAAATTTTTAAATAATTAATTTTCAATATAATATTTAGCTATTTCTTAAATTTTCTGTTTTTTTCCCCATTCATTTATTTAGTTGCTCTATGCATTTTAATCTATATGTTGAATCTGTTCACTAACATTTTTCTATCTTTATTTTTTCCATTGAATTTTAATAAATACTAATCATTATGGGGTGATGGACCTAATTTAATTAGTTTTAGGGTGTAATAGATGGCAACTACTAATTTTGATGTATACCATAACATTAATTATGCAATTGTAAAATTCAATTTTTCCCCAAAGTAAGTTTAACATATTATGTTTTTGGACCGCTAAATGAACACCTAGGTGGTTTTATTGGACCACTAAATTTTCATTACTGGTGTGAGCCCTATTAATGACAGTACTTTTTTGGTAAATTAGGATCTTCTGAATTATTTATTCTGCGTAAGAAACTTATATTATCTATTTTTACATATTGATTGTTCTTTGTCAGAATCATTTTTTGTAATAGAATATACACTTTTTACTTTGTAGTTAAGTGGAAAAATTCTTAAACCTAAGTGCAATTTCTTCAGTTTTGGAATGATTTTAAGAGATTAAAATTTGTAGTAAAACTTATTAGCTTTACTTTTTTAATGGGGTGTAATAGCACATATTTTCAAAGTATAAACATTTCATTTTAGAATTTTATAAATTTTTTTCCAGTTATGTGGTACATTTATTCCTGATGATCATGTGGAATGGTTTAAAAATCATTTTGCATTCCTTTATCGAGTAAAGTAGCGGTCGTAGCTGCTACCAACCCATTTTATGTATGCTCAAAGGAGTTCAAAGAAAAGCACAAAACAGAATAACTTCAATCATAGCTCTTTTATTTAGAGTTTTTCCTTATCTTTTAATTCTATAATCTTAAACAAAATTATGAACTTTTCAGTTTTTAACTAAATACTCTATTCAGAAACATTTTAGGTGAAAACAAATGTCCATAAATTATTTTATAAGAAAAATATTTTTTGTGGCTTAGACAAAAAACTTGTATAAAGCACATATGAAAGTACATACTATAGTTTCACTTCTATAAACAAGTACCTACCTCAGAGTCTAAACGTCAAATAAAAGTAGAGAAGTAAGAGACAAACACATCTAAAGTGGTCTAAACAATAGGGACAGTTCATTCAACACTGCTCTTCATGTTCCAAACTTGATTTTTTTGAGCCATTCCTTTTTTTTCTTTCAAAAATTCTAATAATTCAATTTATGAACTTTTAAGTATCCATCGTTTTTCAATATTTTAAAGTCCATTTTAACTTAAACTGTTTTCACCCTGGGGTTCCCGCTAAATTTCCTGACACCTGTTTCTTATATTCCCATTGTTATTTTCTTGTTCAGATGTGTTTCTCTGTCTCTATTGGTTAAACCACTGTACTCATGTTTGCTACCTTCTTTTGTCCTCTAGACACTGAGGGATGTTTTTGTTTATAGAACTGAAACAATAGTATGCTATTTGTTGTACTTTTGTTTGTGGTTTATTCACATTGTTTTTACTTTAGTCTACATAGCATTAAGTATTACTCTTTCCTTTGTTGGATATTTTTTACTATTTAATGCTATGTTATTGAACTTTATGATCATGAAAAATATTAGATTTACATGTCTAAACAATACCTTTAATTATTGTTGATCAGAAATATTGTGTAATTCCTCTTTCAATTTCTTTTTTTTAACGCTTGACCCTGGAACAACAGGACATATCTGCCACATTAACAGTAAAAAAAAAAAAAAGTTTTTCAACTCTGAGCTCACCCATTCAAAATTATTTCTAAATTTTTTTCCTTCAAAAAAAAAAAGCTATTCCATTGTTTTTATAGGTTGCCAGTCTTTTCCAGAAATAGTTTCATTTGTCGCCGTATGCTATTGTATTATCATGGTTGTTCTCATTAGTTTTGGATAATGAAAATGTTTAAAACTAAAATATAGTATAAAATATGCAAATTGAATAAAGGTAAAAATAAGCATCAGAAAAAAATAATTGATGCTGATAAAGATTTTCAACAAAAAAAAAGTTATTAAATATATTTTAATCCAGCAGAAATAACAGTAACAATACAAATAGCATCAGCATTTTTTGTTATTGAAACAAATTAAAGTCAATTTTTTATTCACTAAACTGTGTTTATTTTTTGTTTTCAAAATAAAACTATGTTAAAAAGAAATATATACCTCTATCACTTCAATAAATTGTTTGAAAAAGTAAAAAACTTAAAATCCCTGGCTTGATAGAAATTATTTCTATCTTGTTAAATTTTTCTTGAAAACATGCTGTGCTAGAAACTAAACTCTTTGCTTGCTTTCAAATTTTAAGTATATTTCTGTGTTCCATGTCCAAAAACACATTTTTTTTTTATGTGTGATTATCATTTTAAAAAAAAGGATGGGACTTGTGTTCCTATATTCTTTTATTTTCCCACAAAAAATTGTGTTTCTGAAAGTACCCATGTATAGTATATTGAAATTGTTATTTTTCTTATAAACAAATGGGAATGGTTAATTAAATAAATTTCTGAAAGATTTAAATCTTTTACTGTGCATAAACGTAAGGTTTATTTTTAATAAAATTATTTTTCTAGTGTTCTCTTTTACATAGTCTGTTGAACCAGAAACTATTTCTTCAGCCTCTAAAACAAAAAATTTTGAGCTTAATGCTACAGAAAACATTACTGCTGAATATCATAATAGGATATTTCCTCTTTAAAATCTGAACACAAGAGATTCTTCAGTAATTTATCCAAGGTATACTTAAGATATGGGTGATTCTTTCTAAACATGACAATTCGGACCAAAAATTTCTTCAAATTTAAAGTCTTCAAAATAATCTAAAATTTTTTTGTATACTTCTTTAGATACACTTATTAATATCTTACGAACAGCAGTGTAGTTTATTGACATTTGCTTGAGGAAAAAAAAATAAAATAGAAATTCACCAAATCTTGAATGCCAGGAAAAGGACATATTAGCTTAGAAGTTTTGAAAACAGTCATTTTAAGTTAATAGTAAGTAACTCAACTTAGGCCTTTATGTTAGATGGACTATAAATTGCTTAAATTAATTCTTTTCATCCACTGTAGGAAGAATCAAAAAAATTTTTGTTGCTGATATGTACAGAATAAAATTGTGTATAATAATCAATCATTAGATAAATAAATAACTTTTACTACACTCAAGCATATTACAATCATACATAAACTTGGTATTAGGTTAATATTTGCTTTCCCTCCTTACAGCATTAGCAGTTAAGAAAAATTTCTGGTAACACTTCAATGTCCTGGCATTCATAAGCCAGGATAATGACAAATTCGCCATTTTATAGCATTATATATTTCTTTATATATTTCTTTTTCCTGTCATTTTCCTCTTTAGACACTGAGGAAGGATTTTGAAACTATAACTGAAAATATAGTATGTCCATATTTGTACTTTACTTTTGTTTTATTCAGTTTTTTTTTACTCTACATAAAATAATGTCCTCCTTTAGGATAAAAATTGATTTATTACTAAACATTAAATAAAACTCAATGTAAAAATTCTGAGCATACAACTTTTCTAGACAATAAAGATTTTTCATTTATGAGTAAATATTAGTGATACTTATTGTATAGAGTAATTCTTATATTAATTTTATATCTAAATGAAGTTTTGACAGGAAATTACAATGAACATTTATTATATTAGTTAGAAATATGACATTATTAAGTTTCATAATTCGTCTGTCATCTATATATATATTTCTCTTACACGGCGACAAAAAAAGCCTCATTACAACTCCCCGAATGGCAACGCTAGAAAATCGACCAATGATTGCCGCTAAAAATGTCACATGCCAAATCTACTGAGATGGCTCAACATATAGCGCTTTTAAAAACTGAAATAACCAGAGAGAGCATAAGCTAGGCAGAAGTGAGTAGTCTTTGTCGATAGATCTCTATTTTAGTATTTTGTTGATAGCGCTTTTTTTTCACGAATTTATATATTACGAATTTATTTGACGATTTTTGATTTATATCACGAATTTATTTGTTTTACTAGAATTTATTTGTTTATGCAGGTTTTTCCATTGCAATTCACTTATTTCAATTTTTAATAGACTTAATTATAGCCAAAATTTTAACCTTTTTAAAGAGATATCAGTTTTAGAAATTTTATCTTAAGATTTTATACTATAGCACATTTTTAATAGGTTTAACGAATTACATGTCATTTATTTGAATTCAAATGTATTTTAATGACCTAGTATTCACTGAAAAGATGTAATTTTTTTTTTTAAAAAAAAAGTTGTTATATGGATTTGAATGATTGTTTTGAATTCTTAGAATTTTGTGCATTTGCAATGTACTTAAGTTAGTAGCGAGCGAAGCAAACCATATAAGACTGCGTAGCAATTTTCGGGGGTTGGCGACCATTAGCGAGCAGGGGGCGCAGCCCACTAGTATATTAAAATACAGAATGCATTGAACCCTATATAAAATAAAAGTCTAGATAAAGCACTGGCATCCACTCGTCAACATAAACTTCAAAAACTCGCAATCAACGCTATGCTCTTAAGCAATTTTTTTTATTTAAGCTTGATGAAAACAAAGAACAATCTAAGCTTTTATGTTGGTTACCGCTTGTCACAACAAAACTACATCCACAGCATCTGAGAAGTTTCCAGATTATATATATCCACTTTTTTCTCTTTAAAACTATAAAATTAACAACAAAATTTTACTCTATCAGCTCTGGGATATTGGTTACTATAATGTATATCAATTACTGTTTTTTTATTTTTTTCCTGTTCCACTCAATTTGAAGAAAAGGAATATTAGAGTCAACTTATCATTCAATGCTGGAGCAATAATTCAGAGAAGAATTGAAATTAATGTAAAAAAGAGCTATTAAGTTTATTTATAAAATGTTGACAGGCTTGTTCTGATTTTTTCAACCAGAATAATTTTCTTTTTAGCCCCAAGTAGTTATATTTAATACTGTATATATATGTTGTTTTCGTTTAATAAAAATATTTTTGTTTTATTTTATGTTGGTTGAAGTTTATTGTGGAATCTAGAGTGGCTATACTAATGACCAGTCAGTACGTTGAAAAGTTATAATGATTATTTTAAAGCAATGAATCCAGTCCTATTGTTTTGAAAGGAATGTAGGGTCACTGAGAAAAGACTCACGACCAGGATAATAACAGCCAAAGAGTTTGTTTATCCTATTGGAATCGTTTACAGAAAAAAAATCAAAAGCATGACTTAATATTAGCTGATATGCATCATAGTCAAAAAATATATAAAACAGTCTAACGCATATCATTTTCATGCTAGTATGTCTACTAGATTCCTATAGATTATTGGAATATATTTTCACTATATTATACTAGAATGGAGCCCTGTAAGATTGAACTACACCTTTTGGTCAGTCGGTCTCTATGGGATTGCAACACTGTCAATTCAGGTGATGGAAGATGAAGTCTTTGCCATACTAATATCATTGTGCATAATACACCCCTAGCACATTGTTAAAAATCTAAAAGTATTCTCTTTCTCTTAAAATGTTGATATATCAAATATTTCAGTTTTGGAACCTACTTTAGGGGTTAGCAAAAACATCGTAATTTCAGATTTCCCTTAAAAATATCATTAAATTCAGTATTTTTCAAACTGAAATTCTTATTTCATTAATTTTATTTTACTTCATAACCGACGTTGAACAACCGATTCAATTCTGTGTTTAAGACAGCAAATGTTCAACTCCGTATCCATGTAATTTTACTTCTAATCCAGAAGACAAGGGAGCTCCTGGATGAGTACCCCCAGAGGTATTAATTTGTTATAAGAACTTGGAGGACTTTGTGACCCTAACAGAAGTAACGTGCACCAGTTTAATACATGGTGGTAATATTCAGTGTCAAAATACTCATGCGTATCTATAATGTTTTTTTTTTTTTAGTTTTTATAGCATCATTTACGTCAAATAAAGTCATATCCAAAGGTAACACTGGCATGGGCCTGCAATTTAAACTTATACGTAATGAAGTGTTTTCTTTATTGTTTTAACTTACGAATTTCATTTTAAACTGATTTCTAATATTAATTGAATTTTTTAATCTAGTCATTATTAGTCACTTTCAACTGCAATTCCTGGTTGGTGGATAACTATTAATTTTGCCATAAATGAGTCTTGGAATGGTAATAACTTTGTTCCCATATAAAACACCACCTTGACCATACCATTCTATCTCAGAGTTTAATCATTGTTTCTTTAAAATCACTACTTCCATCTTATAGATTGCTTTTTAGAGTAGCAAAGTTCTATCAAAAGAATGGAAAGCCTTAAAATCAATTTAACTGATACTCTTTTCAAATTACAAGGTAGGCACGTAATGGATTTTAGAAAATCCAATTTCTCACAACAAATACACTTGCTCCTGATTTATCTGGAGCAAATTTCTCGTTTTTATTTCATACAGATGACTCAAAAGCTTACCTAAAAATGTTTCAGAATGGAAAAATTCCGAATTTAGCAACACATACATAAGGTTGCAGCATTAAATTATGTCAATGACAAGGTGGAACAAGAAGTGAAACTACGCAATTAGAATTGACAGAATGCACTAAAATATAAATAAAAAAAAATTTTCTAGTTGTCGAGAAAGATAGACCAAATCAGAGAAATCTCCAAACTTAGTCGAAATTCACTTTAACTTTAATTGAGTTTAATTATGTATTATAAAATTTCAAATGAAAACTAATGCTGCTATAGCCTTTTTTTTTTTACATAGCACGAAATTTCAATTTCATCATTTCAACAGATTATATATTATTTTATTTTGATTCATGATATGCTTCTTTTTAGAATTTCCATATTTTTTGGACTGATAAACCGCATAATTATCATTTGAATTTTGTACATAATATTTTTTTGACATTTCCAACAAAAATAACGAGGGAAAATTCCTTGAAAAAAATGTAAAGTTAGCTGCACATTGACATGCATGTGTAGCATGTTTCAAAAACTGCTTGCTCAGATCTATAAATTTATAATTTTTACCAATACATCAGAATATACAATCATGTCTAGCCTCCTCAATGCTATATGACGATTATTAATAAACTGTATTGCACATTATTCGTAGATTTGAACTTTCAAAATAATTTATTCATCGACCTTTTAACGAAGCACATGGTTCAAAAATGTGGAATGCTGAAATAAAAAACCATTCTCAAATATTATGCTTTAAGAAAAGCGAGGTGCTTGTTTGCTTATAAGATATTCATTCTTTAAGTTAAATCTCTCCATGATATTTTGGTCCTATATTCCAAATACGAATATTTAACCATTTTATCGTATAGTAATTTAATAAAAAAAATATCTTTACGTATCTTAATATCTAAATCTCTAATATCTTATTTAAAAATATCTTACCTTAATATCCATGTAAATAAACTTTGATAAATAGCTACCATGAATACTGAAAACAATAGTTCTATTCCAGAGAGAACTTTGAATTTCGGTTACTTCAAATGTATTATGCATTTAAATTTATTTTATTTCTATGTTACTCTCATTGTATTTTTCATGTAGCACAATTTTGATACCTGCATCTTCATCACTGGTAAACCTTGGAACATTTTGCCATGCTCGTGATTTCTTGTAAGTGTAAATTAAAATATTTTTCGAATTAAAATTGATATCAGAAAAGAATTCCTTTAGCTTATTAGATAAAATTAGTTTAACTTTCAAAGCTATATTTTGGTGATAACTTTGCCCAAAACCTCCCGTTAGGTGTTTCAAAATAGTAGATAACTTAATGATTTTTATTTCTTTTTATTATAAAGATAATGCTCAACACTTCATTTAGCACTGGAAATCGTTAATGCATATCTGGATGAATTACGGAAATTAGGTGTTTGTTACTGAGAAATATTTAAATCTGTCATCGTAAATTCTTATTAATAACCATATGGAGTTGTTTTTCAATAGTATGCATATTGGTAGCAAGGTAGCTGGCAGGCTAAACGAAAATAACCTACAAAAAATCTAGTTTATTTTGATCAGAAATAGTTCAGTTACTTTAAATTTTTGGTGCAAGAGCCAATTATATAGCCATGCTTAATTATAGAGCCATGCCTAATACTAAGAGTATCTTAGAATTCCGGTTAAAATTTTTGAAAAGTACCTGATGTCATTAAGATACTTAATAAGGATTCGATATAGAGAGTCACTAAGGAAAGTAGTTGAATAAAGAAAAGAGTAATTAAAATATGGTCTTTTAATTTTTAAATTAGTATATAATGTCAAGATGGGCTTTATGGTTAATGGCTCTCTTCAACTCGAGTAAGCAGACACTGGTTCTTTTAGTAAGATGTATCAATTAATTCATCTTGTATGACCAATACGTACGTAATTTATTTATGAGAGCCTCGATATTTCTGGAGCGATTTCGGGTAATAAATGCGTAAATTAACGATTTTATTTCATGCATTATTAAATTCTGTCTGTTTATAGGTACTTAAAACAATTGTTATTACGGGTTGAACATCATGTTGTAATATAGACCTGTTAGAAAAATTGTAACTGAATTTTGCAATAGAATCGATTTTTTTCAATTCCTGAGATTCCTCAGAAATCCAGGAAAACAAAATTCTAAAATCTTTATAATCACGATTAAGTATGGCAGACTTTGACAGCTACCAAGCAGCTATTAAAATCTAAATGAATTAAAACTATTATGTTTCGAAATGAAAAGGCATTTTAAAGCTAAAAAGATTATTTGGCAATCAAAAATGAAAACAGAACTTGCAGAATGAAATTTCATTGAAATAAACAAATATAAACCTGATATAAAAAAGTGCTGTCTTACACATGAGTTAATGAAGTAGTTTATGCATGGCCTAAAGTGAGTGAAAAACTTATAAAATGTTTCAAATATTTTTATTTTTTACAGGCTGATATTTTACAAGACTTCATTCGTTTTGCCATCCAAAAATTTGTAAGAGATTCATTTCTATTTCTAAAGAAGTATTTAGAACCTTTGTTGAATTTCTAGTATCCGCTTGATAGCAAAACCCAGATCTGTTT
Organism: Parasteatoda tepidariorum; assembly: GCF_982258835.1. Taxonomy (NCBI): domain Eukaryota; kingdom Metazoa; phylum Arthropoda; class Arachnida; order Araneae; family Theridiidae; genus Parasteatoda; species Parasteatoda tepidariorum. The sequence goes on along the minus strand of NC_141756.1, from coordinate 108,612,986 downwards.
GCTCGCAGTGATAAACTCTTTTGGCTAAATAAGCAATATTCATTGTATTACTTTCAGCAGATATTTATAACCTAGAAACAAATGTTCTAAAAGTATGAAATTAGTTGACAATCTACCTTGGGAACATTTGCATTTGATGAATAATCTTGACTCTATTTCAGAAACATGCGTTCAGTGCATAAAAATGTTAGTTCTAGTTTGTAACACAGAATAATAGTGACCATGTATACATAATTTTACATGCTTAATAAATGTAACAAACTCAATCAAAATGACACAAGGGAAATTTAAGTTGTTTTCTGTTTAAAGTTACAACCCACAGAGAACAGTACGATGCATGCAGTAAAAATGGAGGTATCTTTATGAAGGTATCTGTTCCATTTTGATTATTTGCCATTTTCTAGAACATATCTTTTTGTTGATCAGACAGCAGAAGATAAAAGGTTCCTTTTCATAGCATATTTTAATATAACAAAAATCTTTGGTTTTAAATGACACAGATGTAGTTCTTTTTCTTTAAAAAGAATAAAGAAAAAAAAAAGAAGTGAAACACTATCTGCAATACCAAATCTTTTAAGAAATTGGCAGTTTGAGAGTTGAAAATCTAATATCATAAATTTCTTATGTTCCCATTATCTGTACTAGTATCAAAAGCAATATGTTAGAGTTGGGCCTTCGTTATCAGCAATGTGATGATATATATATTTAAAAAAAACAGGGTCAGTGAAGGGAATACTAATAATATTGGTACAACAGATGGTATACTCGTATATTATGCAGTACAATGGTATATATTATGCTTAATGGCCCGTCACTAGTTTATGAAAACTTAAAAAGAAAATTTTAAAATTAGATTTAACAGAAAAGTCTGGCCTGCCATACTACAAATATTGTATAATATGTTGTAATTCGAAGATGCATTACTTCAAAAGTTTTGGAAAAAATTAACAATGCTTTTTCAACCTCTTTGCCTTGTTTTAAATAATCTATAGAAAAGTCTCCCTTTTAATTTTGAAACACTTTTATTTTTTGAAGGGTGGTTTTATCTTCAAATTTCAATTCATTAAAATATTTTTCTCATAAATTATAGATAATTCCTTTTAAATTTTATTTTTGATCTTCCATTTAATGCATATGCACTTTACGTACACGTCACTTTGCATTGCGTTCACTTTACAAATTTTGTAGTCTGTGCAATAGACAGCTAAAAAAATTCCCCAAATAATTACTTCTATTAATATATATTGTTAAAACTACACTGATACAATGTTTCAAAAATATAGCAGCGCTTATGAATGACTTTTTAAAAAAAAGTAATTTTTCTATAACGAGATATAATTTATTGCAAATTTTATGCTTGAATATGAAAGCAATTATTTCAAAACTGGAAGTCATTTCAGAGAACATAGAGTAACTTCATAATGTTCAGTAAAATACTGTGCTATTTTCGACTTCTTTTTCAATTTTCCCTATTTTGCTCCTCGTTTTTAAACTCCTCTCACATAATTCCTATCCCTATTACGAACAGCAATGAAACTAAATATTTCTTTTCTCCCCTAAGTTTCCATTAGAAAAATTGTTAAAATGAAGTTCAATTTTACTAAAAATAAAATTCTATAAGCAATTTGGTAATACAGTTGATTTGAATATCTTAACTCTTCTATAAAAAAAAAAACTGATGACAGCAATGAGATGCAAATCACTTAACTAGGTGGTTAGGTGCCTGCGATCTTTCTCAGGCTTTCGCTCAGGTAAGAATTGATTAAACATTGCAATGGAGATAGTTTCGTTTATCTCTCTAACAGATTTGTCCCATACAAAATGTTCAATGAAAACAGACGACAATTAAACTATGACATTTTTATTATAAATTGCCAGGATTGAAATTAAGGATTTTTATAAAATTTATTTTATTATTATTTCAACTATGCGTGTTCTGCCACATTGCATGTCATGTTCGTCTCTCTCGGAATCCTTCAATAATCCGACCCTGTATATATATATATATCAGAATCAGGTTGAATATTTCGTTTTCTGCAAGCGTGTACGTATGATACTTCAGAAATTGTAGAAATGCTTCCCACTATAACTTTCTTATTATAAACAAGAATTTTGTTTATTTTTCAGGCTCATCCAAAAGAAAACCAAGATAAAATGTGAAAAAAAAATAATAAATACATCAAGAAATAAGTTGATAATATAAAACAGGATAATTTTTGGTACAGTATACATGTACCAGAGGGCTTTCAAAAAGAGCAAACAACAAAATAAAAACTTGCTGTACTTTAGCCTCTAAAGGCAAATATTAACAAAAAATAATATATTTGTAAATATCAGAAATTAAAACATATATATATAGTTATAATATATAAAAAATAATATATAATAAGTATATTTGTTTTAATTTTAGAATAACTTTGCTTAGAACAACAGGTCTGAATAGTATACAGTTCAGTTTTACTTGTTAAGTACTGAACAAGTAAAGTTTGATACCCTTTTATGGTACTGACACCTTAAAAAAAACCAGTTTCAATTTGTTAATATTCCATCATACCAATGGATATTTAAAATTTGTAACAACCATAATCAACCAAGTTTAAAGTAATGTTTCAATGATTTTGTAATGACTAAGATAGGTTTAAACCAATATCAAGAAAACACACACTTTAAAAAAGTAATATATATTAAGAAATATTTAATAATGAAATAAATTTTTTAAGCGTGCTGATTATTGAATAGTTTAAAGGTTAAAGTGTACAACCTAGTTTAGCAACAAATTTTGTTCTGCTGATATAAATAAAATCAATTTTTATACTATTACAGAAACTATCCTAATATATTGGTATAATATGGACATTATTTTGGTAGGTTGTATTTTCTTTTCAACTTTCTGAATTTTAACATTTGTTTCTAAGATTCAAACCTTTTTTCTTTCTTTTTTTGTACCATTCATGTTTTCACAATTTTTTATCATGAATAGACCAACTGATTCCACCTTCAATGAAAGTGAGTACTAGAAAAATTTCTAAAGATCCTAGTTTTTCAAAAGAACTAAAAATAATTCAGCCTTAAAACATAATTTAAAATCAGAAGAGCTATCAATGACTTTGATATAAAATTATGAAGAAAAAAAATTTAATAAAAGAGATAAAAAGAAAAGGAAATAAAATAAAAATAATTTATGCTGATTAAGCTGTACAATTCACAGTACAGATTCAATTTCTTTTGAAAATTATACTAATGAGTAAATAAAATTAAAATGTTTGAAAATCATAATAAAAAATGAGCGCAATAAATTTCCCTCAGTCGAAAAAATTGAACCTTTATTAATAATAATCCTAGAAATAACCTATATTTCTTACCAAATTATATCAGATAAATTTAGTAATTGTAATTCTAGATTTGGAAAAAGAAAAAATGGAAACAAAAGATTAAATTTCTTGAGCCCTAATGACTTTCAACAGCAAGGTCAAATATTGGAGTACAGAAGTACCTGGGCCAAATGTTTCTAGTACATGCTTTTAAAAAAAGGATTACAATAATGTGGAGGAGGCAAAAAAAAACTTATTTATTCATTGTTTGAATTCTTATTTTAAATTAAATTTTATGTATAGTAGCAGAATCTTTCATTTGTAGAAATTTATTACTTCAAACCAAAATTTCTTCAATTTTCTTAAATATAAAAGTATTTAAATTTAAAGAGTGAAAACTTAATTTTAAAATTTGAAAGATTTTTTTATGACATATTTAGTTTAAAAAAGTATTTACTTAACTAAAAATTTAATTTCCTGGGAAATGTATATTAGTAATTTGGAAACAGATATAAGATTGGTATACTTACCAATCTTAAAGTCAACTAGATGCCTCCTTTGTCTGAGACAATTACCCCTTCTCTGCATGCTAATGAGGTTATAATTAGTCAGCATCTTTCAAGTAGTGGTCCCCTAAGGAATGAATATTCTTTTTATAAATGCAACAATTAGATCTAGAAATAAAGTTTTAAAAATATGATTTTTTTAGAAAATTTACTGTTTATAAAAAAAATTTCTTCCAAATTTGTAATTTAAAATGCCTGTTTAAGAATGGCATTAAAATTTTTATAAATTATAGTTTAAAATTTTTTGAATATTAAGAAATTAAATAACAAAATTAACGATTCAAAATTAATCTTCGGATGAAGCTTTTTTTTGAAAAATCGGTATTATAATGCTTGCAAAAATATTTTGATTCACAAAGAAATTTACTAAAAAATGCAAAAAGTGAAATAACCATCAAAAGTTAAAACTTACTTTTGACATTTCCTAAGTAAATTATTTGGATCCCTATTCTTCAGATTACAGCTTCCAGAAAAATATGATTTTAGAACTTAAATTATAGATACCATTAGCTAGTTAGAATATTTGATTATAGATTTAGAATTTAATCTTAGAACAGAAAAATGATATGTGATCTATGAATCAAAAGTTATAGAGGGCTTTTAATGAGCTTTACTATAAGCTTTTCCTTGCACATTGAATGCCATTAGAATCTCAATGAAACTGACTTACCATTAATATGATCATGTTATACCTGAAACGTTGCATTATCATTTTTTCAATTTGGTATTATCGATACTTATTAACAACAACTCCTGGTTTTTTAAGCAAAAAAAAGGGTGGCAATGTGAGAGGCGATCGAACGACAAAAGGCTTGGAGCCATTGCTTAATTTTGTGACGATTTCAAGCAATGGGGATTCATAATAATCAGGAATTGAAATTTAATAATAAAAAAACTACAACATCTCTTGATCTGGATGAAAGGGTCTTTGTGCTAAGAAAAAAAAGTCTACAAGAGTGCCGATTTTACAGACGGTGCTCAAAATAAAGGATATCACTCTGAATATCTTCGGTTCTAATGATCAGATTTTTTTATTTACTAAGTGTCAATCTTAAAGGTTCTTGGGGGTGACTTCAACTACGCTAATTAATTAGTGCTAACTATTAATTATATATATATATATATATATATATATATATATATATATATGTAATTATATATATATATATATATATATATATATATATATATATATGTAATTATATATATATATATATATATATATATATATATATATATATGTAATTATATATATATATATATATATATATATATATATATATATATATATATATATATATATATGCAATTATATATATATATATATATATATATATATATATATATATATATATATATATATATATATGCAATTATATATATATATATATATGTAATTATATATATATATATATATATATATATATATGTAATTATATATATATATATATATATATATATATATATATATATATATATATATATATATATATATATATATATATATATATATATATATATATATATATATATATAAAGTTATAATATTGAAGCTTCGGTTCTCTTAGTGTTTTTCATGAAACCTGTTAAAATATTAAAAAAACCAACAGGTGATTACTTTTAAGAGCATAAAATTCTTGTCGAAACAATGACCCAAATGCAGAGCAGTATAAATAATGGTAAGAGTTCACAGGCTTCAAAAAAGTGAAGATATGGAAGCTGATATGTTGTGAGCGATAAAAAATAGGCACCCATTCTAAAGAATCCCCAGGAGTGGTTGACAAGGACGTTAATTTTTGACAACATGTATCAAAAACATGTCAACTCAAAACATGTCTACTCAAACCCATGTTTACTTTTATTATCATTATATGTTTTAAATGTGTGAAGTTTTTAACAGTGAAGTTAGTAAGAGAGAAAATAAAAATGTCTCCTAATATCAGGAATCAAAATTAAATAGTTACAAAGACAGTCATTTCAAACAAGTTAAATTCGCTTCCGTTCGATTTGAAATTGTTTGAAAATGAAATTTGTATTTATTGAATTCAAAATTTATTCGAGATATGTTTTAGGGTAGACGTTCGTCAATAAAATTTTTTTTTGCATTCTTATTGGCTTAAACATTATGAAAAGACTTTTCTTATAATAAATCATTCGTGCTGTATGTTTCAATGCATTTATAGTGCAGGGAAAGACCGTTAGACAATGCCCACTTTCATCTATCAAAAGGTATCATAAGATTAAATTAAGCTGGCATGTCTTATATTCTAGTGAATTAATGTTTAATAATCGTAGTAGTAGCTACTCCACAATACTCCCCCACCAGAAGTTTATCAGGGATATAATTCGATGAACGGATACTACTAGTTGCTGGATTTGTGAAAGACCGGGTGAGCTGTATTAAGGTCACCGGGTTTTGAGTTTTAGCCATGAGAGCTGTATTAAGATCATGGTCGTGCGTGAGGAGTCTCCTGTGTTGCTATTAGCAGTCGAGTGTGTACATGATCCCGTTGAATGTAAATGAGACTGAGCAGCAGCGCGAGGAGGACGCAGTCACAGGTGGCAAGCCAAGCATTCAATCTGGACCATACATCGAAGTAATCGTGATCATATCACGTCAGCAGGTCACCAAAGCGGGGAAAGACCATTAGACAATGCCAACATTCATCTATCAAAAGGTACCTCGAGATTGAATCAAGTTGGCATGTCTTATATACTAGTGAGCTGATGTTTAATAATGTAGTGGTAGTTACTCCGCAATAGTATATATTAATAAACGGGGCTTCCAACGCATATCCTTAATACCACAATCAACAAGTCAACGAAATAAACTTAGACAAATATTACTAGGTAAATTATTGCTCGTTTAAGGTTTCAAGCAAGCAATATGTTTCGTTCTAACAGATTTCAATTCGGGAAATAAGGAAATTATTAAAAAGGATCACTTAAGCAACATCATTCTTTTGTATGACGAAATAATTTGCGAAATTTGTATTCATAATCGATTATTTAAATCGAGTGTTGATTTAAAGAAAAAAAAATATGCTAAAAAATTTAATCATGCCAGAAAATATAGTATGAATTTAAGATTTTATATTAAAAAATAAATACTGGGATTACACGACATTTTAAAAATTTGCTGAAATAAAATTTGAAAAAAAAAAAAGAATTTATTAGTGTTTTAAATCTACATTTAAAAAAAATAACATTATGCAAGAGCCTTAAGCCTACGTACCACACTTCCATAGTCAATCATCGAGTCATCATTTCTTCAAATAAACATTTCCTGTTTGTAGCAGAGTCTAAATTAACCAAAAATTTGCAATATAAGGATTTCATGTTCAATTAAGTACTTACATATATATTTCTATAAAAAAGATAGCAGAAAACTTACAGCTCCAAAATCCAGCTTGATTTTGATATCTTTACTTAAATCTTTCAATGCTGAGACAATATTTTCCTTTCGATATACTGTAGCAAGGTATACTTGTAGCGCAAGCATGATAAATTAAATTGTTTTACGAATCAGCCTTTAGAAAGAAACAAACCAATTATCACTTAATATCAAACGTAATCGGCATTAATCCATTCATTTAATATCTTGTGGACAGTTTTAGAAATGCATCATTGCTATTTTTCAGAAATAATTATGACGAAAAATATTTTAAATCATTCATTTCTATGAAATTTAATTGATAACAATGTGTATCAAGCAAAAGTATCTTGGATATAGTATTTGAACAAAATAACTCATTATTTTTCAGTCGTCAGTTATTTATGCGCTATAAATTTAAATATATATATTGAAATATAACAATAGTGTAGCAGTTTTTCATTGTTGTCGGTACATTTTTTTTGACAGGAGGAAAATTAAATATTATGATCAAGTTTATCCAAATTAATTTCCATATTTTTGGTTATCATCAACAAAAAATAATTGAAATTATGAAAGTACAGTTTTCCTGCCGAATACCGAATAGTATCAGAATATTCGTAACATACCTGTTTAAAAGTAGTCTAACTTTTACAGAAAAGTACAGAACTGGTGGAGATAAATGGATATATAATAATGGGTACATTAAGTGAGTATGTAATAAACACAATATTTTCATTATACTAGACCTTAAAATTACTGCTGTGCCTGTTTCAATTTAAAGGAAAGAAATGCCAATGCAAATAACTACTAAGCATTTCTAAAATAAAATTATCCATTAAAATATGTTTGTTAGACACTTGGTTAAGTGATAGCACTCCATGAATTTTCTGTAAAAATAAGATTTTTTAAATTTATGAATAGAAAAGTTAAGAAATTTGTAGTCTTTCAACAACGAGTTTTTACTTGTACAAAGTATTAGATTTCCTAATTAGATTTAAATTCATTATAAAAAATTCTTATCAAAATTACATATCATATATAATAATGAGTTTATAGGTGTGCCGTAAAAAAAATGTAAAAAAATTCATTTTATTACAAATTAATTTTTAGTATTTAAATAACAGAATTTTCTACTAATACAGTATCAGAGGAAAGCAATGCTAGTGATTATCTAATATTACAATTAAATACACTTGAAGGAGAGTAGTCTTGTCTAGTAATATTATTCAGACAAGTTTGTCTGATTTAAACTATGGTTAAAACAAAACACTTAAAAAAGGCGTAACTTTTTCAAAGAAAAAGATTTTTTGAATAACTTTATTTTCTTTAATTTAAGTAAATACCATCAGTTTAAAAATAACTAGATTAAAAAAATTTAATATTTTTCAATAAAATCTTTTCTCAGAGATGCCAACTTGCTCCGGACAGCAAATATATATTTTAAAGTGGTAGTTTATCAATTGTGATTCTTGGTTTAATAAATTGAATTTAGTACATTTTTATCCACCACTATTTCTAAATAATTCGTCGGCTTATATAATTCACCACTTAGCAGTATTTAGGTCAGGCTATACATTTTAAAAAACAAGCAAAAATAGTCAAATATTTGCAAAATTTATTTGATGTTATTTACCGTTTTTTAAATTATTTTGTCATGTCCGGAGCAGTTGGCATCTCTGTTTTCTTTGGAGTCTAACTCCCAATGTGAGTCTGTATTACTTTAAATAAACATATATTTAAAATTTTTAAATATTTATAAATATTTCGCTCTTCCAAAAAATAATTTTATAAAATAATTAATGTTAGTAAATTTAAAGTTGATAATAATAATTAAAGTAATAATGCTACTAGAAACTCTTAAAAATAACAAAGATTATCCCTTACTTCATGTTCTAATAATTTTCAAAATTACTTTAAAAATGTAATTTTGAGACAAGTTAAGAACGAAAACTTCAAATCAGTATGTTAGATTAGGTAATGCCTGTTTTTGAAAGGTAATAGGATATTATATAGAATAAAATTATTTTTTTATGATATTAATTAATTGCTTAAGTTTCCACAATTATTCTTTTATAATACCTTAATCACTTTTAATTTAGAATATGAAGTATTATTTAAAACTTCGCTTTAAATACACCAAATAAAATCTAGTTTAAACCAAAAAACCAATTTTTTTGGTCAATTTGAAAAAAAAAACTGTTTTTTCACTAACCTTGTTTGCTTACTAATTTTTAGAGCATAATTAACTATTACTATCTAGAATTATTATCAGGAATTTTTCTCATGAACGAAATAATTTAGATTAAACAAAATCATCCAATAAAGTTTGCTTTTCTCTCACTCATAATTCTTGACAAAATTTTAACATTTAAAAGAAATTATAATTGAATAGTTTTTAAAAAGAAAATCTAATTTAGGTTTTGTATTTACTTAGCTAATTAAACTTACAAATTGTTTTGTAACAAATAAATTTACAATATTAGAAGAAGAAAAAATCCTTCTTACATGTGATCCCCTTACGAAACATTTTTTATATGTTAATTTATACTGTAAGTTTTATACCTATTTCCATTAGAATCTATTCTCTTTAAAGCTTAATTTCAAAAATAAGCATACGTAATTTTTAATATATAATTCGTATCTTTGATAACAATACTTTAATTATATTATTTAAGAATATATTTTTATAAATTTTTCATAGCACTGGTAAGCTTTTCTTTTAAGATTTTTCTAACTCTACTTTAGTCAGTAAAGAAATTCTAAAAAAGACCTGTATTAATAGATGTACCTGTATTAATAGATGTAAACCCTGTATTAATAGATGTACCTGTATTAATATATGTAAACCCTGTATTAATAGATGTACCTGTATTAATATATGTAAACCCTGTATTAATAGATGTACCTGTATTAATATATGTAAACCCTGTAGTAGTAGATGTTAAAGCGTAATAAATTTACATTATTAATACTCTGTTTATTGAAATTATATTTTTTCTTCCTCGAAATATTAATACAGTTATTTTGACACGAGAAATAGGTTTGTTTTTTGGAAAGATACTTGTAATTAATCATGTAACAAGAGAAATGTTTCACAAAAGATGTATAAATATTATACTTACTGAAATCAATCAATGTTTCTATGGATAGTTAATTAATTCTATCCTAGATAATTTTGATCAGTAATTCTGAATTCCCATTTCAATTTTCAAACCAGGAGATTTTTCCTTTTCCTGGAGAAAAAGAAGTAAGCAAAATAAATACAGAAGCAAAAATTTTTCTTCAAATTAAACTAAATATTTTATAAAAGGGTGAATTTTCTGAAGGTTCTTACAGGCAAACTAAAGAAAGTATCGTTTGCTTATAAAAGCAAATTTTATTATCAAAAAATAAAAATAAACATTTCGTATTTTTTTTATAAAGTTTTAAGACTATCCAGCATAATTTTATCAATACTAGTTTCAAATCAATGCATGGGATATTTTTGCAGTTCTGTTGCTTTAAGAACCAGTAGAATTTATATTCCTGCATAAAAATATGTAATTAGCATTTTTAATTGAGTTCAAGATTTCCTTAAGCAAATAATCCTAAATTAAGGTGTCAGCAAACTCGAATTGAAAAGACTGTACACAAGTGATTTTAGTGGATGATCCCTCAAATGATTAGTTAAAATTCTATGATATGACTAACTGCATTTATGATTGAAATCTATAAAATCACATGAAAGAAACTAATCAATTGTGAAATTATAAGTTCACCCTAAAGATCTGTAGCTTAAAATAATAACTATGTGTATGTCCCCTGAATTCATCGCCATAAAAATTTGATGATTTAAAATTGTTAATTTAGTTTCTTTTTTATAACAAATGACTGAATTCCCAAATTGGTTTAAGCAATAAATCATGCGGGTAAGGTTATATTTTTGGATATAATTAAAAAAGTTGTTTGATGTATTTTACTGCTGGTGAATTTTACAAATTTCATTGATAGTTGAGAATGTTTTCAAATAAGCTTGCTGCTATGCATTACTTTAAAACAAATGGAAATTTTTTTTCTGATAGGTAATAAAAAAAAGAAGGCATTAATGAACAAAAAGTATAATGAACCAAGCCATGGAAGTGGAAAAAAATAAAGCTAAGATTCAGCTAAAACCTCAACGGACAGAAATGCTACAATCATAGATTACTATTCAAAAGGGATTTCAAACGGAAAAAATAAAAGCATACTACTGGATTTTTATCTGACACTAAAATATAAAAAATGTTATAAAAATTTAACATCACGAAATACAAGGCACTGTAAAATCACGAAATTTTAAACTAAAATAAACCGAACACATATTAGAACAAGTCATTCTTTTAATTGATGTCGTACTTTCTTTTTTAAGCATTTTATTCGAAAGGCAAAAGGTCACAATACATAAGATTTTTTATTAAAAAATACTTAAAAAATCAAAAGCTGAATTTTTATCAAAATTTGCAAGACAATTTTATATATTTTACAAATTTTAGTATTGTTTGCAGCAGAAATGGAATACAATTTCACAAAAACAATGTGTAAAAAAACACTTGGCAATAACAAAATTTGAAGTTTTCAAAGCAGATATTATAATTGTATATTCTATATAAACGAATTTCAATAGTATCTAAATATCTTTTGATTAGAATTTATTCCTGGTAAGTTTATCTTTGTTATCCTGAAATAAAATTTGTTTTTTATATATCAAAAAGAGCAAAACTTTGCTAACCTGACCAACCTGCCTATTTTGTTTATTCACTAAAGTCAGATTTATCTTTGAGTCTATTCTTACTTCTTCATTAGTTGTAGAAAGAAAACTTCGTAAAAGTTTTCAATGCTGTTATGTTTTATATTAGAATTTCCATTAATAGGCATAATTGTCCTAAAAGCCAACCATGAATGGATTCCAAGAGAAAAATTCAAAGGAATTTTGTAAAATATAGATTTGTAAACATAATAAGAGATTTTAAAATGTTGAAATGAAAATCATATTAAATTTCTCAATTGCATGGATGTTTTTGTGTACTGATACTTTAAGATTTTATGATACTGATATTTATTAATAGTATACGTATTTTAGACATCAAACAAAATATACATGCGTTTGTTAAAAATAAAAAAAAACAGTTTAATAATAAATGTACGCGTCTACAAATATTGGTGTTTAGACAAACGACAGTCTTAAGTCCTTTACTCTGAGATAAATTCTTAAAATGCACAAAAACGAAGGAAAATGTAATGCAAGAAAATGAATGACACCGTTATATTATACCTAACAATAATTAGATTTAAAAGAAAATTACCTTTTACCATGTAATCTTTCACATCTATGTACAATTTTCCTTAAAACAGTTTCGTCCGTTCCAATATTTAGAGAATTCTGAAATAAATATTAAATTTTAATATTGTATGAAAACTTAAAATTTGAATCATTTAAAAATATGATATTTTTACCAAATTGCTTACAGTGTCTAATGTGCTTCAAAACTTTAATAGCATCATGACTGCCTTCAGGAAATACTTTTATTATTCCAAATGAAGTGATATTGTGAGAAGTTCAATTATTTGACCAACGCAATAACAAGTAGGTATCTCTACAAAAGTATATTTAAACTATTAAAATGTAGTTGTTGTCAAAATCAATATAAATGAAATTTATTGAAACAAGAATCAACAACGAACTTACAAATATCTTATTTTAAAACCACCGTTGAAAAGCCGACCCAATTTTGAGCTTACGGCTACCAATGCTCAACGCCATAGCCTTGTAATTTTGAACCCAATCCAGAAGACAAGGAAACTTCAGGATCAAGTATTGGGAGAAACTTTGTGAGAATTTACTCCATTGGAAGGCAAACGCTCTATCCCCTGATCAACCACGATTCTTACAAATATTTATACCTCATTAAACATAAAAATAAAATCTTCCACAAAATGCGGTAGAGTTAGCAATTATGCATTACATATGCGGAAAATCAGAAGCCACCACTAAAGAGCATCATTGGACTCATTAATATTTAATTTGTGACAGTAACCTTCATTAAAGATGCTTGTAAAAAATCACCTACGCATTTTTTAGTATGAATATCATCCTCTGTCTCATGTACATCATGCTCTAGATAAATCTGCTTTTTGTTACTCACCCCTCAACTAATCATTTCACATTTAAGTAGCTTTCTTTTTTAAGTATAAATAATATATATATATTTATTAATATTTAAATTGGTCTTCAGTGTAATTATAAACCCGGTGAAATAAGTAAAAGGCAAAACATATTTTGCCCTGTTTTTACGTAGCTATCATACATATGGTCATATTTAAATATGTTTGAACTATAAATAATAACTGACATAGAAGATCTTGAAAATGTCTTAAAAAGCGGTTCCATACAGGTGCTTCACAAAAACCCAAGATTCCACAGAAAAGTTACAGGGACACCGAAAAATAAACATTTCCTTAAAATAATTTAAGATTTTTGAAATTTTTTAATTATATTTTAATCCAATAAACAATACATTATCTGTTTAATATTTAGGTTAGTTTGACTAAATTGTATAAATAAAATGTCGGGGAAAAAGAAATGTTTTTACGAGAATATTTATTTCTAATTACAACATTTTAACTAAACTATGAAAAATATTAGCATTTATAAAAATATTTGCAGTAATATCTTCCATCAAATTTTTCAAAATTTCATAAGAAAGAAATTTGTTTCTTTGATAACCACAGAGATGCCAACTGCTCCGGACACGCCAAAATAATTTTAAAAAAGGTAAATAACTACAAACAAAATTTTGCTAACATTTGACTATTTTTGCTTGCTTTTTAAAGGGTATAGCTTGACTTAACTACTATAAAGTGGTGAATTATATAAACTTACGAATTATTTAGAAATACTGGTAGATAAAAATCTACTAAATTGAATTTATTAAACCAAGAATCACAATTGATAAACTACCACTTTAAAATATATATTCGCCGTCCGGAGGAAGTTGGCATCTCTGTAACCATTCTCAACGTTTATAATTTTATCATTTTGCAGATAATCCAATAAAATCAACATCATCCGATCAGTTTCATAACATACTTGTTAGGCACAGTGAATAATTTTAAGAACTTTCATAGCCATAAAAATGAAAAAAAAAACTTTATTGCTCTTATTAATAAAGTTAAAATGACTGCAATATTTTCTATTCATGATTGATATTAATAATGAACTTGAATATTAAGTACTTTATCAAGTCTATCATACTGTGAATTCTTACTTTTAAGTAGTGACAGATATTAAATTTAAATGATTTTTCAGTTTAAAAAAATGCAGATTATTTATTGACTTTAAAATAAAGACTTTCATATCTTAAAACAATAAAAATTCAAAATATTTTTTAAAAAAATACATAGCTTCAAATTGATCACTAGTTTTGGGGATTTTTTTCATTTAACAACTAAGTTCATTTAACAACTAAGTGAACTTGAATAAAATAGAAAAAGGGAGAAATTAGGAAATCTAACAATTTATTAATGATTTTCCTTAAAATTAGTTGGAAAAATTTAGAAATGAAAGCAGTTTTTGTTAGAAAATAAATAATTATGAAACAAATTGCTATCTATACAAGTTTTAATTGGTGGAAAAACTTAAAGGAATAAGAAACAGCTTAACACATAATATAAACAAATAATGATACAGTAAAGGAAATAGTTTGGTATAGCAGAAATATGTGCCTTAAAAATCTCTTAGTGCGTCTCTTGATTGGTCAACACTTTTTAAAAAACAGAAACAAGAGATAAGTTTCTTGCATTTTTTCAGTTTGTAAGGTAAAACTCAAAATTCCCTGCTTTCCCCCGTTATTTTTGGTGATTTTTAAATTTACTTTATTTTACAGATTTTCCATTTTCTCCCTGTGGAGTGGCAACTCCGACCTGTAACTTAATAAGTATGCATAATTTTTTTCATGAAAACGTTTCTTACAAACACTCTGTTTAAAAGGAGCAAATATTGTGTTCCATTAATGTTCGTTACAAGCAACCCTATAGAAACTAACATTAAATTATAAAGAATACCACAATCTACAATTAAAATAAATATTATGAGCATAAAAACCACAAGGTTACTTGAACAAATTATATTTAGGCAATAATACTCTAATCTCAATCAAAAAAAAGCTAAAAAATAAAAATATACTTACGGTTCCTTTATTTCAACCGATGTGCCCTTTTAAAGTTCTTTTTAACATATACATCAATTAAACTTCTTGCCATGACTCATAGTCTGAAACAAGCAAAAAAATAATATAACACAAATTTAGATAAGCACAGAATAATAATAATTTTGTAGACCAATTTTTCCTTTAAAAACTACAATTCTAGGAAATGTAAAAGTTTACATTTTAAATATGAATAAATTTTACAAATCATGCTGATAAGTAGTTTTTAACAAGCAATTAAAGATGAATTTTTTTAACAAAATTTGTTTATACAATTACTAATCAGAGATATAGGAATACACTACTTATTTTTCATAAGTATCCTACAATGATTTAATTTATTTGGTGATTCATAGCATGAACTAAATACATATTTGTGAAGCATATTGTGCTAAACAATATGTTTGGAAGTAATAATAATCTGAACAAGCAGACATAAAAAAAAACTACATACACAAATGATCAAACCTTTTTTTTTTAAAAAAAATTGAATAACTTTTCTAAAATAAAAATATGTTAACACAAAAATCTTGTTTTCAATGTATATTTACAAATTCCTTCTTAGATTCAGTTCAAAATTATAATTTTTTTGGCTATTATGTTATTTGTCAAATAATTTGTCGTTGAGCATATCAATAATATTCTTTCAAAACAAAACTTTATTTAAAATTTCAAATATAATTAAATTCCAAAATGTTAATAAATGCTTAGTTTGAGAAAAAAAATTAAGAAAATGTCAAAACGTTTGTGAGGATATTCAGATATTTCTATGAAAAAGAACAATAAAATATTTATGTATACAAAAAAATCTTAAATTGATTATACAAATACGTACAATTATAGAACGCAAATATAATGAAATGCGTCTACTTATTTTAACGATTAATAAAATTTTTAAAGTTCAATATTTGAGTAATATTTAAGTAATTTTATGGGAATGAAATCTCAATCTTAAAATTAATCGAAATTAATACTAAATTAAGTATTAACTTCCATTGGTACTAAAATAAGATTTTAATCAAAATTATTCGAATAAAATTCTAACAATTATATATTGGTTAATTAGTTAAAATAGTTATCCAATGTTTGTTAGGAAGGTAATATTTAAATAAACACTTGTTTTAAAGAGGATTATCATTTAGATTGATATCAGTTTGCTAAAACTGTATTACCTCATGAAATATATCTTTAACCATCAATACTATAAACCATCAATATTCATTAAATAAGCTAAGATGAAAAACTAAAAATAATAATTTGATAAATAAATTGATATTTTGAAAAAACTCAACATACAAATTAAAATTAATTATAAAATTTGAATAAATTACTCTCTTATGAATCCTTGTTTCTCTTTTAGTAATCATAGGAAGACTGATCAGTTCTTTGATTTTTTTTTGTCTCAATCTTTTCCCCTACAAAAAATGAAAAAGAGTCTACTTAAAAACAATTAGGGAACAATAATCTTACTAACTCTAGAAATTATGAAAAATGGCATTAATAGAATAAAATAGCTCATGGCAAAAAATATTGATTACAATGCTGGGGCAAATATGAACCAATAATGTAATATAAGTATATTAATTAATATAATATAATATGAGTTAATATATAATATAACAAATTTTTTATAATTACTTCACAGACTTCAAAGCTAATAGTAATAATGCAAATATTATCAAAAGAGGATTTCAAAGAACAGTAAAATATTAAAAAAATAGTGCGTGGAGTCCCTCCGCGTGGAAGAAGTTAAACTTCGCAACTTGCGACGTTAATTGTAGAAGAGTCAGCAGTCGTAGAAGGATCACTAGTTCTATTCAACGACTCTTTTTCCTGCTCCGCTCACTTCCGTGCTCTGTAATAACGATAATATTGCGCATTTTTCCCTCGTGGACCTCTTGAACCAGTGGAAGTGCTTGTGGTTGCCTCATCGTCTCGGAAAATGTATTTGTATTAATAGTGTATGTGAATGCTTCATAACGTAATTTCAGAAGAGAAAACCTAACAATCAATTGATATTCACAAGAAACGTACCTTGACATAACCTTAAATCCGTCGCATTGTCCGTGGGATTGTCTTCACTCATTTTTTACAATTGTTATCCACTAAATTTGAAAATAAAAAATACTATCCTATTAAATTATATGTGCATCAAATCAAACTAAAAAAATATTTATAGTCAAACAGTACTTTTATGACTTCTATTATTTTTATGCTAGTGAGAACCAAAACAATATAGAAATGAATGAGGGAAAACAGGACCCTACCACGTGATTTCCCGGCCAATAAAAATGTAGCGTTTAACGTTTAACGCAACCTTGTTGGAAGTCGCATAAGAAGTATAACTTCAAAAATTATTTTACATTATGAGTGTAATTTCATTTGGAAGCATGTAGGAAACATTCTAATACTTCAACTGAGTTTATTCAGTTATGCATAATATGTAGGCTTTATGAACACACAAATGACTAACAGATAAATATTTTGATTTTTATTAATAGTCAAAAAAGGCACCGTTTTTATAAAAATCAGAAATCCATTAAAAATAATTTATAAAGAATTTCCGAAATCAAACTTTAATATTGTTATAAAGTGAAACAATAAAATGTTTTACAAAAAGCAACAAAACAGTGTAATTGTAATTAAAAAAAAGTAATTTTATCTCGTTTAATAATGATACTAAAATTTAGATTCAAAACTGCAGCTTTCATTCTAGTAAATTTATAACTACCTTTCGCCATCAGACTTTCATTGCTGAACTTTTGAACGTTCAGAACTTTTTTTAGAACAAAAAAAGTTTTGAACTGATTTCTATAAATGAGGTTTGTGTCATTATGTATTAGTAATATTTTTTTTTAATATTTAAGCAATCAAGCAACAATCTGTTCAAAAATTCTATTTCAGTAGGGATTTTTTAAAGAAAACTTACTCAATTTTAGGGAATTTTTTACAATGTACAAAATTCAGAATTTTAACAATTTCAATTAAACCAGTAAACCAGGAGAAACTGGCAAAATCCAGTAGTCTACTGGAAAATTCAGAAGAGTTTGCAGCTATGATTATATTATATCAAGCCATTCATAAGCACTCATCAAGAACGATTGGTTTCTTTTCAGGATTTTTAATCTTTTGACTATAAACCTCAACTCAACTTATACCAAAGATCTGACTACATCCCTGCACAACAAATTGGGTTTTTTTTCTAACATTTGCGGATAAGCACTATTCTGGCATGGAGATGTTTGAAACGCTTGATACATTCCTTCATTATAAATCTGCAATGCAAAGTTATCTTACTGCAAGACATGGTTAGATAGAAATTTTATCTATCAGAGTATACTAACTAGTGACTAAAAGATATTACTAGTTCATACACATTTACAATGGTACACACTTACATAGGGTAAACTAACCAGTGAAGGAACACTTAAGCTTCACTTGCCATTTAAAAAATCATATTAATTTCAAAATTCGTAATTTTAGTTAAATGGCAGTGTCAATATATTTACTACTAATTGCAAATTATGTAAAAAAAAATTAGAGAACTTAAATATTGCTTTAAGGCTTTGGAGGTTTAAATAACAAGTAGTAAGAAGATCAAGTGAAGGAATAGCTCTTACCAGTGAAGGAACACAAAATTTCCCAGTAAAGGAACACTTAATTTTGGTTATTTTTTAATGCTCTTTATGAATTTATCTGTCATACAAATATCTAAAAACAAGCCTATTCTTGAAATTATAACATATAAATACTTGGAAAATGTTAATTTTTTTTTGTAATCTTGAATTGAAAATTAAAGTGTCAACATATTAACACATACTGTTCATTCACTGGGAAATCTATGCCCAGTAAAGGAACATGCCTGTTCCTTCACTGGTTAGAAGTAGTTTTTTGTATTCTTAACATACTTTTGATGCAAAACATCACTAAAGGTTCAAGAAAATTAAAGTTTTTCTTTCATTTTCAGTAACTTAGAAAAAACCCAGTAAAGGAACACTTGTTCCTTCACTGGTTTTTCATCGTTTGGTGATCTAGTGAATAAACAACCCGTTATCTCAGTACTTTATTATGCTATGATGCTTAAAAAAATAAAACTTAACTTCAATAACTATATTTTGAATTCTTATTTTCACAGTAAGAAAAATAAAACTATTACATGCAATTAATTCCACTTCAAATATGTAAATACAAACACTCCTCTAATAATTTTTTCAAAGAAACAAGGTGTTGCAGAGATAATAACAAATTTAAACTTTTGTCCAGAGAAGTCTATGTAACCAGGTAATCCATAACATTGCTAGATGACTTCCCATTGTTTGGCAGTAAGCTATTGTTACCAATCAATCTAAAGAAAAACTTTCAAATTCTTATTTTTAATCAATATATATGAAATGTTCCTTCATTGGGTAGTGTTCCTTCACTGGTTGGTTTGCCCTACAACTATTTGAATTTTTGTTAACAAAAAAAGAAAGTGAATTTAAATGAAAAATTACAATACTGAAATTGTGTAACGTTCACAATTATGAAATATGATATTTTGAGACCACAAACCAAAAGATGAAACTGAAAATCAATCATCTAAAACATCATACCATTCCTTTACATCATATCTTGTTGAACTGGGGGACATTATATTATATATGATAGTCAAATTTAAATCTATATGTAACACTTTTATATAATTCATACATTCTTCCTAAAAAATATATACATTAGTTTAGCTACAATTATTAAAAATAAAAGTCACAATCCTGAATATTAAGAGAAAAATAAACAAGGTAAAGAAGTTATATAAAAAAATTTTCATGAATGGATATTCTCTAAAAGTTTAACAAAAAAAAACAGTTCATTCTCTTTGAAATCAAATACAAACTTAACAAAAAATAGCATAACAATATAAACAAATTTTTCCTTGAAAATTAATAATAATAATTGAAACTATGCTTCAAAAATGTACAAATTTTAGGTAGATAATAGACCACAATAGATTAGGTAGATAATAGACAAAAAAATAGACCACACTATGGGAATAACAGTAGCTAATATATGCGCATTAAAATATTATTTATAATCCTTCATTTTAAATTTAATTGTCATAATAATTACCGAGTTAATACAGTTTAGTTATGAAAAAATAAATAATCATTAAGTCAAGTCATGAAAAATTAAAAATTTTGTAATTTATATATATATATATATATATATATATATATATATATATATATATATATATATATATATATATATATATATATATATATATATATATATATATATATATATATATATATATATATATATATATATATTAATTTTATTAAATAATTAGTCTCAAGAAGCTGAAGTGGGAAGATACTACTTGATTAAAAACTTCATTCGCTTCAAAAATATAAAAAATTTTGGTAACAGTTGACGTGTTTCAAGACTTCAAAAATAGACGCCCATTTCTAAGACTTGCCAGACTTGAATGTGAAGAAACAAAACTGTTTTGAAGTGCTTGGAAATTTACCCTGATTTGCCCTTATGTTTTTTCTTGCTCTGCTTTCATTTATTTTCTTCGGCTACTGCTTTTCTTAAAAAAAAAAATAATAAATAAAAATAAAACGTTTACTATTCCATTTTTCGTTAGCAAACTTTACATTTCAAACTGCTTTTATGTGCTTTTCATGCGTTACTTTTAATTTTTCTCTGTGTTTGTTTTAAGCAGTTAGTTTATATTAAAATATTAAGTAATATAGACAGTAATATCGGTTTACGAACCATACACGGGATTTCTGCATTTGGCCTCTGAACAGCCAAAAGCTACAAACTCAGATTTACCAGAACAGAAAATGTAACTTATAATCTGCAGTATAGAAAAACTATTTAAAAAAAAGGATAAAGAACAAAAGCGCAATAATTACAGTACAAGTTTCCAAGTTTAGGGATCTACATCCGATAAGTCCTCATTGATAGGTCCGAATTTGTCAGACTGCGCCAACACTTGATTAACAGTGCTTTAATAACTCAAATGAGCGCACTAATCACAGGTTCTTCTTCTTCGTCGGCACTACAGACTAGTGCAGGCCAAGGCTTTCGCAATTGGCTGTCTCTAGGCTTTGAGCTAGATTTTTCCTCCCATTTATTCCTAATGTTTTTAAGTTCTTCTCAACACTGTCAAACCATCACAGGAAACACCGCGCTAAATAATCCTAAAAATCTAAAAACATGTATTTAAAGGAAACTCGCAGAAAGTTAAAAAAAGAAAAAAGGATTCATTTCGTTGGTCAAATTTAAAAAAATTAATGGTTTAAAAAATAAAATTGAAGTACAAAAAACATAAAAGTATAAATAACTACTTAAATCCTAGTTCATTGTACGAGGTAAATAAAAAAAATTAATCAGTACTGACTAACACTATGAAGTCAAACACAAAGCTGTACCGACACAATTGAAGATTTGTGGAAGAACCAGGTAAGAGACATTTTATCGGTATTTATGAAACAGTGAAAATCGCCGAAATTAGTTGCATGACTATAGGTATATTTAATGCAACGCAAATTGCATTTTTTTCACTTCAATCTTAACGTAACTAATACATATAAGTCTTTAGTATGTATGCCTAATTTTATTATCAAAATAGATGGTTGTAAGCAAAACAAGACGAAAAATTATTCCACCTTTTAATTAATCGGAATTTTAATAGTTTCTTTTCGCCTTCTTCTAAACTATTTATAACCTCTCTGAAAATGTCACTTACCTGGTTTCTCCATTAAAATCTCCAATTAATACAGATATTATAAATTAGCTTTTATCATTTACTTATCTCAAGTATTTGCCCCACCATATCATGTTTTTAACTGCCTTTACCTCTTAAACTACCCCACAGAAGAGGATTTGTATTCATTTAATGCCATGGAAATAACAAAAACTATTCAAACACACCATGAAATATGATTGAATAGAGGATACGACACCAACCAATCAACCAAGTATTTGCCCTTCTTGGTGACTTTACATTATTATATTAAACGAAACATGGCCTTTGTGTTTCATTCCATCAAAATTAAGATTAATTGCATCACTTGGTGTGATGATATTGATCGCTGCCAAACTTATGATAGTTAAAATAATTTATCGCATCATTTAATTTTCTCCGGTTCCCTTTTAAGGGAGTGTAAAACACGGATTTTCTGCAGGCTTTTTAGTATTGGTGAAGTTTTAATATTTACCGAGTGCATCAATATACTTTTTATATTAGCATATTTAGCGCTTATTGCATAACACTTGAGCATTTGGGTTTTGTTTGAAATGTATTTAGCAGTGGTAAAAAAGTAAAAAAGTAAAGCTCTGAATAAACGAAAATGGTACAAAGCACCTAGATAAAAAAAAAATTGCTGGAGCACAAGAAAAAAGGAAAATTATCACAGAGCACCAAAACCAAAAAAATAAACCAAGAAGACAAGAATCTAGAAAATGCCCGTACAAATGAAACAAAAAAAATTAACAAAGAAAACAAACCAATAGCACTAGAACATGGAAAATGCCAGTACATGAATAAAAAAAAATTACCAAGAAAACAAGAGCAAAGCAGATTAACCAAGAAAACAGAAAAGAAAACAACATTTGTGTTTTGAGGAAAATACATTTATCAGAGGTAGTCAACAGAATTCTTTTAAGAACACGATAAGGACTTTGGAACACGACCATTTCTCAATCCGATCTTTAATTTACTGTTTAAAATATTTAAAAACGTAATGGGAAAATTTTAATTATAATTCATGAAAATATTAATGTACTATCTTTGCACACTGGAAAAATAGTTTTTGAAACTACGGGAAACCCGTTAAAGAATTCTCATTAAAATCATTGAGAATATCGCCAATAATATCAGATTACCAATATTTATTTTATACTTAGATTATATAAAAATATTAGATGTAATTTTTTTTTCATTTTCTTTTTAAATTATATGAACATTACTTTAAGTACATAAATCTTATGCATTGTAAAATTGACACCATATTACAAGGTGAAAAAAAACTGAATTAGTGACAAAGTGTAGTAAAACCTAGCTACTTTTGAGTTAATCTTCTTTAACTTGAAATAGTTTTCTATTATCGTTACCAGTTTCCCATAAAAAGATAATTAGCGAAACTTACTTTTTTTAAAAATTTTTTCCTGTAAATTAGATTTTATACGATCCACTGTTTTCTTCGGTAAAAAAAAAAGAAGAACGTATTAGGTTCTTTAACGGAGAAACATCCTCCTCTGACAACAACGAAACTACTTCATGTTAATTCAGCTATATATTCTTGTTTATTTTGGGGTTGAATCATTACTAACACTAGTTACTATAGTTTTAACGAGTTCAAGTTATAGCAGTAATTTTAATGATGTATTTTACCGTGAGAATGCTTGCTAATTTACATGCGTCCTTCATTAATTGAGAATGATTTTGAACAAACACGATAATGGGTACTACATTAGAAAAATTTCAAGAATGAACTTACATTTTCACCAATTAACATAACTTAGTGTAACATAGCAAATTTTTTCTGAAATTTAAAGAAAATTTTTCTGAAATAATAAAAGAGGTAATGATTACGAAATGTTTGCTTTTTTCCCCTGTCAATTTTGTAAGCAGTATTGTGTCGTACTGGACAAAAAAGTTTTAAAATCTGATTTATGAAAACTACACAGTTGAGATTTCTATATTCTACTACAACTCAGAAAACACTTCAGGATATAACAGATAAGCTTTTAGCTATGCAATTTTTAAAGTTTGAGTCCAAATATATTAAAACATTAAAAGCACATCAATGTCTTTTATAACATGACTTTAGTTCAACTTTTGTTGGTTGAAATTTTTCAATGAAATAACTTAAAAATTAAACTTAAGAATATCTTAAAAATATCAATGGTAGTCAAAATTAAACAAACAATGTAAACGTGACAAAAATTTATTGTCATAACTAAATAAGTAATACAAAACTTTTTTTTCAACATGAAAGAAAAACACAACAAACGTACTTCCTTGGAGTACATACGAAATACAACTAAACAATTTGAACAAATTTCTGTTTAAAATAAATACTTCTAAGTATTAAAAATTGTCAAAATTAAACAAACAAAACAAAACTTTGTTGTCAAAACAAAATAAACCAAATACTAATAAGAAATAAAAAACAATACTTTTTTAAAACAAAATAACAAACGTGCTTCTTTGAAGTGCTCACAAAATATAATTAAATAATTTGTTTAAACAAACTTTTGTTTTCAAAATAAAAACATTTTCTTAAAAATATATCAAAAAGCATAACATGCTCGTTAAACTATAATAAATTACTTCGAATCAAGTTTTCAAGAAGTAAATTAAGAATAATGTTAATTTTGATTACCTAATAATCAAAAGTATATATACTTAAGTAAAAATACGTACATTTGTTATGACCATAAAATGGAAGTAAGCAACATAATTGCTACGAACCAAACATGATTTAATATAAAGCTGACTTTAAATTACTCAGTTAAAAAAATAATGCATTAAACTTAACATCGAGGATTTTTAGAAATGGATCAACGTCTGCTGTAGTAAAGATTGTAAAGTTTCAGCTAGTAAATTGGGTCAGCTAATAAAATCTCCTTTTCATGAAAAAGAATTTCTAAGATTACGATAAATTAAAAAATTTAAATGCCTCATAGCCTTTATAATTTATCTCATTACTTGAAGGAGGTTTGAAAAACTTAATAAGAAAGAAGTCTCAGTAAAAAGAAATTTACCATCTCTTTTGAAATTTGAAGGTAAAACTTATGTCTCAAAAAAAAGAAGTTTCCAGCTTTAAAAAATCGACCGTCTCTTTTGAAATTTAAAAAAGAAGTCTCCAGCTTTAAAAATGTCTCCAGCTTTAAAAAAGAAGTCCAGCTTTAAAAATGAAGTCCAGCTTTAAAAAAGAAGTCTCCAGCTTTAAAAAGAATCGACCGTCTCTTTTGAAATTTAAAAAAGAAGTCTCCAGCATTAAAAATTTCTCCAGCTTTAAAAAAAAAAGTCCAGCTTTAAAAAAGAAGTCTCCAGCTTTAAAGAATCGACTGTCTCTTTTAAAATTTGTAGATAAAATTTATGTCTCATAACATAATCCTTATTCATTAATCACATTAGACTGAAAAGTTGGCATTACAAAAAGTTATTAAAAAAATAAGTACCTGAATAAATTTCATAAGCCTCACTGCAGTAAAGCCCTCGTAATGTAATTGATATACTAGTTATAAACAATCAAAGAGCAACCAACACTTACTAGAAGTGCAGATTAAATATAGCTAATCTATTAATAAAGGAACTTTGCCTCATCAAAATAGACTAATATTTAAGTTGTAATACTTAAACCACTTCAGAACAGAAACAAAGCCAAACGAAGCAACTTCATTGAAGCACATGCAAAATACAACTAAATTTTTTAAAAACTAATACATTTATAACAAGCTTTGATGAAATACATTTTAGTATGAGTTGACGATTATTTAAGAAATCTATTTCAAATGAAAGGTAATTTTGATTACCTACTAAGCAAGTAGTATATGTGGTTAACTAAATTAATATGATGCAAATAATAAAATTAAGGCCCTCAGATTATCTTATAAATCAGCATCACATTGAAAATATAGATCAGGGAATGCAAAAAGTTGTGGAAGTAGATAATAAAGTAACTCTTGTAGTTTACATACCATTATTTTTACAGAAAAGAGGTGTAGAGTACGTATAACAGAAAGTATGCATTTCTAAAGAAATTATAGCCACCTTTAATTAGCTCAACATTTATAAAGATTTACATATTAGATAGCAGAAAAGATACTTAGAATTTGTATTAAAAAGGAAGAACGCCAGGATTATTTAAAAAAATTACACTGTCACAATACGCAGTCACCACAATTACAAAGACTTTTATAATACATTGTATAGAAGATAATTAGAATATTTAATGAGAGAAGTTGGCCAGGATTATGGAAGAAATCTTATTCTCAAGCAATAAATGAAATTCTCTGCATCTTTAAAAACAAATATTAAAGCTTAAGTTTGACTCATAGTAAGTCTGATGATTTATCACATTATTACGTAAGAAGAAAAATTCTTACTTTATTTGAATTATATAGATAGTTCAACAATTTGTAACCTAAAGTCATTAAAAAGAAATGCTTATTTCAGAAATTTGCTTAAGAGAAAAAATATTTCAGCTATATATACATACATTCAAAATTTCTTCAACTATAAAGAAACATATTATATCGTGCATAAATAAGGACGCACGATTAGTACATACATTTGGTAGTCATTTTTTAACAAATTAAAAAGCATTACTGACAAGTTTGTAGACACATAAAACTTTTTCCTAACTTAAAGTATTGTTATTGAAAAGTGTTAATAAGGCAGGACTAGGATTGAATTTTTAAAAATTTGAGGAAATTCTTCAAAATTAATTTTTTCCGTCTCTGAACCGTCTCTTTTGAAATTTAAAAAAGAAGTCTCTAGCTTTAAAAATGTCTCCAGCTTTAAAAAATAAGTCCAGCTTTAAAAAGGAAGTCTCCAGCTTTAAAAAAATCGACCGTCTCTTTTGAAATTTAAAAAAGAAGTCTCCAGCTTTTAATAAAAAGACCGTCTGTTTTAAAATTTGTAGATAAAACTTATGTCTCATAACATAATCCTTATTCATTAGTCACATTAGATTGAAAAGTTATTACAAAACGTTATTAAAAAAATAAGTACCTGAATAAATTTCATAAGCCCCATAGCAGTAAAGCGCTCGTAATGTACTTGATATACTACTTATAAACAATCAAAGAGCAACCAACACTTACTAGAAGTGCAGATTAAATATAGCTAATTTATTAATAAAGTAACTTTGCCTCATTAAAATAAACTAATATTTAAATTGTAATACTTAAACCACTTCAGAACAGAAACAAAGCCAAACGAAGCAACTTCATTGAAGCACATGCAAAATACAACTAAATTTTTTAAAAACTAATACATTTATAACAAGCTTTGTTGAAATAAATTTTAGTATGAGTTGACGATTATTTAAGAAACCTATTTTGAATGAAAGGTAATTTTGATTACCTACTAAGCAATTAGTATATGTAGTTAACTAAATTAGAATGATGAAAACAATAAAACTAAGACACTCAGATTATCTTATAAATTAGCATAACATAGATCAAGGAATGCAAAAAGTTGTGGAAATAGGTAATAAAGTAACTCTTGTAGTTTACATTCCATTATTTTTACAGAAAAGAGGTGCAGAGTAGGTATAACAAAAAGTATGCATCTCTAAAGAAATCACAGCAATCTTTAATTGCCTCATTTCAGACAACGATTTCTAAATAAAGACTTACAGCAAAATTACAAAAAGACTTGAATATTACAATGCAAAGAAGATACTTAGATTTTGTATTAAAAAGAAAGAACGCCAGGATTATTAAAAAAATGCACAGTCACCTTTAATTGAAAAGAATTACTTTTATATTACAAGAAGATACTTAGATTTTGCATTAAAAAGGAAGAACGCCAGGATTATTAAAAAAATGCACAGTCACCTTTAATTGAAAAGAATTACTTTTATATTATATTCATGATAAGATATTTAGAATATTTAATGAAAGAAGCTGGCCAGGATTATGAAAGGAATCTTATTCTCAATCATTAAATGAAATTCTCTGCATCTTTAAAAACAAATATTAAAGCTTAAGTTTGAATCATAGTAAGAGTGATGATTTATCACATTATTACGTAAGAAGAAAAATTCTTACTTTATTTGAATTATATAGATAGTTCAACAATTTGTAACCTAAAGTCATTAAAAAGAAATGCTTATTTCAGAAATTTGCTTAAGAGAAAAAATATTTCAGATATATATATACATACATTCAAAATTTCTTCAGCAATAAAGAAACATATCGTGCATAAATAAGGACGCACGATTTGTACATACATTTGGTAGTCATTTTTTTAAACAAATAAAAAAGCATTACTGACAAGTTTGTAGACACATAAAACTTTTTCCTACCTTAAAGTATTGTTATTGAAAAGTGTTAATAAGGCAGGACTAGGATTGAATTTTTAAAAATTTGAGGAAATTCTTTAAAATTAATTTTTGAATGTCTCACGTTGATTTGTAACTTATTATTATGCAGACTTAATTTTGTTGTTGCTTCATACAGTCATTTCTGAGGGACATTTTTTTCCTAAATTAAGATCTGCTAAGTTATAGAGTTTCATTTTTCTGTTAATTCCATCTTTTAAATTCTTCCTTAAGCTTTTATCTATTTCCTAATTTCTTCAAATGATGGTGTTTCAAGCACTTCTTTGTTATCAATATACAACTATATTTTTTAACGTATCGTGTTTTTCTTTACAAAGATTATTAGGATATCAAAGTGTTTATTTCATCTTTTAAAATTCTTTTTCAGCTTTCATTCTCACTCTAAATTTTAGCATAGGGGCTTCTATCACAGCTTTCCATCTCACTACAAATTGGAGCTTTCAACCACTATTCGTTCACTTTTGTTGGCAGTAAATCTAAAATCGCCGAAAATTGGCTGACAGCTTTATTCTTCTTTGGTAGAACTACCACCGGAGTAGCAACTATGGAGAGTTCTACCAGACACCTCTTCTCTGTAGTTGCTTGACTTCGTCTGACACAGTCTTTTTTAGAAAGTATTTTGGAAGACTTGCAATTAATATACTTGACTTAAGCACACACCTTGTGGCTTTCTAACACTTCACATCTTTCCATCTCACTCTTAATTGGGGCTTTTAACCACCTTGCAGATTTCAATCTCACTCTCAATTGGGGCTTTCTACCACTTCACAGCTTTCCATGTCTAGATTCAGGCTTTCTACAAGTTCAACATTCCATCTCACTCTTAATTGGGGCTTTTAACCACCTTGCAGTTTTCAATCTCACTCTCAATTGGGGCTTTCTACCACTTCACAGCTTTCCATGTCTAGATTCAGGCTTTCTACCAATTCAGCGTTCCATCTCACTTTTAATTGGGGCTTTTAACCACTTTACAGTTTTCAATCACAGTCTAAATTGGAGCTTTCTAACACTTCACATCTTTCCATGTCTAGATTCAGGCTTTCTAGCAGTTCAACATTCCATCTCACTCTTAATTGGGGCTTTTAACCACCTTGCAGATTTCAATCTCACTCTCAATTGGGGCTTTCTACCACTTCACAGCTTTCCATGTCTAGATTCAGGCTTTTTACCAGTTCAACATTCCATCTCACTCTTAATTGGGGCTTTTAACCACCTTGCAATTTTCAATCTCACTCTTGGGGCTTTCTACCTCTTCACTGCTTTCCATGTCTAGATTCAGGCTTTCTACCAGTTCAACATTCCATCTCACTCTTAATTGGGGCTTTTAACCATCTTGCAGTTTTCAATCTCACTCTCAATTGGGACTTTCTACTACTTCACAGCTTTCCATGTCTAGATTCAGGCTTTCTACCAGTTCAACATTCCATCTCACTCTTAATTGGGGCTCTTAACCACCTTGCAGTTTTCAATCTCACTCTCAATTGGGGCTTTCTACCACTTCACAGCTTTCCATATCTAGATTCAGGCTTTCTACCAGTTCAACATTCCATCTCACTCTTAATTGGGGCTTTTAACCACGTTTCAGATTTCAATCTCACTCTCAATTGGGGCTTTCTACCACTTCACAGCTTTCCATGTCTAGATTCAGGCTTTCTACAAG
Organism: Parasteatoda tepidariorum; assembly: GCF_982258835.1. NCBI lineage: Eukaryota > Metazoa > Arthropoda > Arachnida > Araneae > Theridiidae > Parasteatoda > Parasteatoda tepidariorum. The sequence continues at coordinate 108,582,778 of NC_141756.1, read as the reverse complement.
TTCAACATTCCATCTCACTCTTAATTGGGGCTTTTAACCACCTTGCAGTTTTCAATCTCACTCTCAATTTGGGCTTTCTACCACTTCACAGCTTTCCATATCTAGATTCAGGCTTTCTACCAGTTCAACATTTCATCTCACTCTTAATTGGGGCTTTTAACCACCTTGCAGATTTCAATCTCACTCTCAATTGGGGCTTTGTACCACTTCACAGCTTTCCATGTCTAGATTCAGGCTTTCTACCAGTTCAACATTTCATCTCACTCTTAATTGGGGCTTTTAACCACCTTGCAGATTTCAATCTCACTCTCAATTGGGGCTTTGTACCACTTCACAGCTTTCCATGTCTAGATTCAGGCTTTCTACCAGTTCAACATTCCATCTCACTCTTAATTGGGGCTTTTAACCACCTTGCAGTTCATGGTAGATCCATATAATAGGACGGATTTACCATGAGTTTTAATAATTCTGTTGAATTTGTTATGTTTTTGTTTTTCCAGAATTTATTGAATAACGTAACTGCTTTGGTCTTTATTTAAACTACTTAGACTTAACTATTATTAAATCAGTTCCTACATCAGTTCCTACGTTATTAAACTTCAAAGACGCATCTAGTGACTGACATTGAACCTTTCAACACTTTCAACACTCTCATACAATTCAGGTATTTTCAGCAGTATAAATTCCATCTTAATTAGTTGAGTATCATTTTTAGCATTTACTATGTATTTAGTTCTATTCTTACCTTGATGCATTTCCTACTATACAGTTCATTCCAGTTTCTGACTGATCTGCTTTACTTTCTAAATTTTACTCCGTTTACTTGGTTTTGACATGCAAACTGGTGCAATTCTTAAACAAAAATTGCATTTGGAAGTGCATTTGCAACTTTTAGTGATAAACTTCACATCAAAAACAATTACTTTTCATTTCCTTTTTGACTTGTTTTTAATTTAACTTTGGGTGGTTTGGGGAAATTTTTCTCACTGTTGAGCACTGGATTAAGTGTTTCGAATTGGAAATATCTTAGTTTGTAATTTTCATTGCAATACAAATGTCCGTGGCATCTGAATGCTTTATTCTTCCTTGGTAGAACTACCACCGGAGTAGCAGCTTTATAGAGTTCTATCAGACACCTCTTTTCTGTAGTTGCTTGACTTCGTCTGACACAGTCTTTTTTAGAAAGTCTGCCACAGGATAATATACTTGATTTATGGATTAATATGAAATTGACTTAAGCACGCGCAATTGACTTATGATTAAATCTCGATGAGTATCACTGATTAGTAAGTCTTGAGGTTCATTATGAGTTCTTGAGATAATTCTAATATCGTGAAACATGCTGATTTCCCTCGTGCACTTTGTTGGCACTAAACCTAAAATCGCCGAAAATGAAGCCTAGATTTCATTGATTGGAGATGCTCTAGTTTGAAACAGTTCGGATCATTTCCAATTTCATGCTTTACTGCTGTCGCAAAAATGTCGATAATAAATATATGATAGAACTTTTGAGATTTTTTTTCCAAAAGTCTTATGAAAATTTGATGTCCAAAAGTCTTAGGAAAATTTTATGTTAATATTGTTTTTATTATGTAGGCATGTATATAAAATTTTATATTTAACTAATAAAAGTTTTTTAAATTTTCTTTGTCAAATAAAGTTATTTTTAATTTAAAAAAATAGCTTCTCATGAGAACAGCAAACTAATGAAAATAGTTCTGCTAATGATGTTTTATGTATCTACAACTTTTTTTTTATTTTCATACATTTCAATTTCTGTTTAACATTCATAATTTCAATAACATAAGCTATCATAAAATTCTAAAAATCAATAAGCACTCACACAAAATGGGTATACACAAAACTTGTTTGCTTTAGGAATTTTCTGATTTTTAAATTATGGGAAACCTTTACATTAAAAAATATTATCTAGATAAAAGAATCAATATGTATTTTTATTACTATTAGGTAAATAAAAAATTGCAAAGATTTTCAATTTTATTAAGAGTTTTATTTCCGACACTTATTTAAAATATTATTACTAAAATATCAGATGAGCAAAATAAATTTTGATTTTTAAATTTCCTTTTGACCTTACTAACACTGTACCTCATAATTGCAAGCAGGGGGGAAATCTTTGTTTCTTTATTTCAATAAGTGATGCACCAGAAAAAAAAATTGCAAATTTTTGATTTCATATTACAAGCGTAGATTATTTAGTAAAATATCTGAATAATATTTTAGAACCACAATATTTAAATAAAATATTAGTGTAGCTACTGTAAAAAATTGTATCTTCAACGCTTTATTCCGTTTACGTTACTTTCTGCAACAGGCGTTATATGCACTAACACAGATTTCTAAAAATATCTCAATTATAGTTTAAAGCACTCAAGATTTATTATTGTTTTTTTTTTCTTATATTTTTACAAAACTTGAGAAATTTTGAAATATTATTACGCAATTTTACATTAATAAATGTTTCAGAAACTCTTCAAATGATTAATTTTGAAATTCAGGATCCGTCAAAACTACTAATGATTATTTCTTTCCTTTGCCTCAACTATCATTTCAAGGGCAATCATTTTTCTTTTTTACATAATTTAACATAGGCATTTTTCTAAATATTTTTCTCCCAAAACAATGTATTTTTTTGAAATTCAGGATCCGGCAATACTACTATGGAATTTAATGAGTATTTTTAAGAGCCTTTTCCTTTACCTCAACTATCATTTCAAAGGAATTAGCAATAATTTTTGATTTTTTTTTTTTACATAATTTAACATAGGCATTTTTCTAAAGTTAACTGTAAATATTTTTCTCCCAAAACAATGTATTTTTTTGAAATTCAGGATCCGGCAATACTACTATGGAATTTAATGAGTATTTTTAAGAGCCTTTTCCTTTACCTCAACTATCATTTCAAAGGAATTAGCAATAATTTTTGATTTTTTTTTTTTACATAATTTAACATAGGCATTTTTCTAAAGTTAACTGTAAATATTTTTCTCCCAAAACAATGTATTTTTTTGAAATTCAGGATCCGGCAATACTACTATGGAATTTAATGAGTATTTTTAAGAGCCTTTTCCTTTACCTCAACTATCATTTCAAAGGAATTAGCAATAATTTTTGATTTTTTTTTTTTTCATAATTTAACATAGGCATTTTTCTAAAGTTAACTGTAAATATTTTTCTCCCAAAACAATGTATTTTTTTGAAATTCAGGATCCGGCAATACTACTATGGAATTTAATGAGTATTTTTAAGAGCCTTTTCCTTTACCTCAACTATCATTTCAAAGGAATTAGCAATAATTTTTGATTTTTTTTTTTTTCATAATTTAACATAGGCATTTTTCTAAAGTTAACTGTAAATATTTTTCTCCCAAAACAATGTATTTTTTTGAAATTCAGGATCCGGCAATACTACTATGGAATTTAATGAGTATTTTTAAGAGCCTTTTCCTTTACCTCAACTATCATTTCAAAGGAATTAGCAATAATTTTTGATTTTTTTTTTTTTACATAATTTAACATAGGCATTTTTCTAAAGTTAACTGTAAATATTTTTCTCCCAAAACAATGTATTTTTTTGAAATTCAGGATCCGGCAATACTACTATGGAATCTAATGAGTATTTTTAAGAGCCTTTTCCTTTACCTCAACTATCATTTCAAAGGAATTAGCAATAATTTTTGATTTTTTTTTTTTTTTTACATAATTTAACATAGGCATTTTCTAAAGTTAACTGTAAATATTTTTTTCGCAAAACAATATATTTTTTTGGAAAATGGATTAAATTCTACGTAAAATTAAACCTTAAATTTATAAAGAGAAATTTATTTAAATATGTACACATAAGAAAATAAGTATAAAATGATAACTTCTTTGGTTTTTAGATGGAATTTAATAGAAAATGAAAAAAAAATATTCTAATAGTAAGATTAAAATTAATATAAACTAAGTCGAAAAAAACTTGAAAAAAGCACAAATAAAAGTACTGAAATCCCCGTACTATTGTTTTATAAACAAACATAGATCACCTCTTTTGCTCATGTTTTTAACTAATAGGAACTGCAGAACAAGTTTGAATTAGATAATAGAAGAAAGAAAATAAGAAACAAATGAAGGGATTTGGCCTCCATGAGTCAAAATATTAAATTACAAATAAAATTGTTGCAAGCATTGGGAAAAAAGTAGGATACTAGAAATAGCTTTAACTTTATAAGAATTTTTCAACATATAGAATGATTCTCAAAAATAAAGTAACATTAAGAGCAGCATTGAATGTCTTGATAATGTTCATTTAATGTCCTGATATTGGACTTTTATTTCTTGTTATTTAAATCAAAGTTTAAGGGTACGTTTGAATTCTCCAATGTACACAAGGCTACATTGACGCAATATTTGATTAATACTATAGATATTGATTGTTGTTTAAGGTTGGAAAAAATGTATTAACATGGGAGAAAATGACTTAACTCGAATTTACCCAACATCTTAGCAATTTGGGCAATGCTCACGGTAACACAATCAACACGGTAACGCCAGCTATCTTTTCGTTAGAGATATAAAATTAAATGTTTTGAGACCGAAGGGAAATTGTAATTACGAGAAATGAAAACGTCCAAGACAAGTAATTATTTTCTTGTTCAAATGTGAATCCTATGCAAAAATTTATAGAAATCATAATATTAAGAAAATTATCAGCGTCCTTTATTAGCAATCAATGAGAAGTAATCGTCAACCGGTGTCTATAAAAGAGAAAACTTTAATTGATCTAAACGTTTCACTTTAAAGCAGTGGATACACAGTCTACTTAAGGGACAGAGAGAATTACCCACAGCTAAGCCATCAATTATTAAATTAAATTTGCAATTAAAATAATTTGAAAAAAAAACTAAACAAAAGAAAAATAATTTGAAAAAAATCCAATAGAAAAAATACCTTCAAAAAAACAAGAAAAAAATGAAAATAACACAATAAAAACTTGAAAAAAATTAAAAAAGCGAGGAAAAAGAATCAGACAATGACATGAAAAGACAATGGAAACAAAACTCAAAAATAAGAGGAAAAAAGGATCCTAGAAAAAACACAATAGGAAAACAACTTTGAAGAAACAGTGAAAAAAATCGAAGAAACAATGTAAAAACCCTTGGAAAACACAAAATATATAAAAATTTGGAAAAAACACAAAATATATAAAAATTTGGAAAAAACACAAAATATATAAAAATTTGGAAAAAACACAAAATATATAAAAATTTGGAAAAAACACAAAATATATAAAAATTTGGAAAAAACACAAAATATATAAAAATTTGGAAAAAACACAAAATATATAAAACTTTGGAGAAAATGCAAACAAAACTTTGAAGAAAACGCAAACAAAACTTTGGAGAAAAAGCAAACAAAACTTTGGAGAAAACGCAAACAAAACTTTGGAGAAAACGCAAACAAAACTTTGGAGAAAACGCAAACAAAACTTTGGAGAAAAAGCAAACAAAACTTTGGAGAAAAAGCAAACAAAACTTTGGAGAAAAAGCAAACAAAACTTTGGAGAAAAAGCAAACAAAACTTTGGAGAAAAAGCAAACAAAACTTTGGAGAAAAAGCAAACAAAACTTTGGAGAAAAAGCAAACAAAACTTTGGAGAAAAAGCAAACAAAACTTTGGAGAAAAAGCAAACAAAACTTTGGAGAAAAAGCAAACAAAACTTTGGAGAAAAAGCAAACAAAACTTTGGAGAAAAAGCAAACAAAACTTTGGAGAAAAAGCAAACAAAACTTTGGAGAAAAAGCAAACAAAACTTTGGAGAAAAAGCAAAGGAAACTGTGGAGAAAACGCGAACAAACTTTGGAGAAAACGCGAACAAAACTTTGGAGAAAACGCAAAGAAAACTTTGGAGAAAACGCAAAGAAAACTTTGGAGAAAACGCAAAGAAAACTTTGGAGAAAACGCAAAGAAAACTTTGGAGAAAACGCAAAGAAAACTTTGGAGAAAACGCAAAGAAAACTTTGGAGAAAACGCAAAGAAAACTTTGGAGAAAACGCAAAGAAAACTTTGGAGAAAACGCAAAGAAAACTTTGGAGAAAACGCAAAGAAAACTTTGGAGAAAACACAATGAAAACTTTGGAGAAAACACAATGAAAACTTTGGACAAAACACAATGAAAACTTTGGACAAAACACAATGAAAACTTTGGACAAAACACAATGAAAACTTTGGACAAAACACAATGAAAACTTTGGACAAAACACAATGAAAACTTTGGAGAAAACAAAGAAAACTTTGGAAAAACAAAGAAAACTTTGGAAAAACAAAGAAAACTTTGGAAAAAAGACAATGACTTGATTAAAACTTTGGAAAAGAGACAATGACTTGAATAAAACTTTGGAAAAGAGACAATGACTTGAATAAAAGTTTGGAAAAGAGACAATGACTTGAATAAAAGTTTGGAAAAGAGACAATGACTTGAATAAAACTTTGGAAAAAATACAATGCATAAAACTTTGGAAAAAGACAATGAATAAAACTTTGGGAAAGAGAGAATGTATAAAACTTTGGGAAAGAGAGAATGTATAAAACTTTGGGAAAGAGAGAATGTATAAAACTTTGGGAAAGAGAGAATGTATAAAACTTTGGGAAAGAGAGAATGTATAAAACTTTGGGAAAGAGAGAATGAATAAAACTTTGGGAAAGAGAGAATGAATAAAACTTTGGGAAAGAGAGAATGAATAAAACTTTGGGAAAGAGAGAATGAATAAAACTTTGGGAAAGAGAGAATGAATAAAACTTTGGGAAGGAGAGAATGAATAAAACTCTGGAAAAAAACACAATGGAAAAACAACCTTGGAAAGAATACAATTGAAAAGAAATTTTAAAAAAAGGGAAAATAAAATCTTGGGAGAAAAACAATGAAAAGAAACTTGAAAAAAAAAAACAATGGGGCAAGATTAATTGGAAAATGTAAGTAGTATAAATTGGTAAACTTCTTAGTTTTAAACCACAAAAAGTTTTAAGTAAACCACCTTCAATTTTAATGGTAAATTTTATCAAAGATTAATGGCTTAGCTATGGGAAATCATCTTAGCCCCTTCTTAAGTGACCTGTATATGAAGTGAAACTCTGATTTATTGAAGTTTATCTAAGATTATTTCACACTGATGGACAAACGAGACATTAATCATGTACTTAGTATTACGAATTCTGCAGATCATTCCATACAAATCACGTTTAAACAAGAAGTAAAAGCTCACTATTGTTTTTTAGAAACCTTTCGTAGTTTTACTCATAACTTTTCATTTCATCCCTGGAACCAATAGTGGCCTCACATGTTTAAGGTGCATCTGAAATTTGTTCTACTAGTTATCTAATCAACAAAACGCTATGTACCCTTAAAAGCTATATCTGTAGACCGTGATTTTCCTAATATTATTGATTCTATCTATAAAAAAATTGATCTTGCTATCAAACTTTGCAGATCGAACTTTAACAATTAAATTGTTTTAACTTATATGACCAGTCCCCAAATTTGCTAAGACTTTCAGTAAATTTCAATTTTAAGTCGTTTTCAGCTCGGTAAACAAACTGAATTTCGCGAGCTTTAAAGACTATAGCTGGTATTAATGAATACGCGATTTATCAAATTTTGTGTCGTAGTTGTAGTTATTTACGTCGCACTAGAGCTGCACAATGGGCTATTGGTGTCGGTCTGGGAAACACCCCTGAGGATGATCCGAAGACATGCCATCACAATTTTGATCCTCTGCAGAGGGGATGGCACCCCCGCTTCGGTAGCCCGACGACCTGCACGCGAAGTCGAGCACTTTACGGTAGCACAGTTTAACGAGGACCAATACCGCACACCCTCGGTCCCTACGCAGGCTGATCCAAGTGGTCACCCACCCGCTCGCTGACCGCAGCCAGTGATGCTTGACTTCGGTGATCTGCTGGGAACCGTGTCTTAACGATCAGTCCACTGCGGGACTCAAATTTTGTGTCAATGTGATCTTGCATACATATTTTACAAACTGTTAAATTAATATTTCAATAACACGAAAGATATATCCAAAATAATGATTCTCAACCAATCTACGTAGTTGGAATTCTAATAAAATATTTCAGTTTTCTACTAAAATCATTCAACACTACTCTTTGTCTGCTGAACTTTACTTCTAGGAATCATTCCATATTTCAAAAAATTCTAATAAATTTTCTAATGATCTTTCAGCTATCCCACCACTTCCCAATGTATGAAAAACTATTTTAATATAATCTATTGCATTCTGGGGTCACAACCAATCACATCTATTTCTTATCTTCTTTTATTATCTATTTAAATGTTATATGCGGACACTTTAACTTCTTTCCTAGTTTTTTTGTCAGAATAGACTCATTTGGAACTTTCTTCATGAATAAGAAGAGGAGTCATAGAAAATTGGAATTTGTTTGATATTTTTTAATTAAAGTGTTTTTCAAGTTATGAAGGCAAAGAAGCATTTTTAAAATTTCGATGTCTATTGAATTATATTTAAATCATTTTAAGTATGCTGAAAACAATTAAAAAATTTTATCACTGTCATGCAAGATTCGATTTCAACTAAGGAATATATATGACCCCTAATTCCCTTTTATAAAATTCACAGGAAAAATTCCGTAATTTAGTTTTATTTTAATACAGTATAATTGAGAGTCATGACAATTCTAAAATTAAATATTGGATAGAATATATTGGATACTTCAGTTTCCTTTTTATATTTTTTAAACAAAGAAGAATTTCTCTACCACTAGAAAAAAAATTGGCAGTGACAACAGCCCACGTTAACTGAGTTTTAATACAATCATTAATTTTTTAACTAAATATATTGTGGTATCTCTTCATTTGTTACTCACTACAGTCATGTTTGCTATCTGTATTCTGTGTGTTGCATCACTTACTGAAAGAAGATTTCCTTTTCTTTTTTTTTAAGTTCCTTTTCTTTTTTTGGATTCCCATTTCACTATCACCACTGCTTGAACAAGCTAATTTGAAAAATTTATATCTTTTCCACTACCCGATGAAGACTAGCTTTCATTTTGGTAGAAAAAAACATTAATTTTAATACATAATAATGAGAATAATTCTTCTCAGCATGAGATTTTTCTTTTGAATTGTATAACATCCTTTCTCACTAAAATTTCTCCCTCAAAATATTTCTCATGTTACATAACCTAATATTTTTAATGTTTCATTTTTAGAATCTTTTCACTTTTTAGAGCTTTAGTATTTCAATCTTAGCTATGCAGTTCTAAATCATTTAAATTTTGTAATATTCTTAAACACTTTAATCATTGCCTAGAATTCTTTTCAGTATTTCTCACATTTAACTGTTTTGAATACGTTTGAATATTGTTTCGAATATTGTTTAGATTACAGTTTTGAATATTGTTTGTAATTTCGATACGAATCTCTCATTTTGTGGTAGATGTGTAGTAAGGTAGAAATAAATGATGGCGTTTTTTATACCCTCTACTCTTTTGGTCATTGCCTTATCAGTCTTGTGCTAGTCACTATGATCCTCTGATAACACTTTCTGTCATGATTTTAGGAGTCACGTGATCTGAGTCCTGGTATACATGTTCATAAAAGATGATGTATCACCAATATTTTTTTCTGTTGCGAAACTGCTTCCCTCAATGTACTATAATTGGGGGAATCAGAAAATTCTTTTGTAGCAAACAATAGTTTTTTCAACAAAAATAAAGACCAATAACTATTTGTTACTCTAAAAAGTTTTTACAAAAATACTTAATTGTAAATCAACAAAAATTACATATCTGAAAAGGGTTCAGTGGGAACGGTCATCAAATACTGCAGGATTCTACATCATGGTCAGACGTCACCTCACATTGGATGGTGGAAAATAACAATCTTTAACCCTTGAACGGCATCCAGTTTACTTCTCATGTTCTAAAAGAAGAAATATTTTTTTTATAAGATTAAAATTGAATGCCAAGAAGAAAAAAAAAATTAAACACAGAGTTAAAAAAAAAAAAACGTTCCAGATAATAATATGCAATTTATATTGAAAGTGTGTTAAAAGTAATGAGGCCAGGAGAGGCAAATCGATATCATAAAAAAACACTATACAAAAAGGATTTAATTAGGCATTTATTGGGGGAAAAGTTTAAGGAACACTGAAAAAAATATCAGTAAAGCATCTGGTTTCTGAAAAATCAATTGAATTATTATTCAAGTAAATTATTTTAACCCATTTCCAGCCAAGCATAAAAATTTGATAAAATATGGTATTATTTTCATTGAAATATGTTCACATTTTATTAAGACAAAAAAAATTTCGTGTATGAAAAATTATAATTTATTTAAGAAATAAAATGCTGCGTATAGTCATCATTCACCAAATGAGTAAACCATTTAGTTAAACGCCAATTTATGAAACTTTTTTCATTATTTTTGAAGTTATACTTCTTATGCGACTTCCAACAAGGTTGCGTTAAACGTTTAACGCTTCATTTTTATTGGCCGGGAAATCACGTGGTAGGATCCAGTTTTCCCTCATTCATTTCCATATTGTTTTGGTTCTCACTAGCATAAAAACAATAAAAGTCATAAAAGTATTGTTTGTCTATAAATATTTTTTTAGTTTGATTTGATACACATATAATTTAATAGGATAGTATTTTTTATTATCAAATTTAGTGGATAACAATTGTTAAAAATGAGTGAAAACAATCGCACAGACAATGCGACGGATTTAAGGTTATATCAAGGTACGTCTCTTGTGAATATCAACTAGGTTTTCTCTTTTGAAATTACATTATGACGCATTCACATACATTATTAATACAAATACATTTTCCATAGCGAGGCGATGAGGCAACCACAAGCACTAGTTAAAAAGAAATCTTACGTAATATGTTTTGTTAAAAGTAGTTTTTTTTCCCTTGGTATATAAAATTTTTTTTAAGAAAATGGTTCTAAAGATTACAACAAATTTGTATTACAACAAATATATATATATACACACACACACAAATTTGACAAAAGAAAAAGAACTATCTTTAAACTTGCAAACCATGTGATTATAAATCCCGATGATTAATTTTATAATTGTATGAATATGAATCACATGCATGATTTTAAATTGAGAGAATATGAATCCCGATATGAGGTTTTAAATCACGTGAATATGAAACTCTGCATCGAACTTAAAAAATGCGAAAATACAAATCATGATGCGTAATTTTTAGATTATGTAAATACGAATCACGATGCATAATTTTTGAAGCACGTATAAATAAAATCGTTGCTTTTGATATTACAACCGCAAATACAAATCACAACATTGGACTTAAAGCTCGCATGAATACGAATCGCTACATAAGGTTTTAAAAGCGCTTGAATGCAAATAGCGATATTGGATTTTAAAATCTCGTAAAAAAGAATCGCATTGTGCGATATTTAAATAGCGTAAATAAGAATCAAAATGCGCAACTTTGAAATCAGGTAAATACGAAAATCGATAATTAATATTAAAATCGCGTGAATAAGAATCGAGATATTTGCAGAGTCTGGATTTGGGATTTCCTAAAGGCTTGTTTGTATTGTTTAGAGATAAATAAAAATTTACAAGATTAATTGAATGAGCAAATATTTTCACCGCAATTCCACCTCTATTTTTTTTTTCCTCATTTGCTCACGCCAGGAAGCAGCAACGTCTGAATTACGAAAATACGAGCTATCCGGCGGACGGATAAAAATACGGAAAATCTTTTATTTTCTGTGCCTAAAAGCGGAGAAAATAGTTAAAATAAGTAAAAATGCGGAAGGGTTAGCAGCTAGTACGTAGTTTGAATTTTCTGTTTATCTTTGAAAACCGTAAATAAATATAATTATTTTATTTCAACGACTGATTTTTTTTAAAAAAGCGGGATATTTATTAAAAAAAAAAAAAACTTTTAGAGAATCGGAGTTTTTGATGAAAAAAAAAAAGGCTGAAATTCAAGAGATAAAAGCAAAGATCCGCTAAAAAGCGGAAAAATCTCATCCCTGTATTAAGGTCAACCAGTTTTATCTCAAGGAAATGATTTTTAGAGAAACTTCAAAAGGGAGGAATGAAGACTTCAATACTTTCGCTCCGAGGAAAATTAAATTCCTCATAACATATTTTAACTTGTGCAAAAAAAAAAAAAAAATTCCCGCTGAAATTAGCGGGAAAAATGGAAAAATCTGGAGAAAAAAAAAGCGGAAATCCGCTGAAGAATCACATCCTTGAATAAGGGTGAATAATAATGCTGTATAGCAGTGGTCCCCAACCTTTTTGTACCTAAGAGCAAATACCAGAATATCGGTCGAATGGCGGGCACCATTGATTTTTTCAAGATAAATTTATAGTTGGTAGACATAGGCAATAATACACACTACATAAAGTGCACAAAAAATTAATTTTAATAATTAATTTAACATATGAATATAATTAGTATTAATATTCTTGTGTAAATTAAATCATTACTAAATTGCTTTCAAAACATACGAAGCATAAAAATTACTTATAAAATACAGTCAGTGTGGTGTTTGGCATGGCATTTCGCTGGCCAGCACTACATAAGTGGGAGAATATGATGCTCTTTTTAAGAATGGAATTTATTCCTTCAACTATATTCTAAAATTTCTCTTGTGATATAATAGTTTTGAGGATAATGTCGTTCTGAAGATCCACAATTTCTATCTCCAATTCTTCTCGCTTAACTTGAAGAAATTCTGAAATGTATGCTGCTATTACGGTTACGTTTATTTGGATGGTAAAAGGATTAATAAAAAAGTTATCAAAGTCTTGATATTAAAATGTTGAAAGCGCTTTTTAAATTGATCTTTAGGCAATTGGAGGTTGATGACAAATGTTAATAAGTCTATCTCACTGTCACCTATCATTTTTTTCATGTTTGGAAACTGCACAAGAGACTTCATTTTCAAATGTGATATCCACAAAACTAGTTTAGCTCTGAACGAGTTCATAGCCTCTATCATTTTTGCTTCATATTTGTCCTTTCCCTGCTTTTCCTGTTTGAATTACTTAGTTTTTCCATTATGTCCGTTATAAAAGACAAATCTACTAGCCAAAGAGGATCTCTTAGTTCTAAAGATGTTTGATTTTTGGCTTCAAAATAATTTTTAATTTCTCCAATTAAATGTAGAAATCTATCAAGTACTTTGCCTTTACTGAGCCAGCGTACTTCAGTATGTATTTGCATAGCATTTATTGGGAAAATGGAAAACTGAAATATTTTATTGTTGGACACAAGCAGCGGGCACACCTAAATCGATCGACGGGCGCCAAGGTGCCCGCGGGCATAGGGTTGGGGACCCCTGCTGTATAGAGTATCACCTGATATTTAAGATTTTACATAGAATCTTATAATGCGTCTAATAATTTGACTGTATATGAAATAATGAACAGAATGATATAGTTTAAATTGAATAAAGAAAACTGCTTTAACAAATGAGAAAAAAAAAACTAAATTTTCACTTTTTTAAACTTTAATGGTATGGAAAGTGTTGATTTAAATCTCAAATAGTTCAGTCTTATTCTAAAGTATCACATTTTTAAACACTTTTCTTTAGCAACTATCCTGATGAAGAATTTCGCAAATGATCATACGAAAACATATTTAAAAAAAGTTCTTAACAAAAAATGGCAAAATTAAGAAGTTCTATTATTGAACAGTGTCCAGTTTTAGCATTTTTCTAACATTGGCGTGAAATTTAAAGCAATTACTTTCCTCTCAGCAACTTTTCTTTTTCATATGATTTCCAAAGCCTTAAATTTCTGGAGACGATATATACTCCCACGAAACTCATTCTGTTCACTGTATTTTTCTGCTGCTTACTTTAACCATTAGGAAAGTTAACCTAAGAATATATAATTTTAAAAATCTATAAATATATTTTTAAAAAAAAAGAACTATTTTATAGCCAGTGTTGAATAGCCCATCCCTGATTTTACAACTTTCAATGTTCAATTTCGTAGTCTTGTAGTTTTAAACCCAATCCAGAAGACAAGGGAACTCCAAGATCGTGCTTTGGGGCAAGCTAGCCTTTGTGGACTTTTTGTTAGAACTAACCAGTATTTGTGTTACATGCAGAGGAAAACCACGTGAACATCCCATAGTTAGTCTAATGCAAAGGGATTCCAAGATCCGTCTACCACTGGGGCATTTGGATCCATCTACCACTGTGCAATGTGATCGGTGCTAGCCGGCAGCACCGATATAGACCAGCAAACGCTGTGATTCAAACCAGGTTTACCTCATCGGGATAGGATTAGCATGAATTAAACTAGTTTTAATAAATTTAAAACTTAACTCGCAAAATAATTTAAAAGCCTCTGGAAGATAATTAAGCTTACCTTCTTATTTATTCGATAGAGATTTCCCTCTAATTATTCCTTCACGAACTGGTGTCAGTGATTAATGTCAAATAAGCACCTCAACAGTAGACTTCAGAACATCAGCTTATGGATCAGCTATGGTTTTCCATCTATGGGTTTCTTTCGGACCTTCCTTCCAATGGACAAGCACAGGACAGTTCCAATCAATGGAAGTTCCTTAGCAATGGACAGGTTATCGCTTCTATTTCAATTGAACGTGTTTACTAGAACATCAGCATATGGATCAGCTGTGGTTTTCCACCTACGGGTTTCTTTCGAACCTTCCTTCCAATGGACAAGCACAGGACAGTTCCAATCAATGGACAGCAATCAATGGCAGTTCCTTAGCAATGGACAGGTTGTCGCTTCTATTTTAATTGAACATCTTTACTAGAACATCAGCATATGGATCAGCTATGGTTTTCCATCTATGGGTTTCTTTCGGACCTTGCTTCCAATGGACAAGCAATGGACAGTTCCAATCAATGGAAGTTCCTTAGCAATGGACAGGTTATCGCTTCTATTTCAATTGAACGTGTTTACTAGAACATCAGCATATGGATCAGCTGTGGTTTTTCACCTACGGGTTTCTTTCGAACCTTCCTTCCAATGGACAAGCAATGGACAGTTCCAATCAATGGACAAGCAATGGACAGTTCCAATCAATGGACAGCAGTCAATGGTAGTTCCTTAGCAATGGACAGGTAGTCGCTTCTATTTTAATTGACTGTGATTTTAAGGCTCCTGATTTTTTTCAAAAAGTCCAGTTGTTTTTATTCTCATCAGGTCATGACTGTTAGGGTCATGTGCGGACAAGATAAATTGTTTCAATTCGAATTTTTCGTACGAGATTATAGTTTTGGATCTTGTCACGTGCTATATACATGTGTTTTAAAGATTTGATTTTTCTGAGGCATAGGAATGGAGTCTAAGACCAATATTCTTGGCATATAGTAATGGGATAGATAATAAATTCTAGAAGATAATGAAAAGAGAAAATTTCAGGTACTTGATTTTTTTACCACCATCTTGAAAAGAGATAACGAAGTAGAAGACGATGAGGCAGAATGAGTAAATGACGAAGAGGTAGAATCAGTAGATTACGAAGTCTAGTGATCAGTAGATGACGATTTGTTTGATATTTGACTCAACGTCAAGACTCTGAGATGAAGTTTTGAAAAAAATATTGGATGAAAGAGGCTGGAGACTGGATATTTTGAAAGAGCTTTTCATTTTCTTTTGCGTGTTTAAAAACTTATTTTTACCACCACCACTTAAAAATTTTTGATGAGGAGGAAAAGATGTGTCGAAAGATGCGTCAAAAGATGCGTCAAAGGATGTCTCAAAAGATGCGTCAAAGGATGTCTCAAAAGATGCGTCAAAGGATGTCTCAAAAGATGCGTCAAAGGATGTCTCAAAAGATGCGTCAAAGGATGTCTCAAAAGATGCGTCAAAGGATGTCTCAAAAGATGCGTCAAAGGATGTCTCAAAAGATGCGTCAAGGGATGTCTCAAAAGATGCGTCAAAGGATGTCTCAAAAGATGCGTCAAGGGATGTCTCAAAAGATGCGTCAAAGGATGTCTCAAAAGATGCGTCAAAGGATGTCTCAAAAGATGCGTCAAGGGATGTCTCAAAAGGAACCGGCGGATTTAAAAAATGAAAGAAGCATTTAAGCTGTATAATAGCTGGATTTTAGAGGCCTTGTTCTCAGACGGTCGATGTATGGTCCCACCTTGAGGAAAGCTAGGCTTGCCTCTGTAAGCATCGCTAACCTCGTACTCCGTCTTCCCGGATTTCCTGGTCTTCTTCTTTGTGGTAGTTGTTGGACAGCTGGAGGTGGTGGCTGCTGAACAGATGGATGCGGTGGCTGCTGAACAGCCGGAGGTGGAGACTGCTGAACAGCCGGAGGTGGAGACTGCTGAACAGCCGGAGGTGGAGACTGCTGAACAGCCGGAGGTGGAGACTGCTGAACAGCCGGAGGTGGAGACTGCTGAACAGCCGGAGGTGGAGACTGCTGAACAGCCGGAGGTGGAGACTGCTGAACAGCCGGAGGTGGAGACTGCTGAACAGCCGGAGGTGGAGACTGCTGAACAGCCGGAGGTGGAGACTGCTGAACAGCCGGAGGTGGAGACTGCTGAACAGCCGGAGGTGGAGACTGCTGAACAGCCGGAGGTGGAGACTGCTGAACAGCCGGAGGTGGAGACTGCTGAACAGCCGGAGGTGGAGACTGCTGAACAGCCGGAGGTGGAGACTGCTGAACAGCCGGAGGTGGAGACTGCTGAACAGCCGGAGGTGGTGACTGCTGTACTGGAGCAGGTGGGACAGACTGTGGTGGTGGAGTAACAGAACGGAGAGGTGTCGCTGGAGAAGGTGATGGTGCCCCCTGAGGTGACTGTGTCAAATCCTGGTCTTCTTGCTGGACTGGTGGTGTAGGCTGGTGAAGAACCGATCCAGGTGGGGAAGAAACAAGAGACGAGACAACTTCTACTTCTTCCGGAGGGAAAGACTGGTTTAAAGAATCCTGGATCGATCTTCTTAGCTCTTCAGACCTCTCCTCTATATCTGTACCCAGCTGATTTCTTGCTTCCTCGAACGAAGCTCCCTGAGACATCCTATCGATAAATCTGTTTGTAAGGACTATGGTTTGCTCGT